>NC_051847.1:87390070-87445087 GCF_002237135.1 Teleopsis dalmanni | reverse complement strand
CACATAATCTCCAGAACTCGTTTGCTTGTTTCTAACGCAGCTATTTCGGTCGCTAATTAAGCGCTCCAAAAAAACCCAAATCATCTTCTCATTGTGACTCATTGGTGTGAGAGATTGTGTAATTTTCGATATAGAAAGTGAAATACAAGAACGTGAGCGATTTGTACAAATAATTCTAAATAAGGTATTGAGCTCACGAACTGCATTTTAATTTGCTTCCAAAGTATTTTGATAGACCGCCGCTCTACCGCAATATTATGTATATGTGCTATAAATAGATCCGATTGCAGTGATAGAAGATTCCCATTCTTCAGTACTACGAAATGATAGTGAAAGGTAAGGTTATTGAACTTCATAATTATATTAAAATATTTTAATAAAATCATAAATAATTTAGTTACAAACTGCAGTGTTGTTGTTTTTGTCCATCATATTGCAATAACAATTTATGCTTGGGAACATTCTTATCTTTATTCGGAAATAGATATTTCGGTTTTCATTCGATCGCTCTAAGTCGGTTTTTTTATGGTGATAAGAAGTAAATATTTTAAATATAAAATTGTTGGGAAGTTTAAAAAAATATTTTCTGTTTTGCGGTTAATAAGCATAGTTGTTATTAGTTAAAGTTCTTTAAAGTGGATAAGATTATGTACACTAGAAAAATTTATGTATAATAACAGAAGTTGCCTTTATCTCGCACAATCAATGATATATGCTAAACGAAAACAACTCCTTTATCAATTACATAAAATAATAAAGTAAAACTCGAAGATTTGTGATACCAAAGTCGAAGAGTTGTCCTTAGTTGTTTGCGATTTTCCCCAAATATTAATACCCAAAGCGTACCATGTAAATATGTTGTCTATATATAAGCCTAACGCTTGGGGTCGATATGACGTTGAAATTTCCATATATGCAGTATTGTGCATTGAACGCCTAGACACCCATTTGTCATACTCTTTATAATTTTTCATGGAATGTCATGTCTCTTGATAGCTTTCTAAATACGTTATCTTGTTTAAATTTTATACTATTGTGCGACTTACAGGGAACCTTACCTTCGAATAAATTCAACGGTTCGACAATAGATTCATATATTTGATATGTAGTACATAGTGACTATATATGGCATAATACATAGTGTCTATATTAACGTATTATAACTATATATACACGTAGACTATATAGTATTATGTACGCATTACATATATACATAATTCCTATATAATAGTTGCTATGCCAAAAATTTGTTATAAAAAAAGTATTCCTGTGATCAATATTCATAATAAAGGGCAAACTATGCGGCTTATGGTGTATTAACCGTAATTCTAAAATCCATCCATGACAATATTAATGACATATGATATGTTCACATAGCTAATAACACTTATAACACTTAACCTTCTGTTCATACTATCTAAAAAGAAATACAAAATTTATTTGTATCCCAGTCATAAGACCAGAATAGCATAAACATAAATTATAATTTAAAAAAGTTATTTTCAGAATATATACTTCAACATGTCAATGCAAGGCTTTGTCAGAAAGTGTGTACCATGCTTATCTATTATTTTATACACGATGCATTATATCCCCTATTTTTTAGTGCAGTGGAATACCTGCAAGTATTCCTACTCTGCGAACTTTTGTCGCATTCTTTGCATACCAAGTGGAGTAAAGGGTTGTACATAATAATCTAATATTTATTTCAGGATCCCGATACGAATAATACGGGTTATTATTCGTATCGGGATCCTGAAATAAATATTAGAGTATTATGTACAACGCTTTACTCCACTTCGTAGCACTTTGAAAACTGGTAATAGACAGAACGGCGCTCTTTTAACCCAGCCTGGTAGTAAAACCGGATACATTAAACTATTTTGAATAAGTTACGTTCTTAAGTTTGGAGTTTCCTCCTTCGAATTTTATAAAATTGAAGAGAAAAAAAAATAGTGCACTTCTGCATCTGTAGTGGAATAATATAGTGGAACACTTCCAGCTGTAGTAAAAAACAGGACGAATATGATAGATAAACGTATCTATAGTTCTTTAACAGAAATATCCTGCGCTATGAATAAAATTGTGATGCGTTTTGTAAGAGTGTCAACGTAGTGCCATTAAGACAACATTTAAGATGGGTTTTTAAGTAATAGTAACACAACACAATCCACTGGCGACACCAAGCCACAGATCGGACTGGCTGTATAATCTAAGTACTCAACTAAGAAAGTAAGTAACTCAATAGACTCGTAGAAACTAACAAAGTTAGATTTTGAATCGCTTTGTTCTTACAAATAATAATAAGATATTGATTAATTGACCGAATGATAAGTAAATTCGCATCAAAAACTACATATAACGATCTCCATCGTAATTGGGGGGTTAAATTTGTTAAGAAATAATAAATGGAATGTATTGATTAAGCAAGTTTTAAATAATAATGGGAACAAATAAAAATTTATCAGCATAAGTACAGCCTTCTGTACTTATGACAATGTCATTGCACTAGCCAGCATTTTTAATTTTCTACTACAATATAAGGCGCACTATCAGTCTTCATAACCATACAAATTAATAGCATTTACACTAACAACAGCCACGGTTGCGCTACTGCTGGTACATCACGGTATTACTCATCATATTTGTATGACGTCAGTATTAAATTCTATCAAAAATCAAATTTGAAATAATTGGGAAGAGTTGGACATTCTTCTTGAATATTTCATGTGCATTATTTCAGGTTAATATACTAATTTTTCTTTAAAACAAATTCAAACAGATTTTTTCAGTGACAAATTAATAAAAGTCACTGTTTCAAATGAAAATGCAGTTTTTTGAAATAAAAACTTTATTCAAAGAACAATTAAGAAATGTTTAATTAGGAAGTAAGTTGTTTTAATTAAGAACTTTGGAAATTGAAAGCTTAATGAGATTTATTAATAAATTATAGTTAATAATGATAAATAAATTTATATTTATTATGATATTTATTAACATTACAAATAACATTTATAAAATATGATTTTTTTTTAAAAATACGTTAAATAATTACATGATTTTGAAACAAAACTAAGATTTACTTATCATTTTTAGATAAAGATTTTAAAAACAAAATATTACTAATATTGGTTGGGCCTAAATGCTTCCTTTTTTCCGCGATAATATTTCGAGCTAAAGAAAAAACTCGCTCTGATGCCGCGTTGCTGGCAGGAATTGATAATAACTTGAAAGCTAATTTAGCTAAATTAGGATAGTCTTCACTGTAACGTTCCCACCATTTAAAAACGTCAAAAACATTATCCATTTGGACCCTCAGCATTGCATAACGTTCGATTTCTTCCATTGGTGTTTCTCGGATCACAGATTCGCCAATTAACTGCGGAAGAAAGTACTCCATTCCATTATCAATCGATTCATTAGTTTTATTTTGTGGAATTAACTGCGAAGCTGATAAGGCAGCAGGTGGCGAAGTTGACTTCATTCGTTTGATAATTTCTTGCTCACAATATTCCTTGATAATTGACATGTCGCTCTGCTGCAAATGATTTGCTGGCGGATACAAAAACAGTGCCGCTTTATGAGTGATGCTTAAATTTGGCATCAAGTGTTCTTGTATGCCGTCAATTACTTTCTTTTTAAAGTCAAAAATTGTTGCTCCATCATTTTCATTTGGTTGACACAAACTTATTATTTTTTCTACAGATAGTATTACCAAGTTCATCGTAGGATAAGCAGATTCTTGTAATTTTTTTGATATAATATCAAAATCCGTGCAAAGAACAACCAAAGGTTTTATCAAAGATATGTCAATCTTATTAGTTATATTCAATTCTTCAGACTGCGGAAGAATTTCATTAATCTTCTGCCAGTTATTGTCTATTGACTTCAGCATTGCGAATTGAGAATACCATCCAGTTGGGCAATAAGTTTTTACAGATGTTTCCAACATATGCAGCAAATTTGCCTTTTTTAAGTATTTTACAAGAAGTTTGCAGCTTTCAATAGTATCTGTAAGTTCTGAAGTAGCATCAAAGGCAGAATTAACTATATTTGATATTAAGTGGTTAGCGCAATTTAATCTCTTATTATTTTGAAGCGCTTTTGTAACATTGCTGTCTCGATCAGTAACAAAAGTTATTGGTTCCAAGTCACTGACGTCAAATTCATTAAACAGTGAGGATAACTTAGTGTAAACATTCAATCCACTCGAGTGCATGTGATCCATAGATTTCATTCCAAGGACAATGTCCCGAATTTCGGAATCCTCTTTATAGTGTAACGTTGCGCATACGTAATTCCGCTTTACGAAATCGTCTGACCATAAATGAATAGTTGCTGATGCATCTCCGTCAGCGATTTTTTGTTTTATTTCCCTTTTGATGTCGTTTTTATTTTCCTCAGCTATTGTATTAATTAGTTGAGATATTGCCGTTGAGTCAGGCAATAAATAAGTCATATCAACATTTGTGCCATAATGTACACCAATGTTTATAAAAAATTTGATCATTTTTCGAAATTCATTTCCTTGTACCACACTAACTGGCACACAATTTTCAACGATCCATGCTGTGCACGTCTTAACTGCTTTTTTCTTGTCCTTGTCCAATACTTTCCACTTTATACTTTTCGCCGGAAAAGTTGCTAAGTAGCAGTCGTGAAGAGTTAGATTCGACAGCTCTTCGTTGTATTTGAATAGATGTTTGCAGATGATGCAATATAAAAAATCTTCTAAAATAGAACCATCATCCTTCTTAATTTCTGCAAATACAGTCCACATCCTGTTGATTCCCTTCGGTTTATTGGATAAGGTGTAAACCCCAGCCTTTATTTTCTGGCACACTTGTTCGGAATCCTCTGAAGTGTTCATAATTGGTTTTCAGATTGTGTTTTATTCTTTTCACGGATTAATAATATTATTAATATATAATTTAATTTCAATCTTTCACTTAAAGTTTAACAATTAATAAAATTTCAAAAACTTCTTAATTTAACAGCTTAATTTAAAGACGTTTTAATAATTATTAATTAATTTTTCTTATGTTTATATTTAATAGTTAAGGCGACTTTACACATTGAAACCTTGTTATATTTTGTTATAATTGTGACTTTCGTCTTTTATTTTATATATAAATCACACATCGATTACAGGTACCTATCTATCTTTCAAAATTAACTATAAATCCTTATTTTTAGAAATATAAATATTTGTTTCTATATGCAGAGCGTATTACAGATATAGGTAAAATATTTCAAGGTTTAATCTATGGAGATTATTGTTAAACGATTTTAAGGATAATAATTCTTGGAATATGTATACCCTGTAATACATATTTATGCTTTATTTTGATTAGTATAAACCATAATTATACTGAAAAACAAAATTGAAATAGATAATTAGTTAATTTGAAGTAATTAGTTCTTAAAATCACATCAGTTTTTAAAGGATGTGATTTTTAGTGAGTTTTTAAATGAATGATTTAAAATAAACGAATATAAACGGAATAAACAAATTTATTCGATTGTGACAAACAAAAATATTGTGTGAATCCAATATAAGACTGTATTGATTGTTATTTTTGAATACTATTTTATTCACTATGTTTCAGCGAGACTTAAAATTAATTTTAAAACTGATTTACTTTTGAGAGCGTTTGCGCACAAGAATTAAGAGCACATTTAAGGTTGCTGTCATGAAGTCAGCTGTTAAGCGGTAAACAAAAATGTTGATTTTAATCATTTTAAAAATGGACGGAGTAAAACTACAAATTGTTTTATATTTATTGCAAAAGAAAGATATTGTACCAAAAATAGTAGAAGAATATAATAAAATAACAATGAAGATTTTAGGAATATCCCATATAAGATTTGCAAAATTACGAGAAATACGATTACAACTCTTTAATTAAATGGCAATACTTCCGACTTCCATTTCTTGGCGAATTATTTCATGTTCTTTCTATATTTCTTGCCGTCTAACAGTTTTACTATTTCTTTTTTCTCATATATTTTAATTAAATACTCTTTCTCTTTTTTCATCGAATTTTTTTTTTTATTTCCCTTTTTTTATCCACATTTTTTGTCAACAGTGTTATTTGTGATAAAATTCAAACACCTAATGACACTCAACAGCTGACAATTCAAACCTCAAACTGCTTTTGAGGTGTTTACGCAACGCTTATAAGTTTAGTTTGTTTACGCGACCTTAAAATCGATTTTAAGAGTCTTAAAATTATTTTTAAGTTGTTTAAAATATTACAATTTTTCTAAATATTTCAATTAATTTATCAATTTTATTGACGCATCTATCATATTTTGAGTTTCTGTGCTTTAAGAATTAAAATTTATCAATTTTTTGTTTATTTATATCGGAAAAATATTTTTATTATCAACAAAAACTATTAAAATTTATATTAGTATTATATATATATTAATAATATAAGACCTATGAATTAGTTAATCTGAATATAATAATTAATATTAAAAGTTCTGCTAAAATTTTTTTATATAATTAAATGTGTTCAAACAACAAAAGCCGTAATTTTTTTTTTCAGAGCAGGAAAAAAATAACATTAACTCTGGTGAAAGGAATTGGCAGCACTTTTAAAATATGTTGCATGCTTTTGTTTGACATATGTTTTTTATTGTGGTTTGTACAATGTGATATGATACGAATGACTTGAATTTTGAAATATATTTTCAGTGTACATTTGATATAGACTGATTTTTTTTGGCCGAATTAAAATTTTAGTCTTAAATTTTTTTGCGAGTAAAACTTAACTCTGAGGATTTTAAGAGCACTGTTGTTGCTTCACATGTTTTCTTTCGTAAGTTCCGAGTATTGTTTTGCTACTTTGGAAGAAATAAATACAGCTTAAGTAAATAAAAACGCATAATTTTTAAATGTTTTTATTGGGTCTATTTACACTATCATGAACGTGAGATGAACTTGACGACAACTTGAACTGACAGTTCAGTTTACACTATCATGAACTGTCATGAAGCATGCAATTTGTTTTGTTTTGTGTTAACGTACAAAATGCTTGTGTGTGGTAGTGCATAGCACAGAAAATATTCAGCATTAAAATTACTTAAAAGGTATGCGGAGCTTCAACAATGGATCTGAATAAAGAATTTTGTTTTCGTGATTCAACATAAAAATCACGAAACCCATAAACACTAAAACATAACATTGTATGTATGCGTGTCGTGCTGAAATAAAGAAGCAAATTTCGTTGCTTGAAATTTATGAACTAACATCACACTCTTTTCCACCCTCATCTATCGGAATCCAGTTTTCAAGTTCATGTTCATGTGTAAATAGGCGCATTTACTTTAAAATTTATATCTTGTATCTCCTAATGTTTTCATATGAATACACTGTGTAGTAAATAAAATAGTTTACACAAAACAGTACAAATATAAGAAACACAGCAACCCTGTCCAAGTACTATTTCTATTAGCCGAAAGCACGTAACTGCAGTACGTGTAACTACTGTCATATGCAGTAAACGATTCATTGTATTGCCACAACACTTATTAAAGTTTACGTTTGTTGTTTTGAAGAAAACTGTTTAATATAAATTTAAAAAATTCTCTTTGAATAACGACAAAAACTTGAAAATCATTAAGTGAGAAGATAATGTTAAAACAAAAATATAATAATTAGTGTTAAGTAATAGAATTTTAAGTGTTTTTCCTTTCACTTTTCCTATGCTTAACACAAAGAAATTTCCTGAAATTATATGACTTTTTTTAACAACATACTTTTATTTCTGCTTTTTTCATAACTCATTTGTTTTTAAAAAATTATACCCCCTACTCCCTCGCATGATCGGTAAAATCCACTATCCTTTCACTTTCAAGCTTTCATTTTCGTATTTATGTATACATATTAATGCCTGCAAGTGCACAGATATGTGTGATTGTTTGTGTGTGCATTGTTTTTTTTTTTTAACTTTGCATTGATTTCCCCCAATTGGGCGCTAAAAATATAACAATATTCAGCATATAAAAAATGATATTGTCGACAAACAAAAACGTTACATAAACAAAACGAAAACAACAAAAAAAGAAAAATGCAAAAAATATAACAAAATATTTAAGTTTATTTTTTAATAACTCAAATGCGTTTAATTTTTGTTTGTGCATTTCGTTGAAGTGTAGCTAGCAGTGCTTTTGGTAAACGCAATTTCCCAGCGGTTGTTATTATTTAGTTGGTTTGTTTTTGCAGTTGACTTATTTCAGTGCAAGTGCAATTTAATTAAGTTTTGTCCAAGTGATAAAAAAAGTCATAAAAAATATAGAATTTTAGTTTATCAATGTGAATAATAAATAGATAAGTGCAGACGACATACACAACGCCGTTGTTACCTGGAGGATGAGTGCGGGTTGGCTTTTGTATATAAAGTTTACGTTTTAAACCAGACTAAACACTTCGTGGTGAGTAAGGACAGTTCACCGTGTGTCAGTGTGTTGAATAAATTTAAAGTGGATTATAAAGCTATTACAACACCGTACGAAAACTCGTTTTAGTGAATTTTAAAATATTTTTAAATTGGCCTATTGCAGTATTGGTAAATACAAAATTGTGTAAGGAAAACAGTAATTAATCTAGTTTTAATGCATAATTGTGTTAAATTTCAAACTTTCAATTTTATATATTACATTTTGAACTATTTGAATAAAAAAAGCTTATTGCTGATAAATAAAATTATTTAAAGTGCTGCAGTGAATTAAAAATATTTTGATTGAACTTTGTGGTGAGAAAATATTTTTGAAGATAGTTTAAATGAAGATAACTACGTAAAACGTGCTCTATGTTTATTTAACAATAAAAAAAAAATAATTCTAAAACGTTTGTTTGTTATCGCATTTAGACTTAGTTTACTTGGTCGTTATCTACATATTTCTTCAAATTCATTTATTCCAATTTAAATTCAGAATAATAGTTTTAATTATAAGCTGAAAAAAACAAGAGTAGTTTAAATTAAAAACAAAAAGTGTCCTAAGAAAAATTATCTAAAATCAATTGTGGTGAATAAAGTATTGTAAATTAGTTAATTAACCAAATAATTGAAACGTCATGATATCATATTCGTATACTTTTCTGTTAGTATTGCAAAGTATTGCAAATTAGTTAATTAACCAAATAGTTGTAACGTCATGATATCATATTCGTATACTTTTCTGTTAAAAAATATTTTTTGTGCTTACATTCTTTGTTACAATTTCATTGAATTGCATTAAAAGCAACAACAATTGACCTCCAAAACTACCCAATATGAAATAATTAAATTTTGTAATTAAAATTACAAACAAAAATATCGTTGCTTTATGTGTACTCTGTCATAACTTATCATTTTTTCTGCGTTCTTCTACTAACATATTAGCCGAACTCATATTAGCCAGCTTTAACTGACTAACATTTAGCCTACTTCCAACTAACATTTTGGGATTTAACTCTATAAGTCTAATACTACGTTTACATTGTGAGATTTAGAAAAAGAGATTAAGTTAATCTGCATTTTCATTTTCCACCATTTACATTATGCATTGGAGATTAATTTTGGCGATTCTCTTGTTATGTTTTGTCTGTTTAATGAATTTCTGTAAACAAAGCATTTAATAAAAACTTTGTACAAAAAATTTAATAAATAGTTTTATAACAATATTTTTTATTATTAAACAAATTTAATAAAATCTTCACTCACTTCAGCATTTTCAAATTTTCAATGTTTATTTTGAATAAATTTTGTCATTTATCTTCCAATTATTCTAAGATCGTAGAAAAATATACGATATTAAGATATTTGCAGAGCTGCACAAAAAAAAACACCATTTCTAAGGAGATTTCTAAGGAGAAAAAAACGACATAAACTTTTGTATGTGAAATCTGTAATTAAACGACATACTTTAATCTGGATTATTGCTTTAATATACTGTTAATCTCACAATGTAAACGCCGTATAACGTAGTATAAATTTATTTACATAAATTTATCAAACACACGTAATAAAACATAACAAGATAAACGTTTAAATTCATCTCGAATGTATAATATAAACGGTGTAGATAAAAAATTCAGATTAACCTAACCTCGTTCTTCTAATCTCACAATGTAAACATAGTATTAAATGTATTTAAAAACATTTTCATGGATTATATAGCAGGCATTGACATGTTTCCATGTCTGTATTATTTAAAGTATAAATTTAAAGTATTTTTCATTTATAAAAATTTTTATTATTTATTAAAAAATTGAAGTATTACTTTGTAATAAATTTTAGATCATATGTAAGTGCAAAAAAATAAATAAATGATATGATTTCTTAGCCTAGTTAAAGCCTAGTGTGGGGTAGTGATAAGCCCCCCAGCCATTATAGAGTAAAAGCACTAACTCAAGAACAAGAAGAAGAAGAAGTACAAACTTATAAACATAAATACTTTAATAATTAAATTTGATTTAATTGAATTACTTTTTAATTTTTCACTTGTGGTGACTTATAATTGTTGTGCCAAAAAATAAGGCAGTAATAAAATCACCTTATAAATTGTTTTATCCATTTGCCCAGTATAAACATTTTGTTTTGATTTTTGCATTTCAATGCATTTTTGCAGAAAAGATGTTCTTTAAATAATTTAATAGTAATAATAATTACAAATAATTTGTAATATTTAACAAATCCAATATTTTAATTTCATCAATTCTCAACAATATTGCATCAGCGTGGGGTTTTCTTTTTTTTTTTTTGGCTTCCCGAGAGTATAAATACCGGAGCCAGAAGCGACTCGTCTCACTTCTCGAATTTCACAAACATGAGCGCAAGCAATAAACTAAATCATAAAATTAAAAAAATTGGCAGCCGTCTGAAAAAAAGTAACAGTGCCTTTTTTATTACATTTAATACAATAAACATTAATTTCTTCTTAAAAATAAGAAATAAAAACTAATTTTTCTTTGCCTGCAGAATAAAAAGCAGTGGAGGTGGTGGATATGAATTTGTGCATTTCCATTGAAGATCAAAAATTCTTTAAGCGAAAATAAAAAGAGCATCAGCAAATATGAGTAACGAAGGGGCATTAGGTTCACCAAATGGGTTCATGGCACCCAACGCTATGTTTGAGGATATGCATAGTCCAAAGACAGATTATTCAAGCATACGTGGAAAAGTAGTGCTCGTTAGTCCCACAGAGGAGCAATACGAGTTGCTAAAGAAACGTTTGGAGGAGCGCACATTTGACAGTGGTGGAGAAACTATATATGAAATTGGTGTAGGAGAAGGTGACAACACTATGGCTTTATGATGAAACACTCTGTTATATGTGTATGTGTATGTTTGAAATTTTCAGATGGCAGTGACAGTGGTCTCGTTGAGGATGAATACCAAGCCTCCGTTGCCACACTGCAATCACTTGCCACCACAATTGACGCTGATATGGTACTTCTGAGACAGCGTAAAGGTGAAATGGGCATCACAGGGCAGTACCTAATAAGGAAACGTGTCGACACATCTGATTTTATGGAAATACGGTAAAATATTCATAACGAATTTTATAGTAAAATAAAATTATTAATAAAATATTTGCAGTGTTGCAGTTGTTGGTAATGTAGACGCAGGCAAATCTACTCTGTTGGGTGTACTTACACATGGGGAATTAGACAATGGCCGCGGACATGCAAGACAGAGGCTTTTTAGACATAAACACGAAATGGAAAGTGGGCGTACTAGTTCTGTTGGAAATGATATCTTGGGTGAGAGAGCAATACATTTCTTTTCATAATTATTTTATAGTGTTTTTAACATACGAGTATTCACTTATAGGAAAAGATAAAGGTTCGAAGAGATGCTCACTCTGTATATTCAAATGAAGCATATTTTAAGATATGTTATAAATTGAGGGGTTTTCTTTTAAAATTTTCCCCTGGAACCATCTATTTCGGTTTAAATATAAAACGGAAAGTTTTTGTTTTTCTTAAAACAAGAAAACGCTTACAGTTTTAGTCTTTTAAAAATATATATTTTATAGATCTTGCAGAAAATACAAATTTCATGAAATATTTCATCACAATAAGCCAATCAATACGCATTATAAAAATCGCATATTAAATTTAAATTCTTTGATTGTGTGGTAGCAGTGACACTTTATAGAACGTAGTCTAATCATAAAAAATTTCCAATTTATTCTATCATTCGTTATAGATCTGCGTTTACTGAAAGTTTTACTCGAGTCTCTGTTGATTGTCCTTCTTCATGTAGTTTTTGGTCGACCACGATCTCTTTTTTCCTTGTGAATTCCATTCTAGAACGGAATGTGCGATTTCGCTGAAGGGTTTGCGTAAAGTGTGATTCAACCAAATGGAGTTTTTTTTAACATATATAAGACCTAGAAATAATTCTATCGTATTTTTAAAAAGTTTATGTGCTCTATCAAAATGAACCAGATTTCGAAATTGTAAAAGGGACTTCAAAAGATTTTAAACAATTTTATGACTATGTTATTGAAATTCTCTTGATGAATAAATCTTTTTCCCCAGAATATATTTCAACAGAATAAATCATCGTTTTCCAACCAGTGAAACAGATCTCCATTATAACTAGATTACACAATTTAATGTCTTTCTGTATGAGTCTAATATGACTCATCTTTAGTAGCACTAATACTCTGAAACTTGTATAAATAAAAGAACACACAGGTGCAGTATCCTCTTTGAGACCACGGTTGCACTGTAACAAAGCTCTCAATAGGCCTAAGCCTAATATCTTGTAAGAAAAACTATACATTCCACGTGCAACAAGAAATGTTCTAGATCAATTGAGATTAGGATACAGACATGTGCTTAACAGTTACTTACTCATAAACATGTTAGTTACCAACATTATTTCAACTCTAAATATCTCTTAATAAATAAATAACTCTAAATATGACGAAGTTGTTCATTTGTTTTGATGTCTTGTGTCTAATCCACATTTGGATCCGCCCCATTGAAGTGGTTAGGTTTATCAGCATTCACTTAGCTTGACTTCAATTATTATCTCACATATCTCCAAAATAATTTTTATTCCATCGCTATGATCGTCTCTTAAAAGCATCTTTAAAAAAATATCCCTCCTCATACTCTCTGTGTTTTTTTAATAGTCCGGTTTATAGACGAAAAAGTCATTGCTCAAGTGCAATTAGCATCCAAATATGCACCACAATATATATTTGCACGGTCTATGAGGAAGGTTTTTTTTATCTTAATACATGACTAGAAATTTGTATATTTGTGTACCCAAGTATTTTCATGGGGCAATACATCATGTGCATGATTCGTTAAATATGGAAATAATTATGGAGCCAAGACAGTTACAAAGCTCCCTTTTGTCAAATCTCTATAACATTTCCTAATTCTATAACATATAATTCAGATGAAATCTCTGTGAATAACAGTTTTTCCAAGTTAAAAATAAGAACCTATGCATGTAATAAAGAAATAGTGGTTTCAGCTGAAAAATGGCACATGTCAGATTAGAGAAGAAGTTACACATTCCCTTATACCATATTTTGGTTTATTCCATTTCCCACGAATCATTCCATATCCTTCCTTCATTTTGTGATAGACCATGTATATTCGCTGCTTGTCTAACTTTTTGAAAATTAATAGACCAATATTTGAGGGTCTTACAAATGGTAGTTTCCAGTGGCTAGCCACCGGAGGGCATGGCTTTGTAACTATGGTATGGTTACAAGGCCGTGATAGTGACAAAGCTTCAGAAGTTGAAGTTTTGAGCACAAAGAAAAATATGCAAAATAGTTCTTCCAAAATAATAGATAATAATATAAGTGTAAAAAACAGAAAACCTAAAATTTTGGTATACGTTATTTCCAGGATTTGACAGTATTGGTAATGTGGTCAATAAACCAGATCATGGTACACTCGATTGGGTCAAGATTTGTGAAAAATCAGCTAAAGTTATAACATTCATTGATTTAGCCGGACATGAGCGCTACTTGAAAACAACCGTTTTTGGCATGACTGGTCATGCCCCAGATTTTGGAATGCTAATGGTAAGAAAATTGATAAGGCAATATTAAACATGGAACCGAATATTAAAAATGTATAACTTACAGATTGGCGCAAATGCAGGCATTGTTGGCATGACTAAAGAGCATCTTGGTTTAGCGCTAGCATTATCTGTACCAGTTTTTGTTGTTGTCACAAAAATAGACATGTGTCCTCCAAACGTGCTCCAAGACAATCTTAAATTATTGTTTAAAATTCTGAAATCCCAAGGTTGTCGCAAAGTACCAGTTATGGTCAAAACACCCGATGAGGTTGTGCTAAGTGCAACCAATTTTGTTTCTGAACGATTATGTCCAATATTTCAAGTTTCCAATGTTACCGGAGAGAATTTAAATCTACTCAAAATGTTCTTGAATCTGCTAACAGCACGTATGTCTGGGCAAGGCGATCAACCAGCTGAATTTCAGATTGACGATACATACTCAGTACCAGGTGTGGGCACTGTTGTATCGGGTACTTGCCTACAGGGTTTGATAAAGCTTAATGATATACTGATGTTGGGTCCAGACCCTTTAGGCAACTTTACACCTATAGCTGTGAAAAGTATACATCGCAAACGTATGAATGTAAAAGAGGTACGTGGCGGTCAGACTGCAAGTTTTGCGCTCAAGAAAATTAAACGATCTCAAATTCGTAAAGGAATGGTAAGCCAATAGCTTACAATATTGAAATTTTTATACATTATTATATTTTATTTTAGGTTATGGTTAGTCCAGAGCTTAAGCCACAAGCTTGCTGGGAGTTCGAGGGTGAAATTCTCGTACTTCATCACCCCACAACTATATCATCACGCTACCAAGCTATGGTGCACTGTGGCAGTATACGTCAAACTGCTTCCATTGTTAATATGTCTAAAGAATGTTTGAGAACTGGTGATAAAGCACACGTCAAATTTAGGTTCATCAAACATCCAGAATATATTCGTCCTGGGCAACGTATGGTATTCCGTGAAGGCCGTACGAAAGCTGTTGGTAATGTTCTAAAACCAATCACAAACTCCGTTGCTATACATCACCGAGCTAAACCTAACAAAATGCAATCACGTGGCACTGGTCAAGGAAGTTCGCATTCACAAAATCAAAACCAAAGTCCAAATGTACAAGCGGCAACTGCAAAGCAAGTATCAACAACACCTGCCGAGGGAGTCTTAGAAGCTAGCGTTGATAAACGTGACAATCGTTCTGGCAAACGTACAAAACGTAATTATTCACATAACACCAATGGTGCGGCAGGAAATACAAGTACGGCAAATCCAGCTGGTACCGCTGGAAACATAAAGAATGACCAACCACAAGCAAACAGTTCACATATCAGCAAAGCGCAGTGAATTCGCTTTTAAGTAATTGACAAAAGTACAGTAAAGAAAAGTAATATTTTTGGACGAATAGGCATAGGCATTAAATATTAATTTCAATAAATTATATGATCTATGTGTGTTTAATTTCTTTCCTACATAAAAGACTATGTAATACATGTAAAAATTTGATTTAATAAATTTTAATTTTACTAATGCAAAACGCTGCCGCGAATTTTATTTTAGGGTCGCTGCCACTTGAGATTTTAATTAAAATTATAAAAGAAAAATTCTTCAAACAATTAAAATCTTTATACAATGGCCCTTTTTATACAATAGCGTCTCCTTTCTTCAACTGAGGTCAAGATAAAACAACATGCTATTTGGTTACTAGTCGCGCAATAAATACGTCCATTGCTAATATGTGTTCAAAGTGCATCTCTATTCGACAGGACATCGCTTTGCTATTTTCATACTTAAATGTGCACTCAAATTTGTTAACTTCTCCCAGTGTGGTATAGGACCTCAATGATACTTCTAAATCTAACTTTATTTAGTACTTCTCTATAGATCTGATTCCATGTATATCGTGCTTCAGCTAACCTACTTTTGAACCGTTCTTCTCCACATTTTCGCTGACGCACTCTTCTGCTATCTTGTGGATTCCATACCAAAGCTTCTCTCGCCATGTAATTTCTCGGTTGTCGAAGCCTAACCACTTTCACTCTCTTATTTTTATTTCAATTTGTGCTGCTGTTCGAGTGTTTTGGTTCAGCAGACGTTCATTTGTTATTCTGGCCACCATATTTTAGACTTTTACGTAGACTCCTGTTGACATTTGCATCTTTCTCTCTATATGTCTGGAGTGCTTCCATGTTTCACAGCCGTATTACAAGATAGATTTGACATTTGTGTTAAAGATTCGCAGTTTGGTCTACCTTCTGAGCTCAGTGGACCGCCATATTTTGTTAAGTGCACCAAATGCGGCATTCGCTTTGTTGATACAAGCATCAACTCTTATTTGCTTCCCAGGTAGGTAGAAGAGTTTACAGATTTAATTTCTTGTCTACCATTTACATGCAACTTTACATTTTGAACTCTGTTGCATCCGCTTGCCATGCTTTTTATTTTTTCTGTACTTATCCTTAAATCGGCAGACTCTGCTTGTTCGCTTATGGCGTATATAATCTGCTGTCATTCCTCAAGTATGTGATTTGAGCAGAATAACATTGAAGAATTCTAGATCTTGTGAATACGCAAACAATCCTCATCGAATATACCCGGTATTTTTTAATGCTCTGCTGAGAATATCAATGAGAATGAAAAGCAATCGTGACAGTATACACCCTTGTGACAAACCCGTTTTGATGTCGAAACACGCGACACAGTATTCTTGTACAGTTCCTTCAGAAAGTTTATAATCTTTTCTGACATCACCCTTTTGGAGAGTGCTGCCCAAGTGTATGGTCGGCTCTGTCAAAGGCTTTTTTGAAATCTAGGAAGACTACCTAGATGGCAGCTCTAAACTTATTTGACTGCTCGAAGATAATACGAATTGTATTTAATAGATTAACGTCGTTCTATTCTTACAGAAGACATGCTGGTTTCGTCTTAAATTTGTTACAAAAAGACCAATGTGAACTAAATAACCCAACCCAGCATTTGAAAGATTGTTTTAATATAAATCACCTTCCTTAGTCTTATTCGAGCACTTTTGATGATTAAAAACTGATTATTTTTTTTATGTGTGATTAAAAGAAGACTCAAAAATGAGTCATGCTAAGGCTTAGGATATGATTTATTATAAGAAGACTCGCAAATGATTGCAAATACGACTCGAAAATGAGTCTGATTAGAGAACCGGGTTATAAAAAAGTCTTCAAAAAGAGTCGCGGGTAGGTTACCATTTTCTTCCGACAAAAGAATCATTTTTGATTAGAAAATGTGTGAGTGCAATTATGAATATTTAATCATATTTTAATTTCATAAAATGCCGGGTGGGGCTTAGCTTCTATGTACAAAATTCATGTACATATGTGTATATTGCGAAAGATTAAAGTAGCCGTTCTTCACATATTTATATTCTTAATATTTATTCTTCTTATATTTATAGTCTTAAGCTTAATAGTGCTAAATATAGTTTCCGTTTCTAGTTATATAGTTTTTGCCAAATATAGCAGCAGCCGTGTGCTCCAAAGCTCATGGCACCCTAACCTAACCTAATATTCATATGAAACAACATCAAATATTTTTGTGATGGATATATCAACAAAAACACAGTATTGTAATTAGAACATTTGCACAAATTATAATTTTTATTAGTAAAATTAATTTTGCATTAATTTTTAACAAATATACTTTTATTTTCAGTAGATGCTTGTTTATATTTGTTGTAAAATTCCCGCGAAAATTTCACATTTCTATCAGTTCTGCTTATTATGGCTTTTTCTTCAGTTCTTGTTTAGCTCCTTCGATTTCCTGCTTCAAATTGTTCCTAAAATATTCCATAAACGATCTGTAAAGGAATTTATATAAGTGAATATTAAACATAATGTAGAAATATAACATAAATAAAAATCATTAACAAAAACGTAAAAGTTAAATATTTGCTATCGACTGTTTCGTTACTATAAAAAAACGCTTTTCATGCCCTTTTTATATGGAGCCATCTATGTAAAGCATTTGTTTGGATTATAAAATTTAAACGTAACTTAAATGTTTAAATAAATATTCGTACTTAAAGCGTTCCGGGCTCATGTCATGCAGACCACGCTCTTGTGCAATATTTTTAAAACGATAAGTCATGGAGACAACAATCTGTGCTGCACGGCGCATGGGATAACTTTCTGCCATTCGCTCAATTAGTTGTTCATTGTTGGCCAAGTAGCGCAGGAGCAAGCGTAGAACCATGTTGGCTTTTAAAACTGAATATCCTTGTATTTATGTAAAATCTCCTTCTCCAACTTTAGCTGCTTTTTAACCAACTCCAATTGTTGTAGTTGTTCTTCTTTATTGTATTCAATTCCAGGTAGCTGATTTACGTATGCTCTAGCGGCTTCTACCCGCTTTTGCAGTTCCAAAATCTAAAATAAAAAATTAAATTAAATTATTAAATATGTGCTTAAGAATGTTGCAATGGCACATGTTACCTTTTGACTGCACTCCTGTGATTCCTTTTGTTTAGCAGAAATTTCAATGGGATCTTTTTCTACACTAAAATTTTTAAGAAACAATACGTTGCATAAGATTTTGCGTTTGTTTTGAAAATATAAGTCAACATAAATAAAAAAAAATATTTTGATTAAAAATGACGTAGCGTTTTTTTGGCAGACTTACCCCCTAATTATATCGTAAACAATTGGTAAAATAAGTGCCTCGAAATGTTTAGGTTCTTCAGACATAACTTTATAAAACTTTTCTAAATATATTTTCAAGGAATGTAAGTGATAGTTTTTTTGTTTATGATTTTAAAATCAAAACATTAAAAATTTTCTTCAAACAATTTTATACTTTTTTGACATTTGCATTCACAATAGATTAATTTTGTAAAGCCGGTCACCCAACAGTAAAAAACTAAGTATATAGAATAGAGTAATTTGAAATTAATTACAATTGAAGTATTTACCTTGAAGTGGATTAGCAATATATATTTTCATATATTATGAATCTAAACATCTTTGGGATCTAAATTTAATATATATATATGATGTTGATCAGTAGATTTTCTGTTGAACTCTCTGAAAACAACATGATATCTTTTATTAAAACCACATTTCGTTTGGTTTAATTTTAATATTTTTTAAAATAAATTTTATTTCATTTTAAGCAATGTGTATACAGTATGATATATAATATGATACAATAAAATTTCTAATAACCTATGAATAATGATATAAACCTACTTTGTTTTTTTTTTTTTAATATTTAAAAATATGTATATAATATATACATGAAATATATATAAAAACAGTGTAATAAAAGCATTTTTCTACCATAGCCATATTTTTTGTTTCAGAATGGTGAAAAATATTGCCAACTTACGAAAGAAAACATGTGAAGCAACAACAATGCTCTTAAAATCTTCAGAGTTATATTGTACTCGCAAAAAATTTTGCAGCTTAAATTTCAGCGCAGACAAATTCAAAATCAGTCTATAGTGAATGTTCACTGGAAATATGTTGCAAGATTCCAGTCATCCGTTAAAATCATATGAGCATATTATTTAAGTTATAAAAAAATAAATTAATTTAAATATATAAGATAAAAATGCTTATCATTGCCCTTTCAAAAAAAAATGAAATACTGGTTTTTACAACAAAGTTTCGAACGAAGCGTTTGCATATATACTTCCAATAGTAAAACTTGTCTCAGGGAAAGAAGGAAATAAGTATGAAAAAATACAATTGCTGTTAACTTAAACAAAATGAATTGTTGCCTTTTATGTATTATATGTAAATTATTATTGAAGTTATATTTAAATAATAATTGTTCACTTCAGTTGTTCTTTGGTCCCGCTGAATATGCTACAATTCACAATAATAAATGAAAATTTATGGTGTTTGAATATTTGAATAACACTGACTGATATTATTAGGAAATATAAAGAATTTATAGTTCAAACACAATTTCTTTTTTGCAATGGTTCTAGTTAAGGTATACTATTACATTTTTTATTTTGCATTTAAGTAATAAATATAATTACAGTCAACAATACATTTTCAGGATTGAACTGGGGTTGGACATACTTGCACGACTTCACGACGATAACAATGGGAAACTTCAAATTTTCATTTCGGCATTCGTGTAGTATTTTCATACTTGAACATATCACAAATACCTTTCTTTGGTAAGGCATTCTTTATTCTGTTTCCGTATTTTCCAGGTAAAAATAATCAATTATTATGTTGTCGCTTTTACTCTCTATTAACTGCGAAGTATCTTCAAAACCCCTCTCTACGCCTTGACTGGGTTATTGTTTATCACTTCATCAGACTAAGCAATAATTGACCTCAGATCTGCATACCTCCCCGACGAGTCTGTAACCATTCTGAGATCCGATAACGCGGTGTTGGTAAGTCTGTCAGTTTTCGTAAATAAATTCAGGGCTCTATCCTTTATGTAGTTTTTGATCGGATCAATCTTGAGGTCCCTGAGAATAAAATCGCAAATCATCTATTAGAAAACTAATTTACACAGAAAATACGGGAACGCTTTTAAGTGAAAATCTAGTAAATCATATGTTTTTATTTCTACCAACCATTTTGTTTAAATAAAGAAATAGTCATTATGGTGCCATAGCAGTTGATGTTATATGTATTTGTATAAAATAAAATGAAATGTAAAGCAGTTTTACAATATATTTCGAGTAACAAAAAGATGTTCGAATTAGAGTATATTCGAACAAAACGAGTTCAAATAGTTTGAAGTATTAAAGAACAAATAATTCTTTTGAATGTGGATAAATAAGAATATTAACATTATTGAAGTTTTTATTGATTTGTAACAAATATTTCAATATATGAATAATCAGGTTTAGGCTAACATGACATGACTGGATTGTGTCTTCAATTTTGAAAAAATTTTTATGCAAATGAGAAATTAATTTAAAAGATAATTTGCATTTGCAAACGCAAATTAAAAATTATTTTCTAAAGATATTTTTCACTTTTCTTATTTTTTGACAGCTCTGTAGTGTTGCTGAATTGCTTACGCTGAATTATTAGTTAAAATATGCTTAATATATTTTTGACAGTTGTCGGTTTGAAGATTTTTACGATAAAAAAAACTACACATTTATGTAAATAATGAATTCAAACAAAAAAATTTGTAATTTAATGAATAAAAATGACTCATACTATGATAATGAAAATATGAGGAAGAAGAAACGAGACTTTCATTAAATATATAGTATGAAAGCGATAGTTTTATTATAATATGGCAGTAACTACGAGATAAGTATAATTCGCTTAAAATCGATTTTACATATTTTCTCTATAAAATTATAGAGATAGTCAAAAAATTTACTTATTGAGTTCTTAAATACCATTTATATAAAATAATAATTTTGTTTATTATTTATAAATTTTTTTTAGAATGAAATATATTTTTTATGTCTAATAGACACAAAATTTTAAATAACATCGCTATTCCTTGCATCCGAGTTTTATCAGCAAAGGTTGGCGTATATTTTTTCCTCTGCGTTGTCTCAAAGATTTGCAATATATCAGATATATTGATATATTGGAAAAATCACAAAAACTGAATATTTTTTGCGTAAAGAAAATTCAGTTAAATATCACTTCTATTTAAAATTATAGTTATTTTTGTTTCGAAGTAATGTGAACAATATAGCTAAAACACACTTTTTAGATATATAACACAAACAACAGTGAATTCACATATAATATAGCCGGATTACAGACCATTAATCAGAATTTTAATTCTGGTGAAACTTACAGCTAATTACATTAATTTAAAATATTTCGTCTCATTACCCATAAATATATTTGTCAGTTCAATATTTGTCTAATCTGGATTCTCGGTCACAACGACATAAAACAGTGAATTCACATATAGCCGGATTACAGACTATTAATCAGAATTTTAATTTTGGTGAAACTTACAGCTAATTACATTAATTTAAAAAATATATTGTCTTATTACCCATAAATATATATGTATATAACTTGACTTTAGGCCCTCAAGCTGCGTGCCGAATATATCGCCTAATTGCACTATGTATGGCTAATACTTTTCTTACACTCCGATCGTAACATGCCAGGATCGGAGTGATTGTGTAATGTCAGTAACAGACATGATGACTAATGAAAGTGTCATAGAGTACGCACAATATTTGGCTTCTGACTGATAGCTGGTTTTCTTTACAGCCATGAATTACAGCTAATGAATCTGTAGCAAAGTACAACCACGCAGTCAGCGTTGTGAAGATTTCTACTAAATAGACGATACCGTGAATAGTACAAAATGACGTGGAAAAGAACAATTACAAGAAGAAAAATGTGATTTTAATCTTTCAATGGATTAAGACCAAATACGCAAAACGGAAATAATTGTCACTTCTTAATTGATGAAGTTAATTTATAAACCGTTTAATTTATATATTTATTTTATAAACATGATTTAATAGTAGCAACATTTAGTTGTATCTGAACTAGTTGATGTGATAACCAAAAGAACGGGCACAAGAACGGTCGGATCACTTCCCGGAGCCACTCATCAAGTTTGTCGAGCAATTGTCGTTCACCGCTCCCAAAAGGGACTACACAGACAGATAAGTCATTTCAGATAATCGGATAACATGTATTAGTTGATGTAGCTACTTTACCCATCTGTTTGCTTTTTAAGTAAGCGAGTGTTTCTTTGGAAGTAGATTACGAAAAAGAACGCCTACTACTATTTTGAGTATAAAAAGAATAATAAAGTATATAACAAAAAGTGTACAAAAAAATTAATTTAACAAAGAAAGTATATTGTTTTATATAAAACTAGGTGCAATCTTCGCATATTTATTATTGCTAAACTAAAAATCGAAAAGTATCTACATATTTTCACGTTTATAAGTTTGTTTGAATAAATATTTGTTATGAATTTAAGATAATTGATGCTAACCACGAATAAACGAAATGTGCTAATAAATCTCAATAAAACCTTTTGAACAAAAAGAATAATAACAAATATATTTTAATTAATTTTTTAAGTTTTTTTATATGTGAAATGACAAAATTTACGATTTGATTATGAAAAGTAAATATTTTGCCAGACAATTTTAATAAGAAATATTTACAATTTATTCAAATCTATAAATATTTCGAATTCAGTGGTGGTTAGTTAAAGATAGTAACGATATTTACGGCTAATAATTAAATAATAAATATAACATTTTGTTCCAACAACAAAGTTCATATAATGAATTCTCGAGATTAGAGTAGAGGGGATACTGGAAAGGATATAGATTTCATCTTTTCTTATTTGAATCATCTTTATAACGTAGAAAGTTGGTCAGTATGCGCCGCTGGACAGAAATAAAGCATATAGGAAGCACATTGACCTCTCCACAATTGCGGTACGTATGTTATCTAAAATGTAGTGACCTATAAGTAAACCACCTACAAAATTGGTGTTGATCTCTACGTGGCATCTCAATGAGTTTGACTTTATTTTATTGGAGCGTGTCCAAATTACATACAGTTGCCTGCATAACGTTTTTCAATTTTTTTTAAAAAAATTCGGCAATGGAAAAACTCAGTACTGACAGTTTGTACGATGTCAACGATATGCCCAGACTTTTTAGATGTTCTAAGTGATTTCCTGAAGTATACCCCGTCTGGCTAACTCGTTTAGTTTGCAATTGAAGAAAATATCGCTGTGACCAAGAACACAGAGTAGACAAATATTGAACTGCGTTGACAACTCATTTAGAGATGTGTAGCAGTCAAAGACTGTCCTAGATATAATCACCCCAAATTTAGCACTTACTGAAATATTTACATATAATAAAACAAATATGTGGTGAGATCATTTTACTAAACCTCAGAGTTATTGGAGTTATTTATAGATTTTAAATAAATTTAGAGTGTGTTAAGGCACTCTATTCTATTATTTTTTTTGGTTATATATAGGTTGTAATTATTGAAAGTTGTCCTCATATAATCGTCTGTTTTATTTTTCATCTTTCATAATATAAAAATACGGATTATCTCTTGTCACACCACAAACAGTTCAGGGCTTATAAACAAAGAATGGCTATTTAACACGTCGTTCAATAATGTGTGTGACTGACACATAGATGGCGGCACTAATATTAAATAAATATTTTTTTTCGAAAGTGGCAACCTTTGTGTTAATCCGACCATTTGTTTACAAGTTACAGTGCTTTAAGTGACGCTACTTTTGAGTTTTCAAAAAAAAATAATTTCAAAGCAATTCCGTGTGCTGATTTGTTTTTTATTGTTTTTTAATGAAAAAAAATACTGTTCAATGCCAGGAATGGCTTGAAAAACATTATTCGGACTCTGCTCCATCAAAAAGAAGCATTTGTTATTGGTATGCCGAATTCAAACGTGGTCATACAGACACCGATGACATTTCATCTACTGGACGGCCAAATGACGGCTATTTATGTTAGCTATAAGGGAAGATGGCTAAATTATGATTTCGGTAATACTATATTAAGTTTAAGTAAATATATCTATCAATAACATATATTTCTGCTTAAAAGATAGTTGTCGTTTTGTATAACCATTCGAAGTATCTTAAACCCATCCCGACCTTATTCATGTACCGTGTAAACCTCAGATACATCTTCCCAAGGATTAAGTAAAAATAAATAAAAAATATATAAACCACATTCTTTGCGTTTCACGTCTTACATACGATGGCACTATGATCGAGGACTCATAAGTGAAGAAATTGGAAGTACAAAAAAAGAAAACAGAAATGGAAGAAGAGGTTATTCTACGTTCAATTTTGCGTGTCGTTAATGAGTTTAAGAAGATGCTCACAGCTTCGTAACATAACAATCTGAACTATATGCAAGAAGCATATGCTGGGCAGTAGCAGATGAAGTATTTTATTTAGCCACCTTCACTGAGAAACTTCCCGATCTGTTTTGTTACTTACCATTGCCTTATGATGTCCACCTCAAAGCATTGATCGGGTTCGACGATCAATGCTTTGAGGTTCAATAGATTATCTTAATTAAATAATATAAATGACCATAAAGCTGTTTCTTTAAAATTATTTACTTTAATTTATTTTCAAAGATAACAGTTAAATATTTTTTAAATTATTATTTGCTGAGCTTAAAAGTGAGCTTTAAGGTTCAGAAAATATTGAAGCCTTGGATCTCCTTCAATAAAATGAACTCAATGTTTATCCCTCACTAGTGGCTAGACGAATTTCTTTGACCCAATTGGTTTTAAAATGTTTTGTGAAAATTATCCAAACTTCTAAAAAGTCTTTTAAATCGGTTTTGTTTGTACTTCGCTGCTTCGAAGTGTAATAGTAAAACTGTTTGGTATCATCGAATATATTACGGCACTCGTCTAGTTTATTATACAAATTTTCAATATCTGTTTTGGTGTTTCGTAGTGCTTTCTTCATAACACTCTTGAAAGGTTCAATAGGATTGCTGGATGTATTTAAAGTGACTCTTTCTAGCACTTTTTTGCAAGCTTTTTTCAAAAATGGAAAAAACTAAGCCTTAAATAGGAAAAACAGAAACTATCACTTACCTCTTAACTGATCATTGAGAGCATCTACTTCTATTTTAAAATCTTCAAGTTCAATTTCTGCAACAGTTTTCACGTCCATATAATCCGGTACCGGCATTTTTATTTCATTCAATGTCTTGCCATTTTTAAGGCAACGTTGTATGTAGGTACGTATTATAAACTGTAGTAATGTGATTTGTGCCTTTTCAGATCTGATGTCATTAAGTGTCGACAGAATATCAAATTGAAATCCTTTGGCACGTCCTCGAATTGTATTACCGCAGTTCATTAGATTACCCAACGTTAAAATGATTGAAAATATAGTTTTGAGCCCATTGTTAGTGAGAAGAAAGCGACATATTCTACACATTTCGTTTAGTTTGTGTAATAAAGGCTTAGATACTTCGAAGCATTCTTCTTTAAAAATTAAGCAGAATATGCGATCATAGGATTGTGGAACTTCTGATATATCAAGCAGAAATCGCTCAGCCTCATTTAATGGAATGTTATCACCGGCTGCCTTTTTAATTAAATTTATTTCCACATTTGTTGCTTTTATATTATTGATCTTTTGCAGGTCTTCGATGGTCATTACAGAGAAGTCCAATTCATATAAGGCCTTTTTCAGACCATGCATTTTATTTTTAAAAAAACGGGAAACTATCGATATAAGTCTACCACGTTCGCAAGTGAGACAGCCAGATGGCATATTTTTCGTTGGAGTTTTCTTTTTCGAAATATGATTACGGACTGAAAACAATTGAACGAATTCATTATAGTTATCAATTTTTATTTCTTTGACTTCATTCCATATTCCTTTCTTTCTCTTGTACCAAGCATCCTCCGACTGACTGTTAATGATCGGAGTCCAGAACAAAGGCTTTAAGGTTAATATTTCATTATTTTGCACAGGGTCATTTTCCTGTGTGACAGAATATGAAACGCTCTTTGTTATTGTACAAATCTGTGCAAATTGTTCCTTTTTTAATGAAATTGTTGGCGGCGGAGGTGGGGGCGGTGGTGGTGGTGGCGGTACAAAAACTGGTAGTCTTTGTTCTGGCAACTCTAGTGGTTCTATTATCGTACTAATGGATACTGTAGATGTTTTGTCATTAATTGGAGTATTCTCTTTCTTAATAACCAAAACCGAGTGCTGAGGTGACTGCAGGGGATTACTTGTGGTATAATTTAAAATTTGAATACTTTCTGTTAAAACGAGTCCATCGAAATTAGCTTGAGTTTCTTTTTCATGTGTCTGCGGTTCCGTATTACTTAGCTTTTCGCATATTTGGCAAAATTTTTCCATTTCAAGGTCTGCTTCGTCCTTCGGTTCTAAAAGACACCGTAATATGTTAAGATATGTCGACTGCAAATTCAGATTCACTTTGCTAAGAGTTATATTCATGCATTTCCGATTTATGTACCCAGCCCTTAAAATAGATTTTGGTATCTTGTAAATTACATAATAAAACCATATCAGGACTATTTGCCAAAGTACATTTGCAACATTCAGTAGGACACCGCATGTTACATCCATGTAGTACAACAATAAAATATAAAATATCCGTAAATAATTACCGATTGAAATAAAACCAGTATTTGGCATATTTTTTTTAGTTTGGATTTTCAAAAAAAAAGAACTTTAAATTTAAATTTTTATTATAAAAACTTAATTTTCAAAGTATAGAAATTCTTCATATTTCAATGCTAACTACGATGAAAAATAAATATATATATATACGATAAATTTTAATATATATTTAATATTACATTTACATATATACTGGATGGGTGATATATTTTGATCCTATCAAAAATTGCTCACCTATTGTATCTATCTATCCAATATCCATTTTTGGATGTCTTCAGAATTTCTGAAATATTGTTTGTTTAAAAATCCATCAATCGAGTTATACGTCGATGCAAAAGACTACGGACATGATTATTTCAATGCTTTGGACATCGTGTCTTCACTGACATGGCAGAGATAATGAAAGTGTGCTTGTCAGACATCCCATCACCAAACCCACAGTTCGTGTACTAACTGGGGTTCTAAAGAGCCACTGTGCCGTTGAGCTGATACCCCTATAGTAACGGTAAGCCTATAGTAAGCCTACAGACAAGATCATTTCATTGCTTTGGACATCGTGTCTTCACTGACATGGCAGAGATAATGAAAGTGTGCTACTTCACCTACAGTTTGTGTACCAACTGGAATTGTAAAGAGAAAAAACTAGATAGGTAGGTTGAGTGGCGGCCTTGTTTACCAAGAAAACCCACTTGAGCACAAATAATGGCCGGCTGTGGCACCACATGGAAAAAGCAATGTTCATATAGATAAGGTGATCAGTATACGACCAACGCCCAACAGAGAGGCAACGACTCCCCCATTAGGTGAAGAAAAACCAACCCGACAGCTCTATGAATCTGGCCAGGTCCTTCACATTGTAGGATGACAGTTTCGTCAGATCGGTCAGAAAAGGGGCCCCCAAGATTTTTGATCTTCTTTTGGCTAAAGATGGGTACTGACAAATGAGATGAAATACAGTTTCCTCGTCCTCAGAGCCACAACCGCGACAAAGGTCATTATAAGGAAGACCTAGTCTCATAGCATGCCTCCCTATTAAGCAGTGACCTGTCAGCACCGATACCGTAGTCCTGAGCATATCTCTCTTTAGTTGGAGCAGCTGCCTCGTACATTTTTTATCCAAGTTTTTATCCAAATCAACCTAGAAATGTGACAACTGGGCTCACTTGCCCATTGTTGCTTGGCAATGCTTAGATATTTTTCTTGAATTGCCAGTTTAGCTGTTGCAAGTGGAACGCCAATTTTTAATAAGTGAATACCAGGGAGAAGAGCCCCAGTCTTGGCAAGTTCATCCGCCCTACAGTTACCCGCAATATCCCTATGACCAGGAACCCAGAAAGACTAAAGATAAGAGCACTTATAAACTTTGAACACCGTTTCTTGACTGGACTGGCAGAGATAATGTAAGTGTACTTGTCGGATCTCCTTAGCTTTAACTGAAAAACAAAATGATTCAACAGGAATAATATACGGAGGTAACAACGGTAATTCTAACTTGGGTCTCCCAAGCAATTTTGCCACCTATCTTAGCTGTGCTCATATTTACAGCATTGAAGTATGGTTTATATGTGTTATATCTAAAAATATTATTAATTGTTATAAATCTTTTTTTATGATTTGAATATAGTTTAATATATTTTTTTCTAATTTACGGATATCGAAAATGAATATGTAATTTGGTCAAGATAATAATTGAATAGTTCAAAATTTTACTAACAATCACCAATGATTTTCAAGATATCATACCTTTGTTTAAAAAAGTTCCAGAGATACAAATTGATATCGTGAAAATTTTTAAATTACTCATTAATTTTTTTATTTACATTTTCCGTTAATTAAAAAATACTCAACCTTATCTATTAATATTTAAATTACAACTAAATTATAAAAAAAAATTAAATAATTAAATAATTATTAAATGACAAAAGTAGTTTTTATTATTATTTATATAATTTTGTGTATATGTGAATATTAAAAATAATTTATTATAATTAAATATTAAAAATTTCAAAAATGTTGATAGGTTTAGTAAACAAAATTAAAATTATATTTAAAAGAAAGATGCTCGAAAGATGCTTAATGATTGGATTCTTTTACTATATGTCCTAGTGGATTCGGCGAAATAAATATAATTCATAAATAAATATAATTATATTAATACCACTCCGAATTCCTGGACGCAGTGAGTTTTAGTAAATTTTGATATTTAGAGTAATTTTTCCACTGCATTATACGTTCAATAACTTTCACTTGTCCATACAAGTGATCCTGCGGTCGTTTTACGTATGAGTAACCCTAATCCGTGGTATCACAGCAAACTATTATTTGAGTTCAAGTAGGCTCAGATGCGACAATAGTGTTTAGTCCTCGAGATATCAGGTTTTAGTGTAAATCTGATATATCCGGCTGTTTTCTATTGAATATGTTCCTCATACAAGATAAAACCAGTTCTTACACCTTTCTGTTTTGACGTCATAACTGAAGTTCACTATGAAATGACAAGTAGCATTACCATATACCATGGATCTTAATTATTTCTACTAACATGTTATCTAAAAATAGTTGAAAGTGTTAAATTTAATTTAAAAACAATAGGAAAGTTTACTTTTTCTTATCAATTTTTTATAGATAAGGCAAACAACTACTATAGAATTTCCAGAATTGCGTAGCGTTTAAATTTGGAGGACAAATTACAGGAGAGATTACACTATTTCATTTCGTCAAAGATATATATATATATAATATAGATATATAATAGTAATACTAGTGTATATAGTAAATAGATAGACTTGGAAGAAAGCACTCAAAACTGTTAGCTTCAAAGACAACATATCTCTGCAGTTTAAGATAGCAATATGTTTTAAAATAAATATATGTTTTAAATGTTATATAGGTTTTAATATGATTTCTATAAGTCTTTATTATTATATTGAAGCAGTTTTGAGCTAGTGCACTTAGGCACTTATACTCTTTTTTAACTCGAGGTTTCTTCAAAACCCCTCTTTGCGCCTTGACTAGATTATTGTTTATCACTTCATCAGACTAAGCAATAATTGACCTCAGATCTGCATACCTCCCCGAAGAGCCTGTAACCATTCTGAAATTTGATACCGCGGTGTTGGTAAGTCTATCAGATTTCGCAAATAATTTCAGGGCTCTATTTTTTATTCATTTTTTGATGGGATCAATCTTGATGTCCCTGAGGATGTCATTCGTCCTAATGTACCATGGAACTTTGAAAAGTCTTCTCAGAGCCTGGCTTTGTGCAATTTCTAACTAGTGAATAGTAGTGTTTGAAGCTTTGCTAAACGCTACACAACCATATAAAAGTGACGTTTTAAATTTGTTAGATATCAAAATATCAAAACATTTTCTGAATAAAACAAAATGATTGACTTCAGTTGTATGAATAGATGGAATGGAATTAGAAAACCTCACTGTTTTCTAAATTTATGCTTACAATCTTTTAAATCAGATTTTTACTATATTCTTGCGAAAAGTGAGCTTTTCAAACTTTAAAATAGATAAAGATATAATATATAGACATGATTGTTAAGTACAAACTACGTCAATAATTCGTTTAAGGTTAACATTTTCATTGACAGCCAAGGGACAATTATAGTTTATTAATTTTTACTATTTTTACTATATGGTGGAATAACAACGATGTTATCTTATGTAAATGAGTGGGTAATGCAAAGTATTTAACTATTCACTGACAATAAATGATTGAAAATCAAGCATTTTGTAAAGTAGTTACTGATTTGCTATATATCCTCTTTACTGAAAAGTGATTTCAACCGGAAGTTCTTCACAGTTTGAAAGCTCAGATCTTCTTATCTCATTTCTTAGAGGTGGTTGTGTGCTTTCCATCTACTTTAAAAAGTAGAGATTAAAAAGTTTGTGTTGACCAATGACAAATTGTATGGATTGACCAACAGTTTTTGAGTGATGTGATCAGAGTGATACCAGATTGAAACTTTTTCCAAAGAATGATTATCTTCTTTTTTTTTGACATTTATCTTAACAGAATGTGACTGATTACATACTCGTATAAATTTATTTACAGTAACGGGATAGTGCCTGTCATTATATATTTAATTAATTTATTTTTCTTTATTTACTTTTAATTTTATTTTTTTACTTATTATTTATTTATTTTTAATTTTTAAATACAGTCAAACTTTTATAACTCGAAGTATTATTTTGCAAAGAAAAAGTTCGACTTATGGAGAATTCAAGTTAGTATAATATAAATAGGTATAGTGAAACCTAAATTAGGGTTTGGAATTTTAATTTTTTTTCTTATTTTTAGTAAAAAAAGATTATAATTTATTCCAAGCCTTATAGTGATCATTCGTTTAAAGATAATAATTTTGAATGAGTCTTCTACTTCATTCTTAGAAGCGTAATGAACATTTTCATCCACTTCCCGTTGCACTTAGAATCGGATCAACTAATTCAAAGCTATAATGCTCAATAATATCGACATCTGTAGGAAAGCTTGATGTACAAATTTCATAGGTAAGCTCAATATAATAGTTAAGAGTAGCATTGGAAGTTATTTTATTTATTTTAAACCACGCTGCCAGAGACTGGTATTTGCACAAAGAAGCAACATAAGAAAGAAAAAAATTAAACATTTGGTTTGAAAAAAGAGACTTCCTGTAACACCAAAATGGATTCATATTTAAAAAAAAAATTGACTTATAGAATGCACTTTCCCATATTCCTATTTGCACGTGACAATATTTTTATTCAAGTTATAGAAGTACGAGTTATGGAAGCAGAATTATATGTAATTTGCTCACTAAAACCATGTTGCACTCGTCTTAGTTCGAGTTATGGAAGCTTGCCTGTATATAACACATCTCTCAATAAGTCATGTGACTACCTAAGAAAAACAAATTTCTTCTGCCAAAAATCGATTTTGCTCATCAATATAATCTTCTTCAAAGGCAATACAATCATTCCAACGCTTCTCTAACTTCTCGATGCCGTGCTTGTAGAAGGATTTGTCTTTTACCTCAAAAAAGGCTTGAGTTGCAGCAATTACTTCTTTATTTGAGATAAATTTCTTACCGGCGAGTATTTTGTTGAGATCAGCGAAGAGTCAGTAGTAGCTGGGAGCCATATCTGGACTATACGGTAAATGAGGCAGCAATTAAAAGTGTAATTCGTGCAATTTTACCATCGTTTTTATTGACTTGACATTTTTTTCTTCGACATATGCGATCGTTTTTTCACAATTTCTGCTTTCAAACGATCAAGTAATGCCGTGTATTAATTATTATTCATGGTTTTTCCCTTTTCGAGATAGTCAATGAATATTATACCATGTGCATCACAAAATACTTGAGCCATAACCTTCCTAGCTGACTGTTGTACCTTTGGACGCTTCGGACGTGGTTCACCGGCTGCGGTCCACTCAGATGATGATTGTTTTGATTCCGTAGTGAAGTGATGGATCCATATTTCATCCATTGTCATATATCGACGCAAATCTGATTTATTACGTGTAAACATGGCCAAACACTGCTCTGAATCATCAACACGTTGTTGTTTATGATCGACTGTGAGTAAACGTGGTACCTTCTTTATAAACGTCATACAGATTTGACAATGGCAGTGCCATCTGTGGGTCAGTCACACGACTTATTGAGTGGTGTGCTATATTATTCTTTATTTCGTCTATGTTTCGTTCCGCTTATATAAGTTGTGAAATCTTTTTTTAGGCCGGTCTACATGCGTATATTTTGTAGTCCAGGAATTTGTTTCCTTCTTATACTACGCCATCTTTCTGTTTTGTTCTTATATGAATATTCTACTCAGTAGTGTAAAATGTAATGTGGGATGTTTTGTAATATACATACACATTATTAGTTAAATTTTTAAATACAAAGTGCATTATTACCAAATACAATTTGCCTTTGTTTAGATAAAAACAAAATTCTTTAGATAATTCGAAGATAGAAAATTTGGTGTTACTGCGCGTATGAGTGTTAATCTTTAAATTCAATGTAAATAGAATGTACTGCAAGTAAAAATTTAAAGTACAGTGCAGCGCTAGAAAATAAACAATTAGGAAACCCTGGTTAAATTTATTGCCTCACGAATTGAATTTATTATATTTATTTTTTCCTTTTCATATATTTTATTTGTTTCTTGTAGTTATTTTGCTTTCGTCTTTTGATGATTTGATGAAGTTTATCTTATCAAGCATTAATTTATATACAAAGTCTGACTGAATGCTTCTACAAAAGAAAAGTTAACTACTTTTGACACAAGTAATGAATTTTATTTTTAAATTGACTACGCCCAATAATAAAAATATTCAACTAAACTAGTAGAGACAAATAACAGGAATTGAACAGTTGCAGCAGCTCAGCTGCGCTGTACGTGTAATCCACCTGAGCAGTGCGTAGCAGCAAAAGAAATGCATTTCGTTTTAAGAGTTATTATAAACGGCCAAAGAGTAAGAGAGTGAGAGAGAGAGTGTGTGTAAAAAATTAACATTACATTGTGTATTTAGACAAGTTTATAGTTTTTTATTGCGCTGTTATTCTTGCTTTTTACAATTTTTTCTTTGTTTTTATTTGTTTTCGCGCAGGTTATTTGTTGTTGGTAATACGCTGTATTTTGGTGTTAGCTGCTTTTGAGGTAATCATTGGTTTTGTTTTGTGTTAGATATTTAACTCATTGTGCTCTTGTTTAAAAGAGGTTCTCAACAATACTCAATAAGAGCACATATTTATGCTATTTTAATAAATTTGTTGTTTTCTTTGTTGTGTTCTTTGTGTTGTCTTTGAATTAACATTAACTTAACATTGCTTACATACTTGTCTCTGTGGTTCAACATTACATGACAAAAGAGACAAGACATTTATTTGCTTACATATTTAAGCTGATCATATGCTGCATATGCATAACTGGAACATATAGTGGTCGGTAAGAGTATGAGTATGAGTGACACGCACCTGCTATGCCTAGTTGAACAATCTGTGTATAACGTCATTTAAGTGGTGTTGCTGAGTGTATGAAAACAGTTTGTCTGTACATTTCATGCTCGTTTCACGTGCCGTGATATAGTTTTCGGTTCGCCTATGCGCTTTCAAGTGATTTGTTAAATACAAAAATACAAAAATAATTTATCGTTACGCATACGTACGCAACAATACGCAAAAATAATTTTGATATTTTTAAATAAAAAACTTGTTTAAATAATTTTTGCTCTACAAGAGATAGATAGCTTTTGTGTGCGCGTGTTAAGGCACTCACTGTATGCCACATTTAAACTACTAGACACACAAGATTATTGGTTAAATAATTAATAAAAAACAAGTGTAATGAAGTAAACAAGATCTTAATTGTTGATTTAAAAAAAAATACAACAATTTATGCACAATAATAATATCACACATATTGTTGATCATTTTGTAATAAATACAATAAATACAAAACAAAAAAAAACCAAAAACAAGAGTTTTTTCTTTTGCTCTCCAGTGAAATAACTGATTCAATCAACAAGCAAAAATAAAAATATACCAAATAATTTTTTAGTTTTTATTTTGCTACACACACACACACACACTTACACTTTCACATAAGTTGCTTGTTTGTGTACAATTTGAGTGCAAAGAGAGCATAAAGCTCCTCGTTTAGTTAATGAGAGTGCCATAAAATGTAAAAAAAAGTTCAAATATACTTAAGTGAGTTTAAAAGCCCTTTATCTAGTGTTGGAGCAACTTGTGTGCGCGCATTGAATGTTTATAATAAAAACAACAATAACAACAACAACAACAACAACGAAAAATAATATTTAATTGAGTCTCAACAACTAGTGCTGCTGCTGCTGCTGTTGCTTCTACTAACGACGACGACTCAGCTTGGAGATATTGCTGGACCATTACTTTGTTATGATCGTGAATTAATTGTAATTCTCTGTACAATTAACTGTTCGGCCGTACATTTTCCAATTTGAATTCTGACAAAACATTGTTTTTTTCAACTTCGTGTACGACGGTTTGTTAGACTAAAATTATTTTGCAAAATGCTTGACTCGTTCCGGTATGCGGAGCTCAGCTTCGTTGTCTTAAAATTGCTCCTTTGACGTGCGTTCCTCAAACGTGCATCACAGATCCTTTTTCATCATATAAACTATTAAGAGTAGAACACAAATACATAATAATTAATTAACATATAAGTTAATATTTTTATAAAATAAAAGCGCGCTTATCAGGACGCTACTGATACAAATTAATTAAAAACAAAACAAAAAAAAATTAATACAAATAACAAAATTCGAAACAAAATTTAAAAAGCGAAAATTATTAAATTTTTTTTAACCAAAAAAAAAAAATCAAAATTATTAAAATATTGTGCCGCAATTCCTGTATAAACTTGATTTTACGTGTTACAATACAACAACATAGTTGAAATACAAAGTGTATAAGTATAAAAAATATACAAATATTGAAACAGCAACAATTTCTATTAAAAAAGAATATAAAACAGCTTTATCAGCGACTTTACATATACAATTTCAAATATAGAGTGCTTATATGTATATACACATATATATTAAATAAACATAAAATTTACAATAACAAAGTTTACGGAATTTCGTTGCCGATTAGACTAAAGGAGGAGATAGACCAGTGTTTTATGAAAATATTTTAACACGATTTGCAGTATACATTTGATATATTACCGCACCAGTCGCAAAAAATCTTAATCAGTGAAAAATTTTCCACACAAAAATATAAAAAAAATACATATATATATACAAAAATATAAAAAGATATTTTAATAAATTTGTATTAATAAACGCAAAGTAAATTTTACTCTTCAAAAAGTAAAATTAATAATTTGTTTTTAAAAAAAAATTCAGTATTTAAATAAAATTTCCCACCCATTTTAAAAATAACTTTAAACATTAACCATTAAAATATTAAAATAAAAATTAAAATTAATTAACATTTAAAAATTAAAAAAAAAAAAAAAAAACAAAAACGACAATAAAATTAAAAAATAAATTTAAATAGTTATATTATATTAAATAAATTTTAAAAAAGCTAAAATTAAATTTAAAATTTAAAAATAAGTGAACTGAGTAAAGAATTAAAGTACATAAAACTTACATGTGTGTTTAAAAATAAAAAAAACAAATTTTCTTTAAGAAAAAGTGAAAATTAAATTCATTTATAAAAGCAGCGAGCTTCTAGTTTAGCTCTTAAATTATATAGAAAAGTGAAATTCTTATAAAAATTAAACAATCAAAGCACTCTAAAAAAATCTAATAAAAAATCCTTAATAATGTGTAAAATTTGACGACAGTGTTTTCCCTTTAATAAAATATTATTAAAAAAAATTTTTAAATATTTTATAAATTCAAATAAAATAATACAACATTGCATCCTTTGTTAATAAATTTTAACTAATTTTTTTCAATAAATGGAGAAAGCAAATCAGCATTTAAAACGCAACTTTAGTGAGTATCTCGAAAGTTATATGTATCTGATGAACAAGATGCTGATAAAAATTGAAAATACTCTACTGCGCAGCCATCGTCAACGTGAAACTACTGGTATCAAGAAACTTTATAACTCTTTTTTCGTGCTTTTCTAACTTAACCGAAGGACCAACACTTTTACTTATATTTAAAATCTAATTAAAAACTATTTAAAACAAATTTTATATGAATTTAAGTTAGATATATATACAATAAACACAAAATATATACATATATATATATTCTTAGTGACTGTATGTAATCAGAGAAAAGCGCACAAGTTTGCATATAAAACAATATATGTTGCTTTGGTTGTTAGTTAAAAAAATAAAAACATAAAACAATATCAATATTAAAAACCTTAAAAAATCTTTGAAATTTCAACAAATTGTTATTTGAAAACTGAAATTGAAATTGCAAAAAAAAACTCAAAGCTAATATTTAAAAACAAAAAAAATCTTTTTCGCATAAAAATCGTGTTTCTTTTGTTCGTAAATTTACCGTTGGCGAAGTGTATAAATAATAATTATTTTAAACGCAAGCAATTAAATAATTGGAATATTCCATTTAATTAAAAACGTAAATAAGTTTACCCAAACATATATAGTATATATTTGGATCGGAAAAAAAAAATTTTTTTTTGAGTATATATATATAAATATATATTGTTAAAATTGAAAAACGAATGGCGCTTTCGCTTTTAACACAATTTCCCAGTTTCTCGGATTTACAAACATTTTTCGATACGACACATACAAATACCTATCAACAAAATCATAATCATCAACAAGAGCAGCAACAACAACAACAATACCAACAACAAGATCAATTCGATCAAATGGAATACAATAATCAAAGTCAATATCATCAAAACGTTAACAATAATTGCCACAATAGAAATAGTGACATTAACCACAGTAATAGTATCCACAACAACAACAACAACAACAATTCTACCAATAACAATCTAAATAATAATAATAATAACAACAATAACAACAATAGCAATCATTCGCATAACAACAGTTCTACGAGTTTAAGCAATCAGGTAAATATATATATATATTGTTCTCTTAATATTATTAAGAACGTATAATGGACCCTACTTTATATCTATATAGAATCGAAGATATGATGTATAATACCATATACTATTCTTATTATTAGTTTTAAAATAGTAATCACGAAAAATATTATTTAATGACTATTATACTATGTTCAGACAGTCAAATTTCCTTAATTTCGTAAAAATGAAATTAAGTTAATTTCGAAAGTGTTCACACTGTCCCAAATTAAGGAAATCATATGTTTTTTGTTCACATATCGAATGTTAAAAACTACATGCTTCAACCAGCACTTTTATAACTATAAAAGATGACATTCAGTAATTTTATTCAGTAGTATTTTGTTACTAGCTTTAGTGGATTTTAGGTATATGAATTATTATTTTCCACTATATTTTAAATTAATAACAGGTACAGTTTTTGCCCCATATTCAAATTTAAAAATTTACACTAGATTTCCCAGATTTATTAAATTGTCATTTAAAAAAAATGTCACTTTTTCGTTATCTCAATTTCAGCCTTCGTTTCATTTTAATTAATATCTATACCTCCTAACTAAATTTTGTATTAAAAAAACAACTTAATTTCTTAAACGAAGATGAAATTAAGATTTTTGCGAAATTAAGATGTGGCTGAACATAATATTTGAAGAATTATCATGTCAATATGAATTTGCTAATATTTTAAATAGTTTAATAGTTAATAGTTTATTAGTTAATTAGTTAAAAAAAATGTTTTAGACAGATCGATAAAATATCGAGGCCTAGGATCTAATTTGTAGTGGCTCACTGCGACCTTTAAAATTTTTTATATAGCTTACAAATATTATATACATATACGGATCTATTCTGTGCACTTGACAAATTTGTCAAATTCTTTAATAAAATTTTTGATTTTTATAAAACAGAAAGCTTTTTGGTATTCTGGACACATCTTGACAAATTTCAAAGCTCAAGTACCTAATGCTTCTCAGCACACTATGGTGTAAAGTGTTTTGTATATAAAACTGTTCGTAACTGTTCGTAATTGTTCGTAAAAAATGCTTGTAAAGAGCATATATTTTAAATTGTCGAAAGCATTTTTCATGCATTCAAATCACAATAAAAAATATGCTTGTAAAGAGCGTATATTTTAGTTAAGAATATTTGTCATGTATGCAAATAATAAAAAATGCTTAAGAAGAGCATATTTTTATTTTTGTAAACAGCATTTGAGGTATTGACCACTAACAAGGAAAAGACCTTTTTATTTATGTCACAGAATACCAAAATCTTTACAGCAGTCAATTTTGACAAGTGTCAATGTTTGACAATTTTATAAAGTGCACAGAATAGGTCTGATAGTATATTTATAATATAAAATCTTCATGCATATACTATTTTTGTTTAAAAAATTTTATTGAACCTCTAAAACCTCCTTGAAAGGGCACGATTTGTAAATTATATGACTCTAAAATCATAGTCTTGTCCATAATTAATCTACAAAATGCTTTCTTGCTCTGATAATAAAATCACAGTTTTGTCCATAACAAATCTACAAAGTGCTCTGTTTTTGCTATTTCATAGAGTGCCTTAATAACATACTTCTATGTTCTGTGCTAAATATTTGATTTAGTTTTACTTTTAAGAATTTTCATTTATGAAGATCATTTATAGAATACTTCAGTGTAGTTATATATGACGAAACTTTTCAATACTTATATGTTTAAACTTAAGTTTTTTCCTAATTGCTTTGTATCATTTCCTGTCTATCATATATAAAAAAGGAAAGACATACCTATCCTTCAAAGTTTATAATAACTTATATAGATTATTTTATGTAACAATAATACTACTGCCTTTTATAGGTTCTAATAATATTTTATATATTTATTAGAATATATCATATTCTAACCACCCAGGTTTATAAAATCAAGAAACCATTCTTGATATCATACTGATTTTGATACATAGATTTTAATGGCTGCTGTAGTTTCCATGAGATAATATTTAATATTATCGGTAATATTTTTGTTTTTATTAAATATAGTAACTTAACATATTATTATTAAAGGATCCTTACTTCATTCATGTGCAAAATAGGAAACTTTTGTATATTAATATTATACTCCGTCGATTATTATCTTTTATAGATTTTAAATTTGTGTTTAATAATTGTTCTTAAAATACTTAAAATAAGTTAGAATCAAGTAAAAAAAAGATTTTTGAAAAGCAATTAATATTAATAATATAAACAAATAATTTAATTTTGTGTATAATACAGAATTTTTTCAAGAATCTTTCATTGTACTCATTTATTGCCGAGCAACATTTACAGTTGTTAGTTGTATTTGTAATACGTGTTTGCCATATTTTTTAATTATATTTCTGTAGTCTAGTATTTTCTGCCTAAAACCCATTATACAAAATAATATTTCTAACTTAAAAGCTACTAATTTGTACAAAAAAAAAAATAATATAAAATTAATTTTTATATTCAGTTAATACCTTTTTTTTTAAGTTTTATTTATAATCTATCTTTTAGATATAATAAGTTATTTCACTTGGGACTCGAATATTTAAAATAAGTTTTTGAGATCTAGCGCAAAATTTTTTTGATTTTAATAAGTTTATATTGAATATAATATAGGTATATACAATAATTTAACATATATTTAAACTCAAGTCAATATATAGATTTTTTCTGCTTTTACGATTTTAAATATGAAAGAAATGTATATATTCGAAAAGAATTCTTTAGTGTAACTGGCTATATCATTTAGTTCTCCAAATAATCAGAATATTAAATTAATTATTTCTAATAAAAAAAAATGTTTAAAAGAAATGTAATTAAATTCGTTAAATAATATTAGCAATTTTATACATAATAAAAGTATTTATGTAGTATGCATGTATATGCAATGTAATGCTGGTATATGTTTATACATAATATAAATATATTATATTTAAATCATATAAATTATTAAATAATATTAAATCATTTAAATATAAAAGATTAAAGATCAATATCTTTAAGTTATATATAAATATTATATTTTGTGATAATAAAAAAATGCTGTATGGTCAGCCAAAATTTCAATAATTTAAAATAGTAAAAAAAAAATTTATGTTGTTGTAGTTCACCAGTTTTCGAAAACCTCTTTAAAAAATGTTAGGTTAGATACTCGTATAAAAAAAGTTAAGTATTAATAAGATACAAAAATGTAGTGTTTTAGAAGAATTTATTTTTCTCCTTTTTATTTTGCATCCATCCAAGGATAATCAACAACATGTGTGAATAAAATTAGAAATGATATATATTTAACTTGACGAGGCCCCTAAAATATATACGGATATAATAGTTACTTTAAAAACATTTTTTATTTATATTTATTTTTTATTTTTGTTTTAAAAATGCGTTAAGAGAAAAAAACCATTTTGTTGCATCTTAGAACTAACTTAAAAACTAACAAAAAAAAAGATATAAATAATATATACACAATAAATAAGAATTTACAAATTATTCAATAAAGCAAAAATAATAAAAAACAAACAAAACAAAAAAATTAAATTAAATTAAATTTTAGTTAAACTAACTTTAAATCACTTTTTAAAAATCTATAGTTTGCATTGGCACTAAGTTATATACCTCCAATACTCTCCTCTGGCATACATAATAATGTTAGAAATATTATCCTTGTGCTTCTATAGTTCTTAATATTAATTTTTTTTTAAAAAGCATTTTAACATAAATTTCTTTTGATTATGGTTTATCAATGAAAGTATAGAATATGAAGTATTTTTTCAACAATTTTCGTCTTTGGCTTATTGTACATAACCTTAAAATTAAAAATATAACTATTTTAATACATAATATTTTAAAATCTGTTGCTATATGCTCTAAAATTTTTATTGAAGTTTTTATTTATAATTTTGAATTGAGTGTTATTTATAAATATTTCACTTATATTTGCAGTACGCACAGTACACCACTACGTATGAGCAACGATATTCAGATATATCTACATTTTATGAGAATACATTCATAAAAAATATATTTACGTCACTAAACTAAAAAGCATTCAAAAGTCAACGTTTCCAAATATTTTTTTTCAAATATATTCGAATGCGAGTATGTGGAATGTATTTTTGTGTGCTACTTAGAATATACTTATACAGAAAAATACAACCGCAATTATTTTTTATGTTTATATGTATATTTGCTCAATAAAAAAATATATGTACACACCCGTATAATTATATGTTTATCAGATATTGCCAACAGATATTCGTTGTTAATAATTTTATTGATTTGTTTAGTTAATAATAATAAATTAAATATATTTTCTGAATATTGCTTCTATTGATTACATAGTTAAAGTAGTCTGATTCTGTGAGTCAGAGAAATCTTTTTTAACTACTTTAATTATGGATCAATCGTTAAAGTAATGTTCGAAGAAAAAACACTGTAGAAACCTATATGGTAAGCAATAAATGGGCCTTACAGAATCAAATTTCAACATCAATAAAATTATTTTTAAATAATATATATGGAATCAATTTTTAATAGAATGGTTTTCAACTTTTACTCTTAAAGAAATTTGATATGATTAATGAGATATGTTAATGTTTATAAATTAAATTAGATTTCAGACTGTATTCGTTCGCATTAAATTTACTTAGTTAATTTTTAAAATAGGTATTAAATGGATCTACCCAGAAACAAAAACAACCATTAGGTGAACTTATTTGAAGAATATTCTGAAACTACAAAAAATTAAAATTTGTAACCTTATTGTGCTGTTTGGTATAAAAGTTACACACAACATTTGTATTACTACAGCTTTAGACAGTATAGTATTAGTATAGACGTATAGTAAATGTTGATGAGTTCTTAAGTAATACATAATACAGATATACATAAAGACCTCCAGATAAAATTGGTAATGCTTATATAAAACACAAAGCGAGAAAGTTATTTACTACAATTAACTAAAATGAAATACTGAATATATTAAACTTAAAGGTAATTAAGCATGTCTAGTAGCAGTATCAAACATCCAATGTGTACCCAGTAACCAATGTGTTGCCCAGTAATTAGCTTATGGATAATCATGTGTTTCTGTGCGTAGATCAGATCGAGCTGTGTTAGAGCAGCTTTATCAGGGCCCGTTACAAATTATCCAAGGCAGTAGGAAAGTGATTGCTACCTTGTATAAAGATAAAGACATATGTATTAGTTGTAAGAAAGTGATTGCTATATTGTATAAAGGTAAAGATATATGTGGTAGTTGTTAGGGTGAAACCAACGTTTTGCATTGCTTGTGGATGCATTGAAGATGGATTGCTCAATCAAGTAGAACTCAATATTACTTTTTCGTGATTGCTATATTATATAAAGATGAAGATATATGTGGTAGTTGTAAGAAAGTGATTGCTATATTGTTAAAGATAAAGATATATGTGGAAGTTGTTAGGGTGAAACCAGCGTTTCCCACTGCTGGTGGTTGCAGCGGAGATGGAATGAGCGTTTTGCTCAATCAAGTAGACCTCAATATTACTTTTTCGAGTAAAGTGGTGCATTTTTCTAAACTATGAGCTAAGCATAGTTTGTGGCTTTATAGTTTGTGGTTTCATGTCATTTTCTAGACTGCTTTGCACGGAGGGGTACTGAAGTAAACCAAGCAAACTTTTTTAAATTTGTTAATAGCAAAATATACTTTGGCATTTGAAATTTAAAGTTTTGCTACGGTTGTTAAATTTATTGGATCGAAATAATCAATAAAAGAATATAATAACAAAAACCTGAATTTACTTTTAACTAAAAAAGTATATGTATTCTTAATAAAAGTGATACATTTTAAAATTTTCACCATCATAAATTATTTATAATTTAGGTAACAGTTTTCAAAGACTAAAAATACTAAAAATACTAAATTTCTGTTTTTAAAACCCTAAATTTTTTAATATATTTTTTTAATATTAAATATTTGTAAAAGTAATTATTTTTTTTAATTACTATTATTTTTTCAATAATTATTTTTTACTTCTAAGCATCAAAACCATTCCTTAGCTTTATAAGTTATAAAATGGATAGGTTATAAAATGTCTATAGTAAACTTTTTTATCAAATAAAATGCAATTATTCCTCAAATATATGCGTTTATATATTTATTATAGTTAAATTTACTATTTTTTATTTTTTTGATATATGCCTTTTATAAGTATATGTTATTTACTATAGATTACGTAGCTGGCTTATGGTATTTTCTTTACTTTTCTTTACCTTAGCTAAAATCTAAGGTTTTTATTTATTAATTTCTAATCAGAACTACAAACGTCAGATATTAAATTTTATAACTCACTTTGAATTCGTTTATGAAAACGATATTCATTTATTTCGTAAAAAATTTTCCTAGATGTTTGTACAATAAAATCTTTATTACGAAAACAAAACTCTAACAATTAGTACCTTTATAAAAAAATGATATCATCAGATATAATGAAGAGTTGATAAATATATCTGTGATAGTAAAGTAAAAGATTATCTGTCGTCGTCACTTTTTTCCAAATGAAATGCAATTATTGCTTAAATATACACATTTACATATTAATTATAGTTAATACCAATATACAAAATCATATAAACAAACATAGATCGAGCACTACCTGCTAGAGGTGAGGTAGTTATCACTATATTAATATACGAGTTTATTGCTAATTGGTTAGACAATTTTAATAACTAATATATATGAATAATATTCTAAAACCTTTATTGATAAGAAAGTAATCGGAAGAAAGTTAACTAATAATATAAGACGGTTGTTAACTTCTATTATTTGGCTTTGAAGTGGTTCCCAAAGCGGTATAAATAAATCTGTGGGCGGCATAAAATTATTTGCTTGCATTAATAATTAATTGAACATGTTGTTATCTCACTTTGTTTATATATAAATTATTTGTAAATATTTTGAAATTGCAACCCCTTTTTCCAAAGTATTTTGATTATCTTTATTTTCTAAGCGGCGTCAAAACTGTTGGTCAAATTGAGTGTTTTGATGTGAATCCTCTACTGTATTTAAGAAAGTCTTTATTGAAGTCTTTTAACTGATATACACCAAGACCAAGAGGTTGAAACGATCAATATTTATATGAAAGACAAAGCGATAAAGCTAAATAATACCACTGAATGTAATATTTAAAGATCATAAACATTAGGTCACGGTAGCTTATTTTGGTGATCTTTAGGGGATCTACTTAGGTCTATTGGCCCATTCTCTTACCGTGTATAGTGAAAAAATCAGGATCATAAACATTAACGGTTAAAAATTAAATAAGCAGTAATTCAAAGTATAATCTTTTAATATTGATCACATACCACTTTCTTTTTTTCTTTAGTCGCTTTCTAATTTTCATCACTTAGACTGGATTAAGTCCATTTATTTGTTATCTTAATAATTTAAGTTTAAGAAAATTTATTGTTTTGAGAATATTTTTTTTCTAACATTTAGATTTGTGTGAAGATAAGTTCTTTTAAACTCTTGTATTAGTTAATGTTCGGATTTTCAGCAAGTTAAAATTTAATCCAGGACAAATTGGCGTATTCCCAATCTTCTAAATAATATGTTCAAAAAAAATTTGATAGTTTATATTATTAGTGCTTATTATCATTTTATAAAGATTAATATATAATATTAATATTATTATTTTATTAGTATTTTTTTTAGTGCTGTTTTGAAAATTAAATTATATATACAGTTGTATAGTCATATTTACTTAAAGCTGTCTTTAAAGTTTTATTTATATTCAAACGGAGTATACTATACAATAAAGTAGTATGAAAATCATTTTCAATTCACGCCAAATTTTTCTCATAGTTAGTTATTAAATTCAAAATCAAATTAAATTAAAAAAATTTAAGTATTGTATATAAATAAACTTGATTTCTATCAAAAACAGTAACATATTTTGAAATGAAATATATGGTACATTGTCGGAAATATAATAAATATAGCGTTTTATATCCTCACAAAAAACTAAAGATTTTATATTAAATAAAATAAATATTACCAATTGCTGAATATAAAATAGTGTAAATACATAAAGTATCTAAAATTATAAATTGTTCTACTGTTTTTAAGTTTTATTACACTTTTATAAAATATTACTAGAGCATAAAATAATTTTTTTATTATGTACCAGAAAGTAATCCAATAAAGATATAATATAGTTAACTGAAATGCAGGACTAGCCACTTCTTGTGTTTCGGAAAATAATGATTATTAAGGTTTATCATTTAGTAATATTCATATTTAATATGCAATATTAAATATATAATATATAAATATATAAGATATTAAACAAATTAAACTAATAATTGAACCTTATCACTTGAAACTTAAAAGTGTTGATAAGTAAACTTTAAGTAAACTTTAAAAGAAGTACAATTTATTAATCAAAATATAATTTCTCTTAATTTTAAACTAAATTTTAATTAACTAAAAATATCCGTACAAACGTCTCTTTACATTACAAGAGATGTAATCTTAGATATGAACATAACCAAATTATTCTGGTTTTGATATAAAATATATATACGACCATGCAGAAACGTTTTTTTTTATATTCTTCCTAAGTCGAATGGATTAAATTATCCATATTTAATCAGGATATTATGAAATCGAAATAAAATTTTTGCTTCTAAACGTAGGGATTACTACTGTTAAAGAAGTTCTTTGACCGTACATGAAGCTGATACAAACTTCTTACCATACATATCAGTCGTTTTTACTATCAAAATTAAGTTAGGTTAGGTTATACCAGCGATTCCTAGCGAATCCACTTAAAACTATTGGCCCATTATGTTACCATATATATAGGAAAACTCAGAATTTAAAACCACCCGGAAAATTTGGCGAAGCTTAAAATGCTGTTTAGTGTTAAGTCGCTCCAAAAGTGTTGAGTGGCCGCCGTGCATGAGCTGGACAAAGGCAAAGTAAATAAGAGGCACTGTTCTGTTATGTCAATAGATTATCAACATCAAGACAGGTTCACCTCGGGAAGGGTAGGATGTAGTATCACGCACCATTGTCTTGATATGGCATAAGCTGATGGTTTGCGAGTTACCATACCCTGTTCATTGAGAACACAAATCATTATATTCAATAATTCGTAAATAATTTTTAGAGAATGCAAGTAGCAAAGGTTGAACGTATATCCTGTCGAATTTGAATCTTATAGTCCGTGTTAATTCAAGTGACCATAATCCGTACTTGACTTTTATTGTTCTAATTTTCAGGTTTGTTAATTTTCTGTAAGAGTTCATTAAAAATTCACTGGCTGTGTTATATTAGAATGAAATATAAACCAACTGTAGAATAATTGAATTAATTAATTACAGTTTTTCATTGTAAAATGGAATCGTTACTATTCTTTTTCTAGAAATATTATTTAATGCATATTTCTATACATATTTTTTGTATGGATCCTTTTTTTAGAAACCGAAATAGTTAAGTATATGTTATTGGCTTTAGCAAAACGTGATCTGCATTTTACAAAATTTCTTGGTATCAATTTCCTTTAATTTCATCTTTGAGAGGTGGTAGTTAACAGAAGTATGTTTAAACCTACTTGTCGGGAAGCAAGCATTATAGATTTTTTTTACATATTTGCAATAATAATTGATAATTATTTTAATTAGCTTAACAGTAATTAATCTAAGCTCAGATCTATTTAGACTTTGAAATTTGTTAGCATATTTGATTTGAATGAGCTGTTAAATTGCCTTCAACTTTTAACATCAGCCCATGACTTAGCAAATAGTTTATATTTAATCATTTTAACAACTGATTTTAACTGATGGTACTAATAGGACCTATAAAGTAAGTTTCGGTAACATTTTTTTGCAAATATTTCAGCTGTTCGTTATTATTAGATTAAACGTGGTTATAAAAGCAGTTTTGACATCGTCCTTCGCAAGCTAGGAATTACCTTCGAATTATTGGCAGCTAGAAATTCAGGTCAGTTTTACATGTTTTACTCCAATATGGTTTTTTTTCAGCTTCAGAATAATTTAAATAAAATGTTTTGAGATTAGAGATTCTTTATAGCTATCTGACAGCAGCATATATTATGTTGCTAAGAGTAAATAAAAATTAGTTCCAGCATTTAATGTCAGTTTTTTTTTTGTGTAATCAACAATTTAAATTATTTATGTCAATTATATATTGTATAAATTGCTTAGGATGTAATTCATTTAAATTAATATATACCATATTTCAATTGGTTTAAATTTTTTTTAGTTTTTTAATTGAAAAAAGTTATGTATTTGCTATATTTTCGTTGAATAAAAAACAGATAAATGATTTATTTATTATTGTAGTGATTAATTTGGCTTCACATAAAAATAATATTTAAAAAAAAACAATTTTTCAAAAAAAATTTTTTTTAAATTAAATATTAAATTTTATGGAATCTTTATTTTTATTATTAATTTTATTTTATTAATTTTTTTTAGCAATTAATTATATCATATGATGATTTTAGTAGCAGCATTACTAGCTACACAATTATAGTATTATTATTCTAGTATTATTGCTAGTAGCATTTTATTGAATTTTTTATATGTTTATTGAATTATATATTTTAAGTGCTAAGATTTATTTGTATTTTTATAAATGCAAATTATTAAATATATAATTTTGATTATTAAATCTAGGGGGTTTTTATGGTTGACTGATACCATACGAGTTTTTCTGCACTGAACAATATGCCTTCAATGTGCTTGCTTTTGAACTTTTAGGATATTAGATATATTAGATATTTTAGAATATTTCAACTGACAGTTTGGTGCAAATATTATAGCAAATTATAATTAAAAAGTTTTCGAAATTGAACAGCTGATTAGCCACTGCGCATAGGAGAAGGTAAAGCAGTATGTGAATGAATAATAGTGCTGGAAGAAAGCACTAAAGTCTAGTTAGTGTAGCACAGTTTTTTTCTACTTGAGGCGTACGTACCATACAGTTGATTTAGACTATTTGAAAGAAACAATTTGAAATTACACTTAAATTGATATTGTTAAATTTGAAACAAATGTAATCAACAAGTATCCTTATGAACTTAACGAATTAATATTCTTCTTAATTCCTTTAACTCCTTGTGGAGCATAGGGTCTTGAGTTAATATAGTAGTACACAAGAAAAATAATAAGTATTAAAAGGGTCATTAATATAGTTTATCTTTTGTTATTCGAAAAGAGACACATTTTCGACCTACGATCTACAGACCTTTCCGAACGTTATTTGAATATTACATGTTTAAGTTAATAAATTCTTAAGTAGGGCATATTACAAGAAAGTGAGAAGTGCTAATATAGCAAAAGAATTTGCATATTTATGCTATAGGTTTTTAGTGTTGCAAAAGTATGGCATTTTGACATACAAATCTGTATATTTTATTTTTGTTAAGCATAAAATTGCAATAATTATTTGCAAATCCAATAATGAAATAGTATGTTATTACTAGTAGTATATACGTGTATGTAGTATATATCATAGTATTACCATTTACGAATACGGGAATTTAATCAAATTGAAATACAAATGTATGTGTTTATAATTTTTTTTATTTATCTATGTATATAAATAATATATTTTAACGAATATTATTTCATACTTCGAATATATCACGAAACCATATTTTACAGTTGATTTTTGGCACGCCTTTAATATCTGTAATGATATGTGCTTATATATCTGTTTCTCAAATATGTTTTTTGTTTCTTCTAAAAAAAAAATAAAAATTATTCAACGTAAATAATTTAATATAAAAAAATTTCGATTTTCTTGCATAATAATATAGTACTTACACATTTATATATTTTTATAGTTTTCAGCAGTAATTCAATCTGAGACACAAAATTCAGTCTTCTGATAAGGCGACAGAAAATCTCTTATCACTGTTTTTATTCACACTGAAACAGACTGAAAACTGAAAGATGGAATTATCAAGTTAAGTATATACAAGAGCAATGAATCTGATATACTTATATGTACTTGTATATACTTGTATGTTGTTATTAATATGAGTACAATTATACTAAGGTTTATCAACTGAACCAGCATTAAAATTATATAAATGGCAATGAACAACAAATGTATTTAACATAAAAGTAAATACAAATGTTTTTGCTAAAAGTACTCGTGAACAGTTTGTTTCAATAAATTTGAAAATAAATGTTTTCATATAAGAAGTAGAATTTTATTTTGATAACTCATTTGCAGATGATCATAGACGGTGCGTATATCTGAAATATTTAAACAATATATAAGCAGGTATTTCAAGGGAAGACTGTATGTTTCTATACGAAATGATTAAGTGTTCAAGAGTCAAGCTACTAGTTCTTGCTTTTAAGTGGAATTCTTAATATGATAATAATTAACAGAATTAATTTGTGATAATGTATTTAAAACTTTACGTCATAAAATGATTATTAAGAAAATTGAGTATGAAAGTTTAAAAGCACAGAGAATAACAACATATAAATTATATGCAAAAATTAATATTTATAAAATGTATATTAAAATTTTTAGAAATAAAAAATTGTGTGAAACAGACTAAAAAATTTTAAGAATTTAAAAATGCAATATTAAAAAATTAATTGACAACATTCTAAACCGAACAGGCAATTAAAGAAGAAGATACATTTCCAAAGAAATAATAAGTTGTCATATATAAAAAATAACTTACGTTAATACTTTTATATAATAAAATATTGAATGTGGTAAAAATATATTTTTATTTTGAATCTATCAATAATTAAACAAGTTTGAGTAATGCTTTCTTTATAATTTTGATGATTATTTTGATTATTTATATTATATATTAATTAATAATATTTGTTTTTATTACTTTTTAATTTTTTACAATTCTGATTAAAATTGTATATTATTTAGAACATATAACAAATTCACAATTTTTAAAAACTTTAAATTTTGATAATAATAGTCGACTCATTTCACACTTTTTTTTGCACAAGGCCAATTCAACTCATAAAATTATACTAAAAGCTGAAATGAGTTTTTTTAATTATTGACGAATACTGGTTTTTGTATTTTTAATCAAGAAGAGATCTCAGTTTTGGAGTTATAGATCCATTTCTACTAAAGCCATTTAAAAATCCTATGCGAAAAAAAAAATAATAATAGCAACTAATATTGCTTCATATCATTCCGAAAAATACATCCGGTATATTCCCAAAAGTACATCCGGTATATATATTTCTAAGCAAATCTTAGCACTACGTCGAACTTTGACAGTCTTTAATTAATTGCTTACACAAAGTATATTAAATTTAACTTCAAGAAAGAAAACTATATTGTTATGTAAGTACTTTAAATCGTATTTGAAGCAAATCCAGTGCAGAATAAAATATATATTGCGGTTTCAATAGAAACCTGCAAGACCTATTTAACTTTGTAAGCACAGTTTAACTTCATCTATTTGAATTAATTTATCATCATATGAAAAAAGTTAAATATTTTAAAATATCACATATACTATCCATTAAATTTATTTATTTATTTAGAGGTCTCCTTGAACTTGTCGATAAAAATTTGTCCATTATCTATTTTATTACAATTTAAGATCACTAATCTACACTTTTTGTATATATAAGCTAAAGAAAAATAACAATATTTGTAGCAGTTTTTTTTAGCAGGTATGTAAGTAGGTATAGCTTGCTGACCGATACCAAATAATATTCATTAAAAGTATAGATAAATGTTAATGATGGTATAGATAATAAGTTGTGTCAGCCTCTCAAAATCGATACGTTCAAAGAATTATAGTCCAGTTTTTGAGAGAACCAGATAAAAACAGAGAAGATTCTGCAATAATTGCTTTAATACAATGAAGCTTGCATATTCATCTCTGGTATTATAAAGCTTTTGGGCGTTGTGCTGTAAAGAGATTTTGAAAGTATGTAATAAGGCCATTCATTTATATTTCACCATATATATATAAATGTTTCTATATATATAGTAGAAAACATTCGATATTAATATTTTTGTAAAATAAGTTTTTTTAAAAGTTAAATATTTTCCAACAACGATAGCTTTAGTAATAAATTATGGCATAATTGTAATTTATTTTAATACACAATTAACAGAAAGTAAAGTATGTTTCTATATATAGCCAAACTTCCATAACTCGAAGTATTATTTTGCAAAGAAAAGGTTTTACTTATGAAGACTTCGAGTTAAAAATTTTTTTATTATTGTATGTAGTTTGCTCTCTAAATTCTGTTACACCCCATTTAGTTGGAATTATAGAAAATTCGAATTATAGATGTTCGGGTTATGGAAGTTTGACTGTATTATCTATTGTCTAATTAACTATTATAAAATAGATATTATTAGATATAATGTAGTGGATGTAATAAAATAGATATAATATATAATTTAGTAATAGATTTATAAATATTAAAATAATGTTACATATTTGTGCATTTAAATTTAATGAAATTAAAATTCATAAAATAGTACACTCAAACTAAATTAAGTAATTAATTTGATTGTATATATAAAAGTTATATAATTCATTATTATTTACTTACAGCATTTCACGAATACAAACCGAAACTATAACAGTGGTTATCATCATCAGCACATTAGTGCAGATTATGAAACTGTAATCAATTTCATAGACTCACCACCAAACTCAGAAGAATCTTGGACAGGTAAGTACTATACGAATGCAACTATTAGCAGACAAATGATGGTTTCTCTGAATAATAGACGATCGTTCCAAAGGCTCACCCGGACCACAAATAATTGACGTTCAAACAATTTATTCCAATAACGGATCACGTAAAAGACGAATGGATTGGGATTCCTTAGATATCGATCAGAGTGGAAACACAGCAACAACAGCTCAAACGGATGAAATACCAAACAAGATAACAAGTCACGATAAAGAAAGACATAAAAGAGAAAAACTTGGTGGTAAGTTAACAAAAACTTTTTTTTTTTAATTTAAAATTCAATAATAAAAATAAATTTAACTACTAAGATATCGTTACTATACAGGGTGTTATAAAAAAATAAGAATTACTGTTTTTTTTTATATTACATACGATCGTCGTATATTAATATTTAATGTTAAAAAAGATCAAGGAATTTATTGAATGGCATACACAAATATGGAATGGTTATAAACAATTAATACTCCTTATAACCCTTACTCTTTATAATCGGTGTACATTTTTACAGATTAAGATATTAAACCTATATAAAACATATTCATTGTTTTAAATAAAAGTGTTCGAATTTGGCATGTTGACTTTGTGCACAGAATTTCTCTGGGTTTTTAATAAGAATTAGTTTTAATTATTTTTAAAAACTTAAATTAAGTATTAAAATATTGATTGCGATTATTAATCAATATTCTGTGATTACAATAAGAGTTTATAAGTTCTACAGACAGTGGCCGTGAAGGGGTTAAAGATAAGGATCGTCCTTAGCACTATAGCTGTTTAATAATATATGTATAACCATGACAAACAACTCAAGGCAAATGATTCTGGATTTATTTAACTAAAATATATTTAAATAAATATTTAAAATAATAAAAATGTGAAAATGTGAATTATAAAGCCCATTGATATAAAACATTTCCGTTACTTTTTTATGAAACAGCATATATGATATTGCCAATGTTATGGTCCTCCTTTTTAAAGATCTGTCTTATCCAGCACCACTTTTTTTTCTTGATTTCTGCTTCGATATGAGAAATATTCGTGAAGTCCAATAGATTATCATTGAAGACTAGTTGCAGCCAAAAAATATGGCTGTTGATTCTAAGCCATTTGTTCAAAAATGTTTACAATTTTTAGCAGATGTTATCTGCTATTTGTGATATTTATTTTATTAAATATAGACAAGTTGAAGAAGTTGTCGTGGCTTTGATTAGAACAGATTAAGTTATTCGTAATGAATAACTGTACGACAAAAATTAAGTGTTTTTTCTTTTTTCTGACAGCTTTAGGTTACTTTGGGTCTTTTATTTATGTCTCTGATAAGTCTGTGTTAAATTTTGAAAATTGAGGTTTTAAGGAGTTATAAAAATTTTTTATTTTAATAGATACAAGATACGTATTTCAGTAAATTTTTATAGTATGAATGAACAGACAAACATTTATGCCATAGGTATCCTTCCACAAATTTCCTTACTTTCGTTTTAAAAAGGGATTTTTCTTTAAATTAATGTATCAAAAAATATTTTGTTTTAAAATAAAATTGAAAAATGTCTCTTTTGACAAAAAAAGAAAGGATTTGAGTAACAATATTTAAGGCAAAAAAGTTCATATATTATAATATTATATATAATTTTTCGATTTGAATGATTACTTTATATCTTAATAAAAGAAAAATTGTGAGTCTTTCCTTTACAAACATTTGAAATATCTTACTGTTAAAAATAAAATTGAAATAAAAATTTTAATGGCTTTTTCTATATTAAAAACGTTTACAGCTTTTGTTTATAATACAAAACGGGGAAGACCCGCTTTGAAACGAGTTTTGCATTACGACCTTTCATTATGCAGATTTGAAAATATTTTAATACCGAAACTAAAGCAGGTTTTAAGTTTTTACTCGTGCTCGCATGCATAAACCTACTTTAGGCCTTACTCACGGAGTATTTACAAATTGTAAATATTGTAAATGAATACAGATAAGGGAAATATGTAAATATTTACAATATTTAAATAATTTTTATTAACCAAAAAGAATTTTGATAGTACAACTAATTAACGTTTTCAAATGCAACTTAATTAACACGATAGATAGTCGTGTTTACATAGAGGAACTTGATTACAATAGTACTTTAGGTTTCATTTTAATAAATTAATAAAGTAACTGTGTCTATTATTTATTTAATTATTTAATTTTTTAATTGCAAATATCTCATTGATCATCTTTAGTATAAATTAATTAAATTTAATAATTGATGGTCGATAACACTTATTATTTGTTTATTTATCTTTTTTTATTTCATAATGAAAAGCTTCTCACGACATCAAATACTGAACTTAATGTATAATTATTGTTCACTTTTGTTTTTAAGTAACTATAATTAAATACAAATTAAGAGCGTAATTTTAAAATAGTCGCGAAAACATTTAACGTTTCTTTAATTTTTTTAGCATTGTAATTTAATTTAAAAACGCAAAACTGTAATTTTGCGATCACGTCATCTTCAGGTCCAACTGCAAAAATATA
>NC_051847.1:87364385-87389970 GCF_002237135.1 Teleopsis dalmanni | reverse complement strand
TTGTTATAAATCTTTTTTTATGATTTGAATATAGTTTAATATATTTTTTTCTAATTTACGGATATCGAAAATGAATATGTAATTTGGTCAAGATAATAATTGAATAGTTCAAAATTTTACTAACAATCACCAATGATTTTCAAGATATCATACCTTTGTTTAAAAAAGTTCCAGAGATACAAATTGATATCGTGAAAATTTTTAAATTACTCATTAATTTTTTTATTTACATTTTCCGTTAATTAAAAAATACTCAACCTTATCTATTAATATTTAAATTACAACTAAATTATAAAAAAAAATTAAATAATTAAATAATTATTAAATGACAAAAGTAGTTTTTATTATTATTTATATAATTTTGTGTATATGTGAATATTAAAAATAATTTATTATAATTAAATATTAAAAATTTCAAAAATGTTGATAGGTTTAGTAAACAAAATTAAAATTATATTTAAAAGAAAGATGCTCGAAAGATGCTTAATGATTGGATTCTTTTACTATATGTCCTAGTGGATTCGGCGAAATAAATATAATTCATAAATAAATATAATTATATTAATACCACTCCGAATTCCTGGACGCAGTGAGTTTTAGTAAATTTTGATATTTAGAGTAATTTTTCCACTGCATTATACGTTCAATAACTTTCACTTGTCCATACAAGTGATCCTGCGGTCGTTTTACGTATGAGTAACCCTAATCCGTGGTATCACAGCAAACTATTATTTGAGTTCAAGTAGGCTCAGATGCGACAATAGTGTTTAGTCCTCGAGATATCAGGTTTTAGTGTAAATCTGATATATCCGGCTGTTTTCTATTGAATATGTTCCTCATACAAGATAAAACCAGTTCTTACACCTTTCTGTTTTGACGTCATAACTGAAGTTCACTATGAAATGACAAGTAGCATTACCATATACCATGGATCTTAATTATTTCTACTAACATGTTATCTAAAAATAGTTGAAAGTGTTAAATTTAATTTAAAAACAATAGGAAAGTTTACTTTTTCTTATCAATTTTTTATAGATAAGGCAAACAACTACTATAGAATTTCCAGAATTGCGTAGCGTTTAAATTTGGAGGACAAATTACAGGAGAGATTACACTATTTCATTTCGTCAAAGATATATATATATATAATATAGATATATAATAGTAATACTAGTGTATATAGTAAATAGATAGACTTGGAAGAAAGCACTCAAAACTGTTAGCTTCAAAGACAACAGATCTCTGCAGTTTAAGATAGCAATATGTTTTAAAATAAATATATGTTTTAAATGTTATATAGGTTTTAATATGATTTCTATAAGTCTTTATTATTATATTGAAGCAGTTTTGAGCTAGTGCACTTAGGCACTTATACTCTTTTTTAACTCGAGGTTTCTTCAAAACCCCTCTTTGCGCCTTGACTAGATTATTGTTTATCACTTCATCAGACTAAGCAATAATTGACCTCAGATCTGCATACCTCCCCGAAGAGCCTGTAACCATTCTGAAATTTGATACCGCGGTGTTGGTAAGTCTATCAGATTTCGCAAATAATTTCAGGGCTCTATTTTTTATTCATTTTTTGATGGGATCAATCTTGATGTCCCTGAGGATGTCATTCGTCCTAATGTACCATGGAACTTTGAAAAGTCTTCTCAGAGCCTGGCTTTGTGCAATTTCTAACTAGTGAATAGTAGTGTTTGAAGCTTTGCTAAACGCTACACAACCATATAAAAGTGACGTTTTAAATTTGTTAGATATCAAAATATCAAAACATTTTCTGAATAAAACAAAATGATTGACTTCAGTTGTATGAATAGATGGAATGGAATTAGAAAACCTCACTGTTTTCTAAATTTATGCTTACAATCTTTTAAATCAGATTTTTACTATATTCTTGCGAAAAGTGAGCTTTTCAAACTTTAAAATAGATAAAGATATAATATATAGACATGATTGTTAAGTACAAACTACGTCAATAATTCGTTTAAGGTTAACATTTTCATTGACAGCCAAGGGACAATTATAGTTTATTAATTTTTACTATTTTTACTATATGGTGGAATAACAACGATGTTATCTTATGTAAATGAGTGGGTAATGCAAAGTATTTAACTATTCACTGACAATAAATGATTGAAAATCAAGCATTTTGTAAAGTAGTTACTGATTTGCTATATATCCTCTTTACTGAAAAGTGATTTCAACCGGAAGTTCTTCACAGTTTGAAAGCTCAGATCTTCTTATCTCATTTCTTAGAGGTGGTTGTGTGCTTTCCATCTACTTTAAAAAGTAGAGATTAAAAAGTTTGTGTTGACCAATGACAAATTGTATGGATTGACCAACAGTTTTTGAGTGATGTGATCAGAGTGATACCAGATTGAAACTTTTTCCAAAGAATGATTATCTTCTTTTTTTTTGACATTTATCTTAACAGAATGTGACTGATTACATACTCGTATAAATTTATTTACAGTAACGGGATAGTGCCTGTCATTATATATTTAATTAATTTATTTTTCTTTATTTACTTTTAATTTTATTTTTTTACTTATTATTTATTTATTTTTAATTTTTAAATACAGTCAAACTTTTATAACTCGAAGTATTATTTTGCAAAGAAAAAGTTCGACTTATGGAGAATTCAAGTTAGTATAATATAAATAGGTATAGTGAAACCTAAATTAGGGTTTGGAATTTTAATTTTTTTTCTTATTTTTAGTAAAAAAAGATTATAATTTATTCCAAGCCTTATAGTGATCATTCGTTTAAAGATAATAATTTTGAATGAGTCTTCTACTTCATTCTTAGAAGCGTAATGAACATTTTCATCCACTTCCCGTTGCACTTAGAATCGGATCAACTAATTCAAAGCTATAATGCTCAATAATATCGACATCTGTAGGAAAGCTTGATGTACAAATTTCATAGGTAAGCTCAATATAATAGTTAAGAGTAGCATTGGAAGTTATTTTATTTATTTTAAACCACGCTGCCAGAGACTGGTATTTGCACAAAGAAGCAACATAAGAAAGAAAAAAATTAAACATTTGGTTTGAAAAAAGAGACTTCCTGTAACACCAAAATGGATTCATATTTAAAAAAAAAATTGACTTATAGAATGCACTTTCCCATATTCCTATTTGCACGTGACAATATTTTTATTCAAGTTATAGAAGTACGAGTTATGGAAGCAGAATTATATGTAATTTGCTCACTAAAACCATGTTGCACTCGTCTTAGTTCGAGTTATGGAAGCTTGCCTGTATATAACACATCTCTCAATAAGTCGTAAGACTAACTAAGAAAAACAAATTTCTTCTGCGAAAAATCGATTTTGCTCATCAATATAATCTTCTTCAAAGCCAATACAATCATTCCAATGCTTCTCTAACTTCTCGATGCCGTGCTTGTAGAAGGATTTGTCTTTTACCTCAAAAAAGGCTTGAGTTGCAGCAATTATTTCTTCATTTCAGATGAATTTCTTACCGGTGAGCATTTTTTTGAGATCAGTGAATAGCCAATAGTCGCTGGGGGCCAGATCTGGACTATACGGTGAATGAGGAAGCAATTCGAAGTGTAATTCGTGCAATTTTACCATCGTTTTTATTGACTTGTGACATGGTGCAATTTTGCTTCCAAACGATGCAGTAATGCTGTGTAGTCGTTGTTATTGATCGTTTTTCTCTTTTCGAGATAGTCAATGAATTGTGCATTACAAAATACTGAAGCTATAACCTTCCCAGCTGACTGTTGTGCCTTCGGACGTGGTTCACCGGCTGCGGTCCACTCAGATAATGATCGTTTTGATTCCGGAGTGAAGTGATGGATCCATATTTCATCCATTGTCATATATCGACGCAAATCTGATTTATTATGTGTAAACATGGCCAAACACTGCTCTGAATCATCAACACGTTGTTGTTTTTGATCGACTGTGAGTAAACGCAGCACCTACTTTGAAAAGAGCTTTCTGATGGTCAAATGTTCATGCATAATTGTAAACACACTGTCTTTTGATATCTTTACGGTCTCAGCTATCTCACGCAATTTTAATTTTCGATCAGGTATAACCAATTTCTGGACTTTTTTATGTTTTCTGGTGTAACCATCTCAATTGAACAAGCAGAACGTTCACCATCATCGGTGTCTGTACGACCACGTTTAAATTCAGCAAACCAATAACAAATGGTTCTTTTTGATGGAGCAGAGTTCGGATAATACTTTTGAAGCCATTGTACAGTATTTTTGTTCATCAAGAATCCATTGTTTTGAAAATAACGGAAGTAGCTTCATTTAAATGGCTCCCACTTTTTTTGTGAGACTAATCGAAATGTTATGAAATTTTACACATAGTCTTTTGAAGTTTGGTGCTTCATAAACGTCATACAGATTTGACAATGGCAGCGCCATCTGTGGGTCAGTCACACGACTTATTGAGTGGTGTGTTATATTATTCTTTATTTCGTCTATGTTTCGTTCCGCTTATATAAGTTGTGAAATTTTTTTTTCGGCCGGTCTACATGCGTATATTTTGTAGTCCAGGAATTTGTTTCCTTCTTATACTACGCCATCTTTCTGTTTTGTTCTTATAGGAATATTCTACTCAGTAATGTAAAATGTAATGTGTAATGTTTTGTAATACCCATACACATTATTAGTTAAATTTTTAAATACAAAGTGCATTATTACCAAATACAATTTGCTTTTGTTTAGATAAAAACAAAATTCTTTAGATAATTCGAAGATAGAAAATTTGGTGTTACTGCGCGTATGAGTGTTAATCTTTAAATTCAATGTAAATAGAATCTACTGCAAGTAAAAATTTAAAGTACAGTGCAGCGCTAGAAAATAAACAATTAGGAAACTCTGGTTAAATATATTGCCTCACGAATTGAATTTATTATATTTATTTTTTCCTTTTCATATATTTTATTTGTTTCTTGTAGTTAGTTTGCTTTCGTCTTTTGATGATTTGATGAAGTTTATCTTATCAAGCATTAATTTATATACAAAGTCTGACTGAATGCTTCTACAAAAGAAAAGTTAACTACTTTTGACACAAGTAATGAATTTTATTTTTAAATTGACTACGCCCAATAATAAAAATATTCAACTAAACTAGTAGAGACAAATAACAGGAATTGAACAGTTGCAGCAGCTCAGCTGCGCTGTACGTGTAATCCACCTGAGCAGTGCGTAGCAGCAAAAGAAATGCATTTCGTTTTAAGAGTTATTATAAACGGCCAAAGAGTAAGAGAGTGAGAGAGAGAGTGTGTGTAAAAAATTAACATTACATTGTGTATTTAGACAAGTTTATAGTTTTTTATTGCGCTGTTATTCTTGCTTTTTACAATTTTTTCTTTGTTTTTATTTGTTTTCGCGCAGGTTATTTGTTGTTGGTAATACGCTGTATTTTGGTGTTAGCTGCTTTTGAGGTAATCATTGGTTTTGTTTTGTGTTAGATATTTAACTCATTGTGCTCTTGTTTAAAAGAGGTTCTCAACAATACTCAATAAGAGCACATATTTATGCTATTTTAATAAATTTGTTGTTTTCTTTGTTGTGTTCTTTGTGTTGTCTTTGAATTAACATTAACTTAACATTGCTTACATACTTGTCTCTGTGGTTCAACATTACATGACAAAAGAGACAAGACATTTATTTGCTTACATATTTAAGCTGATCATATGCTGCATATGCATAACTGGAACATATAGTGGTCGGTAAGAGTATGAGTATGAGTGACACGCACCTGCTATGCCTAGTTGAACAATCTGTGTATAACGTCATTTAAGTGGTGTTGCTGAGTGTATGAAAACAGTTTGTCTGTACATTTCATGCTCGTTTCACGTGCCGTGATATAGTTTTCGGTTCGCCTATGCGCTTTCAAGTGATTTGTTAAATACAAAAATACAAAAATAATTTATCGTTACGCATACGTACGCAACAATACGCAAAAATAATTTTGATATTTTTAAATAAAAAACTTGTTTAAATAATTTTTGCTCTACAAGAGATAGATAGCTTTTGTGTGCGCGTGTTAAGGCACTCACTGTATGCCACATTTAAACTACTAGACACACAAGATTATTGGTTAAATAATTAATAAAAAACAAGTGTAATGAAGTAAACAAGATCTTAATTGTTGATTTAAAAAAAAATACAACAATTTATGCACAATAATAATATCACACATATTGTTGATCATTTTGTAATAAATACAATAAATACAAAACAAAAAAAAACCAAAAACAAGAGTTTTTTCTTTTGCTCTCCAGTGAAATAATTGATTCAATCAACAAGCAAAAATAAAAATATACCAAATAATTTTTTAGTTTTTATTTTGCTACACACACACACACACACTTACACTTTCACATAAGTTGCTTGTTTGTGTACAATTTGAGTGCAAAGAGAGCATAAAGCTCCTCGTTTAGTTAATGAGAGTGCCATAAAATGTAAAAAAAAGTTCAAATATACTTAAGTGAGTTTAAAAGCCCTTTATCTAGTGTTGGAGCAACTTGTGTGCGCGCATTGAATGTTTATAATAAAAACAACAATAACAACAACAACAACAACAACAACAACAACAACGAAAAATAATATTTAATTGAGTCTCAACAACTAGTGCTGCTGCTGCTGCTGTTGCTTCTACTAACGACGACGACTCAGCTTGGAGATATTGCTGGACCATTACTTTGTTATGATCGTGAATTAATTGTAATTCTCTGTACAATTAACTGTTCGGCCGTACATTTTCCAATTTGAATTCTGACAAAACATTGTTTTTTTCAACTTCGTGTACGACGGTTTGTTAGACTAAAATTATTTTGCAAAATGCTTGACTCGTTCCGGTATGCGGAGCTCAGCTTCGTTGTCTTAAAATTGCTCCTTTGACGTGCGTTCCTCAAACGTGCATCACAGATCCTTTTTCATCATATAAACTATTAAGAGTAGAACACAAATACATAATAAATAATTAACATATAAGTTAATATTTTTATAAAATAAAAGCGCGCTTATCAGGACGCTACTGATACAAATTAATTAAAAACAAAAAAAAAAATAAATAAATAAATACAAATAACAAAATTCGAAACAAATTAAAAAGCGAAAATTATTAAATTTTTTTTTAACCAAAAAAAAAAAATTCAAATTATTAAAATATTGTGCCGCAATTCCTGTATAAACTTGATTTTACGTGTTACAATACAACAACATAGTTGAAATACAAAGTGTATAAGTAATAAGTATAAAAAATATACAAATATTGAAACAGCAACAATTTCTATTAAAAAAGAATATAAAACAGCTTTATCAGCGACTTTACATATACAATTTCAAATATAGAGTGCTTATATGTATATACACATATATATTAAATAAACATAAAATTTACAATAACAAAGTTTACGGAATTTCGTTGCCGATTAGACTAAAGGAGGAGATAGACCAGTGTTTTATGAAAATATTTTAACACGATTTGCAGTATACATTTGATATATTACCGCACCAGTCGCAAAAAATCTTAATCAGTGAAAAATTTTCCACACAAAAATATAAAAAAAATACACATATATATATATATATATAAAAATATAAAAAGATATATTAATAAATTTGTATTAATAAACGCAAAGTAAATTTTACTTCTCAAAAAGTAAAATTAATAATTTGTTTTAAAAAAAAAATTCAGTATTTAAATAAAATTTCCCACCCATTTTAAAAATAATTTTAAACATTAACCATTAAAATATTAAAAAAAAAATTAAAATTAATTAACATTTAAAACTTTCAAAAAAAAAAAACAAAAACGACAATAAAATTAAAAAATAAATTTAAATAGTTATATTATATTAAATAAATTTTAAAAAAGCTAAAATTAAATTTAAAATTTAAAAATAAGTGAACTGAGTAAAGAATTAAAGTACATAAAACTTACATGTGTGTTTAAAAATAAAAAAAACAAATTTTCTTTAAGAAAAAGTGAAAATTAAATTCATTTATAAAAGCAGCGAGCTTCTAGTTTAGCTCTTAAATTATATAGAAAAGTGAAATTCTTATAAAAATTAAACAATCAAAGCACTCTAAAAAAATCTAATAAAAAATCCTTAATAATGTGTAAAATTTGACGACAGTGTTTTCCCTTTAATAAAATATTATTAAAAAAAATTTTTAAATATTTTATAAATTCAAATAAAATAATACAACATTGCATCCTTTGTTAATAAATTTTAACTAATTTTTTTCAATAAATGGAGAAAGCAAATCAGCATTTAAAACGCAACTTTAGTGAGTATCTCGAAAGTTATATGTATCTGATGAACAAGATGCTGATAAAAATTGAAAATACTCTACTGCGCAGCCATCGTCAACGTGAAACTACTGGTATCAAGAAACTTTATAACTCTTTTTTCGTGCTTTTCTAACTTAACCGAAGGACCAACACTTTTACTTATATTTAAAATCTAATTAAAAACTATTTAAAACAAATTTTATATGAATTTAAGTTAGATATATATACAATAAACACAAAATATATACATATATATATATTCTTAGTGACTGTATGTAATCAGAGAAAAGCGCACAAGTTTGCATATAAAACAATATATGTTGCTTTGGTTGTTAGTTAAAAAAATAAAAACATAAAACAATATCAATATTAAAAACCTTAAAAAATCTTTGAAATTTCAACAAATTGTTATTTGAAAACTGAAATTGAAATTGCAAAAAAAAACTCAAAGCTAATATTTAAAAACAAAAAAAATCTTTTTCGCATAAAAATCGTGTTTCTTTTGTTCGTAAATTTACCGTTGGCGAAGTGTATAAATAATAATTATTTTAAACGCAAGCAATTAAATAATTGGAATATTCCATTTAATTAAAAACGTAAATAAGTTTACCCAAACATATATAGTATATATTTGGATCGGAAAAAAAAAATTTTTTTTTGAGTATATATATATAAATATATATTGTTAAAATTGAAAAACGAATGGCGCTTTCGCTTTTAACACAATTTCCCAGTTTCTCGGATTTACAAACATTTTTCGATACGACACATACAAATACCTATCAACAAAATCATAATCATCAACAAGAGCAGCAACAACAACAACAATACCAACAACAAGATCAATTCGATCAAATGGAATACAATAATCAAAGTCAATATCATCAAAACGTTAACAATAATTGCCACAATAGAAATAGTGACATTAACCACAGTAATAGTATCCACAACAACAACAACAACAACAACAATTCTACCAATAACAATCTAAATAATAATAATAATAACAACAATAACAACAATAGCAATCATTCGCATAACAACAGTTCTACGAGTTTAAGCAATCAGGTAAATATGTATATATACTGTTCTCTTAATATTATTAAGAACGTATAATGGACCCTACTTTATATCTATATAGAATCGAAGATATGATGTATAATACCATATACTATTCTTATTATTAGTTTTAAAATAGTAATCACGAAAAATATTATTTAATGACTATTATACTATGTTCAGACAGTCAAATTTCCTTAATTTCGTAAAAATGAAATTAAGTTAATTTCGAAAGTGTTCACACTGTCCCAAATTAAGGAAATCATATGTTTTTTGTTCACATATCGAATGTTAAAAACTACATGCTTCAACCAGCACTTTTATAACTATAAAAGATGACATTCAGTAATTTTATTCAGTAGTATTTTGTTACTAGCTTTAGTGGATTTTAGGTATATGAATTATTATTTTCCACTATATTTTAAATTAATAACAGGTACAGTTTTTGCCCCATATTCAAATTTAAAAATTTACACTAGATTTCCCAGATTTATTAAATTGTCATTTAAAAAAAATGTCACTTTTTCGTTATCTCAATTTCAGCCTTCGTTTCATTTTAATTAATATCTATACCTCCTAACTAAATTTTGTATTAAAAAAACAACTTAATTTCTTAAACGAAGATGAAATTAAGATTTTTGCGAAATTAAGATGTGGCTGAACATAATATTTGAAGAATTATCATGTCAATATGAATTTGCTAATATTTTAAATAGTTTAATAGTTAATAGTTTATTAGTTAATTAGTTAAAAAAAATGTTTTAGACAGATCGATAAAATATCGAGGCCTAGGATCTAATTTGTAGTGGCTCACTGCGACCTTTAAAATTTTTTATATAGCTTACAAATATTATATACATATACGGATCTATTCTGTGCACTTGACAAATTTGTCAAATTCTTTAATAAAATTTTTGATTTTTATAAAACAGAAAGCTTTTTGGTATTCTGGACACATCTTGACAAATTTCAAAGCTCAAGTACCTAATGCTTCTCAGCACACTATGGTGTAAAGTGTTTTGTATATAAAACTGTTCGTAACTGTTCGTAATTGTTCGTAAAAAATGCTTGTAAAGAGCATATATTTTAAATTGTCGAAAGCATTTTTCATGCATTCAAATCACAATAAAAAATATGCTTGTAAAGAGCGTATATTTTAGTTAAGAATATTTGTCATGTATGCAAATAATAAAAAATGCTTAAGAAGAGCATATTTTCATTTTTGTAAACAGCATTTGAGGTATTGACCACTAACAAGGAAAAGACCTTTTTATTTATGTCACAGAATACCAAAATCTTTACAGCAGTCAATTTTGACAAGTGTCAATGTTTGACAATTTTATAAAGTGCACAGAATAGGTCTGATAGTATATTTATAATATAAAATCTTCATGCATATACTATTTTTGTTTAAAAAATTTTATTGAACCTCTAAAACCTCCTTGAAAGGGCACGATTTGTAAATTATATGACTCTAAAATCATAGTCTTGTCCATAATTAATCTACAAAATGCTTTCTTGCTCTGATAATAAAATCACAGTTTTGTCCATAACAAATCTACAAAGTGCTCTGTTTTTGCTATTTCATAGAGTGCCTTAATAACATACTTCTAAGTTCTGTGCTAAATATTTGATTTAGTCTTACTTTTAAGAATTTTCATATATGAAGATCATTTATAGAATACTTCAGTGTAGTTATATATGACGAAACTTTTCAATATTTATATGTTTAAACTTAAGTTTTTTCCTAATTGCCTTGTATCATTTCCTGTCTATCATATATAAAAAAGGAAAGACATACCTATCCTTCAAAGTTTATAATAACTTATATAGATTATTTTATGTAACAATAATACTACTGCCTTTTTTAGGTTCTAATAATATTTTATATATTTATTAGAATATATCATATTCTAACCACCCAGGTTTATAAAATCAAGAAACCATTCTTGATATCATACTGATTTTGATACATAGATTTTAATGGCTGCTGTAGTTTCCATGAGATAATATTTAATATTATCGGTAATATTTTTGTTTTTATTAAATATAGTAACTTAACATATTATTATTAAAGGATCCTTACTTCATTCATGTGTAAAATAGGAAAGTTTTGTATATTAATATTATACTCCGTCGATTATTATTTTTTATAGATTTTAAATTTGTGTTTAATAATTGTTCTTAAAATACTTAAAATAAGTTAGAATCAAATAAAAAAAAGATTTTTGAAAAGCAATTAATATTAATAATATAAACAAATAATTTAATTTTGTGTATAATACAGAATTTTTTCAAGAATCTTTCATTGTACTCATTTATTGCCGAGCAACATTTACAGTTGTTAGTTGTATTTGTAATACGTGTTTGCCATATTTTTTAATTATTTCTGTAGTCTAGTATTTTCTGCCTAAAACCCATTATACAAAATAATATTTCTAACTTAAAAGCTACTAATTTGTACAAAAAAAAATAATATAAAATTAATTTTTATATTCAGTTAATACCTTTTTTTTTAAGTTTTATTTATAATCTAACTTTTAGATATAATAAGTTATTTCACTAGGAACTCGAATATTTAATAGAAGTTTTTGAATTCTACCTCAAAACTTTTTTGATTTTAATACGTTTATATATAGATATATACAATAATTTAACATATATTTAAACTCAAGTCTATATATAGATTTTTTCTGCTTTTACGATTTTAAATATGAAAGAAATGTATATATTCGAAAAGAATTCTTTAGTGTAACTGGCTATATCATTTAGTTCTCCAAATAATCAGAATATTAAATTAATTATTTCTAATAAAAAAAAATGTTTAAAAGAAATGTAATTAAATTCGTTAAATAATATTAGCAATTTTATACATAATAAAAGTATTTATGTAGTATGCATGTATATGCAATGTAATGCTGGTATATGTTTATACATAATATAAATATATTATATTTAAATCATATAAATTATTAAATAATATTAAATCATTTAAATATAAAAGATTAAAGATCAATATCTTTAAGTTATATATAAATATTATATTTTGTGATAATAAAAAAATGCTGTATGGTCAGCCAAAATTTCAATAATTTAAAATAGTAAAAAAAAAATTTATGTTGTTGTAGTTCACCAGTTTTCGAAAACCTCTTTAAAAAATGTTAGGTTAGATACTCGTATAAAAAAAGTTAAGTATTAATAAGATACAAAAATGTAGTGTTTTAAAAGAATTTATTTTTCTCCTTTTTATTTTGCATCCATCCAAGGATAATCAACAACATGTGTGAATAAAATTAGAAATGATATATATTTAACTTGACGAAGCCCCTAAAATATGTACGGATATAATAGTTACTTTAAAAACATTTTTTATTTATATTTATTTTTTATTTTTGTTTTAAAAATGCGTTAAGAGAAAAAAACCATTTTGTTGCATCTTAGAACTAACTTAAAAACTAACAAAAAAAAAGATATAAATAATATATACACAATAAATAAGAATTTACAAATTATTAAATAAAGCAAAAATAATAAAAGAACAAAAAAAAAAACAAAAAATTAAATTAAATTAAATTTTAGTTAAACTAACTTTAAATCACTTTTTAAAAATCTATAGTTTGCATTAGCACTGAGTTATATACCTGCAATACTCTCCTCTGGCATACATAATAATGTTAGAAATATTATCCTTGTGCTCCAATAGTTTTTAATATTTATTTATTTTTTAAAAGCATATTAACATAAATTTCTTTTGATTATGGTTTATCAGTGAAAGTAGAGAACATATAGTATTTTCAACAATTTTTACTTCGTCTTTGGCTTATTGTACATAACCTTAAAATTAAAAATATAACTATTTTAATACATAATATTTTAAAATCTGTTGCTATATGCTCTAAAATTTTTATTGAAGTTTTTATTTATAATTTTAAATTGAGTGTTATTTATAAATATTTCACTTATATTTGCAGTACGCACAGTACACCACTACGTATGAGCAACGATATTCAGATATATCTACATTTTATGAGAATACATTCATAAAAAATATATTTACGTCACTAAACTAAAAAGCATTCAAAAGTCAACGTTTCCAAATATTTTTTTTTCAAATATATTCGAATACAAGTATGTGGAATGTATTTTTGTGTGCTACTTAGAATATATTTATACAGAAAAATACAACCGCAATTATTTTTTATGTTTATATGTATATTTGCTCAATAAAAAAATATATGTACACACCCGTTTAATTATATGTTTATCAGATATTGCCAACAGATATTCGTTGTTAATAATTTTATTGATTTGTTTAGTTAATAATAATAAATTAAATATATTTTCTGAATATTGCTTCTATTGATTACATAGTTAAAGTAGTCTGATTCTGTGAGTCAGAGATATCTTTTTTAACTACTTTAATTATGGATCAATAGTTAAAGTAATGTTCGAAGTAAAAACACTGTAGAAACCTACATGGTAAGCAACAAATGGGCCTTACAGAATCAAATTTCAACATCAATAAAATTATTTTTAAATAATATATATGGAATCAATTTTTTATGGATTGGTTTTCAACTTTTACTCTTGAAGAAATTTGATATGATTAATGTTTATAAATTACTATTTGAACTATTTGATTTAATAAATTTACAATTAATAGTTTTATGTTTTTTGAATACAGACTTCTGTGAAAAACAGAGTTGTTTATATTGCTGAAAGCAGCGTCGATATAGATTTCAGACTGTATTCGTTCGCATTAAATTTACTTAGTTAATTTTTAAAATAGGTATTATATGGATCTACCCAGAAACAAAAACAACCATTAGGTGAACTTATTTGAAGAATATTCTGAAACTACAAAAAATTAAAATTTGTAACCTTATTGTGTTGTTTGGTATAAAAGTTACACACAATATTTGTATTACTACAGCTTTAGACATTTCGAAATACAGTACTGAGACGTTTAGTAAATGTTGATGAGTTCTTAAGTAATACATAATACAGATATACATAAAGACCTCCAGATAAAATTGGTCAAGGCTTATATAAAACACAAAGCGAGAAAGTTATTTACTACAATTAACTAAAATGAAATACTGAATATATTAAACTTAAAGGTAATTAAGCATGTCTAGTAGCAGTATCAAACATCCAATGTGTACCCAGTAACCAATGTGTATGCCCAGTAATTAGCTTATGGATAATCATGTGTTTCTGTGCGTAGATCAGATCGAGCTGTGTTAGAGCAGCTTTATCAGGGCCCGTTACAAATTATCCAAGGCAGTAGGAAAGTGATTGCTACCTTGTATAAAGATAAAGACATATGTATTAGTTGTAAGAAAGTGATTGCTATATTGTATAAAGGTAAAGATATATGTGGTAGTTGTTAGGGTGAAACCAACGTTTTGCATTGCTTGTGGATGCATTGAAGATGGATTGCTCAATCAAGTAGAACTCAATATTACTTTTTCGTGATTGCTATATTGTATAAAGATGAAGATATATGTGGTAGTTGTAAGAAAGTGATTGCTATATTGTTAAAGATAAAGATATATGTGGAAGTTGTTAGGGTGAAACCAGCGTTTCCCACTGCTGGTGGTTGCAGCGGAGATGGAATGAGCGTTTTGCTCAATCAAGTAGACCTCAATATTACTTTTTCGAGTAAAGTGGTGCATTTTTCTAAACTATGAGCTAAGCATAGTTTGTTGCTTTAGTTGTGGTTTCATGTCATTTTCTAGACTGCTTTGCACGGAGGGGTACTGAAGTAAACCAAGCAAACTTTTGAAAATTTGTTAATAGCAAAATATACTTTGGCATTTGAAATTTGAAATTTTACTACGGTTGTTAAATTTATTGGATCGAAATAATCAATAAAAGAATATAATAACAAAAACCAAAATTTACTTTTTACTAAAAAAGTATATGTATTCTTAATAAAAGTGATACATTTTAAAATTTTTACCATCATAAATTATTTATTGATTTGTTAACAAATTTATAAAAATTTTTAAAATTATATGTTGTATTTTAAGATTTATTTTAATAGTAAATTAAAAAGTAATTTAGGTAATAGTTTTCAAAGACTTAATACTAAATTTCTGTTTTTAATATAAAATATTTGTAAAAGTTTTTCCAAATATAAGAATTATTTCAATAATTATTTTTTACTTCTAAGCATCAAAACCATTTCTTAGCTTTATAAGTTATAAAATGGATAGGTTATAAATATATCTGTGAAAGTAAAGCAATAAAATATATCTAATAAACTTTTCTACCAAATGAAACGCAATTATTCCTCAAATATATTTGTGTTTATATACTTAATATACTTATTATAATTAAGTTTAATATTTTTTATTTATTTTATATATGCCTTTTATAAGTATATGTTATTTACTATAGATTATGTAGCTGACTTATGGTATTTTCTTTACTTTTTTTTACCTTAGCTAAAATCTAAGGTTTTTATTTATTAATTTCTAATCAGAACTACAAACGTCAGATATTAAATTTTATAACTCACTTTGAATTCGTTTATGAAAACGATATTCATTTATTTCGTAAAAAATTTTCCTAGATGTTTGTTCAATAAAATCTTTATTACGAAAACAAAACTCTAACAATTAGTACCTTTATAAAAAAATGATATCATCAGATATAATGAAGAGGTGATAAATATATCTGTGATAGTAAAGTAAAAGATTATCTGTCGTCGTCACTTTTTTCCAAATGAAATGCAATTATTGCTTAAATATACACATTTACATATTAATTATAGTTAATACCAATATACAAAATCATATAAACAAACATAGATCGAGCACTACCTGCTAGAGGTGAGGTAGTTATCACTATATTAATATACGAATTTATTGCTGATTGATTAGACAGTTTTAATAACTAATATATATGAATAATATTCTAAAACCTTTATTGATAAGAAAGTAATCGGAAGAAAGTTAACTAATAATATAAGACGGTTGTTAACTTCTATTATTTAGCTTTGAAGTGGTTCCCAAAGCGGTATATTTATTCTGTGGGCGGCATAAAATTATTTGCTTGCATTAATAATTAATTGAACATGTTGTTATCTTACTTCGTTTATATATAAATTATTTGTAAATATTTTAAAATTGCAACCCCTTATTCCAAAGTATTTTGATTATCTTTATTTTCTAAGCGGCGTCAAAACTGCTGGTCAAATTGAGTTTTTTGATGTGAATCCTCTACTGTATTTAAGAAAGTCTTTATTGAAGTCTTTTAACTGATATACACCAAGACCAAGAGATTGAAACGATCAATATTTATATGAAAGACAAAGCGATAAAGCTATTTGATAAATTAATAAACATAAAAATAATACCACTGAATGTAATATTTAAAGATCATAAACATTAGGTCACGTTAGTTTATTTTGGTGATCTTTAGGGGATCTACTTAGGTCTATTGGCCCATTCTCTTACCGTTTATAGTGAAAAAATCAGGATCATAAACATTAACGGTTAAAAATTAAAATAAGCAGTAATTCAAAGTATAATCTTTTAATATTGATCACATACCACTTTCTTTTTTTCTTTAGTCGCTTTCTAATTTTCATCACTTAGACTGGATTAAGTCCATTTATTGTTATGAGAATATTTTTTTTCTAACATTTAGATATGTGTGAAGATAAATTCTTTTAAACTCTTGTATTAGTTAATGATCGGATTTTCAGCAAGTTAAAATTTAATCTAGGACAAATTTGCGTATTCCCAATCTTCTAAATAATATGTTCAAAAAAAATTTGATAGTTTATATTATTAATGCTTATTATCATTTTATAAATAATAATATATAATATTAATATTAATATTAATATTTTATTAGTATTATTTTTAGTGGTGTTTTGGACTTTAAATTATGTATACAGTTGTATAGTCATATTTACTTAAAGCTGTCTTTAAAGTTTTATTTATATTCAAACGGAGTATACTATACAATAAAGTAGTATGAAAATCATTTTCAATTCACGCCAAATATTTCTCATAGTTAGTTATTAAATTCAAAATTAAATTAAATTAAAAAAATTTAAGTATTGTATATAAATAAACTTGATTTCTATCAAAAACAGTAACATATTTTGAAATGAAATATACATTGTCTGAAATTTAATAAACATAGCGTTTTATGTCCTCACAAAAAACTAAAGATTTTATATTAAATAAAATAAATATTGCCAATTGCTGAATATAAAATAGTGTAAATACATAAAGTATCTAAAATTATAAATTTTTCTACTGTTTTTAAGTTTTATTACACTTTTATAAAATATTACTGGAGCATAAAATAATTTTTTTATTATGTACCAGAAAGTAATCCAATAAAGATATGATATAGTTAACTGAAATGCAGGACTAGCCATTTCTTGTGTTTCGGAAAATAATGATTATTAAGGTTTATCATTTACTTATATTCATTTTTAATATACTATATTATATATATAATATATAAATATATAAGATATTAAACAAATAAAACTAATAATTGAACCTTGCCACTTGAAACTTAAAAGTGTTGATAAGTAAACTTTAATCACTACACACGCAAAATAATTTGAAAAAGAATTTCAATTTATTAATCAAAATATAATTTCTCTTAATTTTAAACTAAATTTTAATTAACTGAAAATATCCGTACAAACGTCTCTTTACATCACAAGAGATGTGAAGTTAGATACGAGCATAATCAAATTGTGCTGGTTATGATATTACGACTTTATAAAAATGTTTTTTTATATTCTTCCTAAGTCGAATGGATTAAATTATTCATATTTAATCAGGATATTATGAAATCGAAATAGAATTTTTGCTTCTAAACGTAGGGATTACTACTGTTAAAGAAGTTCTTTGACCGTACATGAAGCTAATACAAACTTCTTACCAAACATATCAGTCGTTTTTATTATCAAAATTAAGTTAGGTTAGGTTATACCGTCGATTCCTACCGAATCCACTTAGGACTATTAGCCCATTGTGGATTTAAAATCACCTAGAACCTTTGGCGAAGCTTAAAGTGGTGTTTAGTGTCAGGTCTTGTAATTGCTCAAGATCCTCAAGAAATGGGTTCCTAAAATGTTGAGTCGCCGCCGTGCATGAGCTGGACAAAGACAAAGTAGATGAGAGGCACTGTTCTATTATGTCAATAGATTATCAGTATCAGAACAGATTCACCTCGGGAAGGCTGTGATGTAGTATCACGCACCATATACTGTTCATTGAGAACACGAACACTTATATTAAATAATTCGTAAATAATTTTTTGAGACTGCAAGCAGCAAGTGTTCAAATTGTATCCTGTCGAATTTGAAGCTCAGGGTAAATGTTAATACAACTGACCCTAAGCCGTACTTGAATTATATTGTTATAACTTGCAGTTTTGTTAATTTGCTGTGAGAGATCATTAAAAATTAGAATGAAATCATAAACCAGCTGCAGAGTAATTGATTTAATTACTTATAGTTTTTTAATTGTTAAATTTAATTAATAATTTTTTTAGAGACATTATTTAATGCATATTTTTATATATATTTCTTCGGGTGTATAGATCCTTATCTTGGAACCTTGATAATAATAAATAATAAATAGTACAAATAGTTAAGTATATGTAATTGGCCTTAGCGAAACGTAATCTGCATTTTACAAAATTTCTTGGCATCAACTTCCTTTAATTTCATCTCTGAGAGGTGGTAGTTAACAGAAGTATGTTTAACCAAAAAACCTACTTGTCGGGAAGCAAGCATTATAGATTTTTTTTACATATTTGCAATAATAATTGATAATTATTTTAATTAGCTAAACAGTAATTAATCTAAGCTCAGATCTATTTAGACTTCGAAATTTGTTAGCATATTTGATTTGAATGAGCTGTTTAATTGCCTTCAACTTTTAACATTAGCCCATGACTTAGCAAATAGTTTATATTTAATAATTTTAACAACTGATTTTAACTGATGATACTGATGGGACCGTTACCATTTTTTGCAAATATTTCAGCTGTTCGTTATTATTAGATTAAATGTGGTTATAAAAGCAGTTTTGACATCGTCCTTCGCAAGTTAAGGAATTACCTTCGAATTATTGGCAGCTAGAAATTCAGGTCAGTTTTACATGTTTTACTCCAATATGGTTTTTTTTCAGCTTTAGAATAATTTAAATAATTTGTTTTGAGATTAGAGATTCTTTATAGCTATCTGACAGCAGCATATATTATGTTGCTAAGAGTAAATAAAAATTAGTTCCAGCATTTAATGTTAGTTTTTTTTTTTTGTGTAATCTACAATTTAAATTATTTATGTCAATTATATATTGTATAAATTGCTTAGGATGTAATTCATTTAAATTAATATATATTTCAATTGGTTTAAATTTTTTTTAGTTTTTTAATTGAAAAAAGTTATGTATTTGCTATATTTTCGTTGAATAAAAAACAGATAAATGATTTATTTATTATTGTAGTGATTAATTTGGCTTCACATAAAAATTATATTTAAAAAAAAAAAAATTTTTCCCCAAAAAAATATTTTTTTTAAAATTAAATATTAAATTTTATGGAATCTTTATTTTTATTATTAATTTTATTTTATTAATTTTTTTAGCAATTAATTATATCATATGATGATTTTAGTAGCAGCATTATTAGCTACACAATTATAGTATTATTATTCTAGTATTATTGCTAGTAGCATTTTATTGAATTTTTTTATATGTTTATTGAATTATATATTTTAAGTGCTAAGATTTATTTGTTAAATTATTAAATATATAATTTTGATTATTAAATCTATGGGGTTTTTATGGTTGACTGATACCATACGAGTTTTTCTGCACTGAACAATATGCCTTCAATGTGCTTGTTTTGAACTTTTAGGATATTAGGATATTATTAGATATTTTAGAATATTTCAACTGACAGTTTGGTGCAAATATTACAGCAAATTATAATTAAAAAGTTTTCAATATTATTAAAAATGAAATTGAACAGCTGATTAGCCACTGCGCATAGGAGAAGGTAAATCAGTATGTGAATGAATAATAGTGCTGGAAGAAAGCACTACAGTCAAGTTAGTGTATCACAGTTTTTCTCTACTTGAGGCGTACGTACCATATAGTTGATTTAGACTATTTGAGGGAAACAATTTGAAATTACACGTAAATTGATATTGTTAAATTTGGAACAAATGTAATCAACAAGTATCGTTATGAACTTAACGAATTAATATTCTTCATAATTCCTTTAACACCTTGTGGAGCATAGGGCCTCGAGTTAATATAGTAGTCCACAAAAAATATAATAAGTATTAAAAGGGTCATTTATATAGTTTGTCTTTCGTTATTCGAAAAGAGACACATTTTCGACCTACGATCTACAGACCTTTCCGAACGTTATGTGAATATTACATGTTTAAGTTAATAAACTCTTAAATAGGGCATTTTACAAGAAAGTATGAGTAGTGCTAATATAGCAAAAGAATTTGCATATTTATGCTATAGGTTTTTAGTGTTGCAAAAGTATGGCATTTTGACATACAAATCTGTATATTTTATTTTTGTTAAGCATAAAATTGCAATAATTATTTGCAAATCCAATAATGAAATAGTATGTTATTACTAGTAGTATATACGTGTATGTAGTATATATCATAGTATTACCATTTACGAATACGGGAATTTAATCAAATTGAAATACAAATGTATGTGTTTATAATTTTTTTTATTTATCTATGTATATAAATAATATATTTTAACGAATATTATTTCATACTTCGAATATATCACGAAACCATATTTTACAGTTGATTTTTGGCACGCCTTTAATATCTGTAATGATATTTGCTCATATATCTGTTTCTCAAATATGTTTTTTGTTTCTTCTAAAACAAAATAAAAATTATTCAACGTAAATAATTTAATATAAAAAAATTTCGATTTTCTTGCATAATAATATAGTACTTACACATTTATATATTTTTATAGTTTTCAGCAGTAATTCAATCTGAGACACAAAATTCAGTCTTCTGATAAGGCGACAGAAAATCTCTTATCACTGTTTTTATTCACACTGAAACAGACTGAAAACTGAAAGATGGAATTATCAAGTTAAGTATATACAAGAGCAATGAATCTGATATACATATATGTACTTGTATATACTTGTATGTTGTTATTAATATGAGTACAATTATACTAAGGTTTATCAACTGAACCAGCATTAAAATTATATAAATGGCAATGAACAACAAATGTATTTAACATAAAAGTAAATACAAATGTTTTTGCTAAAAGTACTCGTGAACAGTTTGTTTCAATAAATTTAAAAATAAATGTTTTCATATAAGAAGTAGAATTTTATTTTGATAACTCATTTGCAGATGATCATAGACGGTGCGTATATCTGAAATATTTAAACAATATATAAGCAGGTATTTCAAGGGAAGACTGTATGTTTCTATACGAAATGATTAAGTGTTCAAGAGTCAAGCTACTAGTTCTTGCTTTTAAGTGGAATTCTTAATATGATAATAATTAACAGAATTAATTTGTGATAATGTATTTAAAACTTTACGTCATAAAATGATTATTAAGAAAATTGAGTATGAAAGTTTAAAAGCACAGAGAATAACAACAAATAAGTTATATGCAAAAATTAATATTTATAAAATGTATATTAAAATTTTTAGAAATAAAAAATTGTGTGAAACAGACGAAAAAATTTTAAGAATTCAAAAATACAATATTTAAAAATTAATTGACAACATTCTAAACCGAACAGGCAATTAAAGAAGAAGATACATTTCCAAAGAAATAATAAGTTGTCATATATAAAAAATAACTTACGTTAATACTTTTATATAATAAAATATTGAATGTGGTACACAAAAATATATTTTTATTTTGATTCTATCAATAATTAAACAAGTTTGAGTAATGCTTTCTTTATAATTTTGATGATTATTTTGATTATTTATATTATATATTAATTAATAATATTTGTTTTTATTATTTTTTAATTTTAAATAAAATTGTATATTATTTAGAACAAATAACAAATTTACAATTTTTAAAAACTTTAAATTTTGATAATAATAGTCGACTCATTTCACACTTTTTTTGCACAAGGCCAATTCAACTCATAAAATTATAATAAAATCTGAAAAGAGTTTTTTTAATTATTGACGAATACTGGTTTTTGCATTTTTAATCAAGAAGAGATGTCAGTTTTGGAGTTATAGATCCATTTCTACTAAAGCCATTTAAAAATCCTATGCAAAAGAAAAAAAATAATAATAGCAACTAATATTGCTTCATATCATTCCGAAAAATACATCCGGTATATTCCCAAAAGTACATCCGGTATATATATTTCTAAGCAAATCTTAGCACTACGTCGAACTTTGACAGTCTTTAATTAATTGCTTACACAAAGTATATCAAATTTAATTTCAAGAAAGAAAACTATATTGTTATTTAAGTACTTTAAATCATATTTGAAGCAAATCCAGTGCAGAATAAAATATATATTGCGGTTTCAATAGAAACCTGCAAGACCTATTTAACTTTGTAAGCACAGTTTAACTTCATCTATTTGAATTAATTTATCATCATATGAAAAATGATTAATATTTTAAAATATCACTTATACTATTCATTAAGTTTATTTATTAATTTAGAGGTCTCCTTGAACTTGTCGATAAAAATTTGTCCATTATCAATTTTATTACAATTTAAGATCACTAATCTATACTTTTTGTATATATAAGCTAAAGAACAATAACTATATTTGTAGCAGGTTTTTTAACAGGTATTTAGGTAGGTATAGCTTGCTGACCGATATCAAATTATATTCATTAAAAGTATAGATAAATGTTAATGATGGTATAGATTCCATAATAAGTTGTGTCGTTACCAACTTTTTAGAGATAGTTGACTACAATATCAGAGACGACGTTCAACCTCTCAAAATCGGTAGGTTCAAAGAATTTTAGTCCAATTTTTGAGATTACCAGATAAAAACAGAGAAGATATTGCAGAATTGCTTTAACATAATGAACCTTGCACATTCTGAATTCATCTCTGGTATTATAAAGCTTTTGGGCGTTGTGGTGTAAAGAGATTTTGAAAGTATGTAATAAGGCCATTCATTTATATTTCACCATATATATATAAATGTTTCTATATATATAGTAGAAAACATTCGATATTAATATTTTTGTAAAATAAGTATTTTTAAACATTAAATGTGTTCCAATAGCTCAAGTAATAAATTATGACATAATTGGAATTTATCTTAATATACAATTAACAGAAAGTAAATTATGTTTCTATATATAGTCAAACTTCCATAACTCGAAGTACCATTTTGCAAAGAAAAAGTTTTACTTATGAAGACTTCGAGTTAAAAATTTTTTTATTATTGTATGTAGTTTGCTCTCTAAATTCTGTTACACCCCATTTAGTTGGAGTTATAGAAAATTCGAATTATAGAAGTTCGGGTTATGGAAGTTTGACTGTATTATCTTTTATCTAATTAACTATTATGAAATAGATATTATTAGATATAATGTAGTGGATATAATAAAATAGATAAAAAAGATAATTTAGTAATAAATAATAGTGATAATATTGGATATAATAAAATATATACATTAAGACCGAAAAGTTTTCGGAAATTCTCATTTAAAATTCGCGCGCTGTATATTTTTCGATATTTTAAGTTTATGTAGTTTGGCAGCACTGTCCTTAATACTATGCCAAAATGAGCGCGATCTGTCAGACAGTTCGTTTACGGCAGCTGTTGAAACCAGTTCACCTCAGTAGTGCGTTGCGAAAAAAACAATGGAAAAAAATATTGGACAAAGAGTTTGCATCAAATTTTGTGTTTCGAACGAAATTTCGTGTGCAGAATCGTTGCGAATGCTACAAAAGGCTTATGGGGAATCAGTTTTATCGAAAACTCAAGTTTATGAGTGGTACAAAGCCTTTCAGGACGGTCGTACGACCGTCGAAGACATTTCGCAACGCACTACTGAGGTGAACTGGTTTCAACAGCTGCCGTAAACGAACTGTCTGACAGATCGCGCTCATTTTTGGCATAGTAATTAAGGACAGTGCTGCCAAACTACATAAACTTAAAATATCGAAAAATATACAGCGCGCGAATTTTAAATGAGAATTTCCGAAAACTTTTCAGTCTTAATGTATAATAGATAATTTAGTAATAGATTTATAAATATTAAAATAATGTTACATTTGTGCATTTAAATTTAATGAAATAAAAATTCATGAAATAGTTTACTTAAACTAAATTAAGTAATTAATTTGATTGCATATATAAAAGTAATATTATTTATTTACAGCATTTCACGAATACAAACCGAAACTATAACAGTGGTTATCATCATCAGCACATTAGTGCAGATTATGAAACTGTAATCAATTTCATAGACTCACCACCAAACTCAGAAGAATCTTGGACAGGTAAGTACTATACGAATGCAACTATTAGCAGACAAATGATGGTTTCTTTGACTAATAGACGATCGTTCCAAAGGCTCACCCGGACCACAAATAATTGACGTTCAAACAATTTATTCCAATAACGGATCACGTAAAAGACGAATGGATTGGGATTCCTTAGATATCGATCAGAGTGGAAACACAGCAACAACAGCTCAAACGGATGAAATACCAAACAAGATAACAAGTCACGATAAAGAAAGACATAAAAGAGAAAAACTTGGTGGTAAGTTATTAAAAACAATTTTTTTTTAATTTAAAATTCAATTATAAAAATAAATATAACGACTAAGATGTCGTTACTATACAGGGTGTTATAAAACAAAAAAGAATTACTGTTTTTTTTTATAATACATGTGATCGTCGTATATTAATATTTAATGTTAAAAAAGATCAAGGAATTTATTGAATGGCATACACAGATATGGAATGGTTATATACAATTAATACCCCTCATAACCCTTACTCTTTGTAATCGGTGTACACTTTTACAGATTTAGATATTAAACCTATACAAAATATATTCATTGTCTTAAATAAAAGTGTTCGAATTTGGCATGTTCACCTTTGTGCACAGAATTTCTCTGGGTTTTTAATAAGAATTAGTTTTAATTATTTTTAAAAACTTAAATTAGGTATTAAAATATTGATTGCGATTATTAATCAATATTCT
>NC_051847.1:87313112-87364285 GCF_002237135.1 Teleopsis dalmanni | reverse complement strand
TATTATATATAATTTTTCGATTTGAATGATTACTTTATATCTTAATAAAAGAAAAATTGTGAGTCTTTCCTTTACAAACATTTGAAATATCTTACTGTTAAAAATAAAATTGAAATAAAAATTTTAATGGCTTTTTCTATATTAAAAACGTTTACAGCTTTTGTTTATAATACAAAACGGGGAAGACCCGCTTTGAAACGAGTTTTGCATTACGACCTTTCATTATGCAGATTTGAAAATATTTTAATACCGAAACTAAAGCAGGTTTTAAGTTTTTACTCGTGCTCGCATGCATAAACCTACTTTAGGCCTTACTCACGGAGTATTTACAAATTGTAAATATTGTAAATGAATACAGATAAGGGAAATATGTAAATATTTACAATATTTAAATAATTTTTATTAACCAAAAAGAATTTTGATAGTACAACTAATTAACGTTTTCAAATGCAACTTAATTAACACGATAGATAGTCGTGTTTACATAGAGGAACTTGATTACGATAGTACTTTAGGTTTCATTTTAATAAATTAATAAAGTAACTGTGTCTATTATTTATTTAATTATTTAATTTTTTAATTGCAAATATCTAATTGATCATCTTTAGTATAAATTAATTAAATTTAATAATTGATGGTCGATAACACTTATTATTTGTTTATTTATCTTTATTTTATTTCATAATGAAAAGCTTCACACGACATCAAATACTGAACTTAATGTATAATTATTGTTCACTTTTGTTTTTAAGTAACTATAATTAAATACAAATTAAGAGAGTAATTTTAAAATAGTCGCGAAAACATTTAACGTTTCTTTAATTTTTTTAGCATTGTAATTTAATTTAAAAACGCAAAACTGTAATTTTGCGATCACGTCATCTTCAGGTCCAACTGCAAAAATATAATCTTTTCAAATGTATTTCTACAAAAATTTTTTTTTAAAGTTGACATATATATATAAATATATAATAAGTTACAGAAAAACACTTATATTATTTACAAAGTTTGTAAACGAGTGGAAAATTACTTCTAATTTTTTATAACATAATTTTAAATACATCAATTCTCATATTGACCACCATTCCGGTTGAGAAAACATGTTTCGCTCTTTTTTTTAAAAAATTTTGAATTATTATAAACATAAATAATACATTCAATAAAAACTCCAAACTGAGACTCCATTTGATTCTCCTCTATATTTCAAACGCCTTCTGTAAGCGAATGTATGTAAATATCTTCGACCAGCCAAAGTTCTTGTACTCGTGCGCGGGCTCGAGTTCGATTCTTGTAACTTCTTCGACGTTCAAATGTAAAGAAACTTGTTTAAAAATTCTTAATACATTTTTCTTCTCTCATCCAATTGAAGTGCAGCTGAAAATAACCTGAATTTGGTATTGGCTTTTTGAGTTTTTTAATAAAATTTATACAATACAGTATTTGAAAACTTGTTTTTAAAAAATATTAAGAAACACAACAACAATCTATACATCAACATCACTTCTTTATACCACACAATATTAAAAGCGTTAATTAATTCATATAAAATGGTTTTTTCATTAATTATCGCCGAATTGAAGCGAACAATAAAAAACAATAACAATTAGCATAGGCCTTATGTTAATACACGAACTTATTTCGCTAATGGCCTTAAAATCCTGATATCTATGGCTTATGGCTTTCTGCACTGCTGAACATATTTTACTACTCAGCAACTAAGAGAAGGGTACTTTATCTAGTTAAACTTTATAATTATAATTTATAATTGAGTCTCGAATAGTATTTACGAAGTTTTTTCAATAAATTCTAATTATAGACGAAACACTATAGTAGTGGTTTGTCACTATATCTCTCAAACAATAATATAGTCGTATAAGCGTATTTAATAGATGCTTCAGAAATAGAAGAGAAGGCAGTTGACTTCACAAGGCAGTGTTAGACTGTTGAGATTTATATGACATAAGGTATTTTTAAATAAACTTTTGCTAAACATGTTTGATGTAAAAACTCTTTGCGAAAGCATTTCGTTTTAAATAGTCTATATATGTTCAATTTTAGGCCTTTTTTTTGTAAGCATATTACAAAAGAACAACTGCTTATTTTAAGAATAACATATAAAACAACAACACTGCTGGCTTACTTAGTTCAACCTTTTTGAAATCCCTTAACTAATAAGCAGCTCAAATCATATGGTTGCCAGGACTAAAAATTCGTCTATTGTGAAGGACTTTTGGAAGTACCTACGAAATTTTTGTTTTAAATAATCTATATATGTTCAATTTAAGGTCTTTTTTCTGTGAGCATATTACAAAAGAACAACTGCTTATTTTAAAAATAACATATGAAACAACAACACTGTTGGCTTATTTAGTCCAACCTTTTTGAAATCCTTTAACTAATAAGCAGCTCAAATGCAACCCTTTGCAGTTTAGGGTTAAACACGGTCTTGAACGCGTTTAGACTAACAATTGTATGAGCTTAAACATGTTTAACAACACGTTTAAGCACTTGCACTTAAACCTGCTCCACAGAGTTAAACTGGTTTAACACGTATGTTTGAAAAAACTAATTGTCATGCTTGACAAGAAGAGCAATAAATTAAATGTCAATACTATTTTTCACTACGAAATGAATTAGAAAAAATCTAAAAAATACAAAAATTAAGGTTTTTGTTTAGTGATAACAATAAACTAATTCATTCATTTGTGAATTCATTGTAGTTGCAAACTTTTGCCACATCCACCGTAATTTATCTGATATCTGATTTTATTTCGTTAGAAACTATATTATTTATAGAAAAAAAAATATAATATATAACACAAACTATTTAACTACAAATAAAATTCAGCTTAAAAATCAATTTTCTTAATTTTTGGATATATGAACTACCCTACCGGCTATTTATAGGGTAATTCATTTTGTAATTCCAAAAGCAAATGTGAATAAAATAGATTTCTAATTGAGATTTTGATAAAATTTTTATTTTGATATATTATTACAACCCTACTATAAATTATATTATGTGAAATATTAAATTATTTAAATATTCTCTATTGAACATTCTATAGTACTTATTGGTCATAACTTGACTTCTGTTCGTTCTGAAAGCATCCAAACTTTGTAAATTATCCTCATTAAGACGATCCTTTGCGTAAACTTCATACAAAAAATTCCAGTGGTGACGTATTACAGGTAGCCTATTGAAGTCACCAAAACATGAAATTAGACGTTCGGAAAATTTTCAGTTCAAAGAAATCAAAACAGCAGATATTGTGTGATTTATGGCTTAGCCCTGTTAAAACCACATACCTTTCAAATCCATATCTTTTACTACAAGCCAAAAAAATTTTTTATCATGTGACCGTAGCGATGAAAATTAACAGTTTGTAGTCTACTTCTCACTTTCGATTTTCGAAATAAGTGATAATATGACATCTCTAGATCAAATACTACACAGTGATTTCTTGTGGATGTAATGGGCCTTTCACAACTACTTGTGAATTTGCACTGCTCCATTTATGATAATACTGTTACTTGACATTTTAATCAAACAAAATGTGAGCTTGAACATTGAAGTAAATTTTTGTAGGAAGTTTTCACAATCACAACATTCAGTAGTTGTTAAAAAATCCATATGGTAAAATGCTAAACCTTGAACTACAAACTAAAACTTATTAATAGGTCTTCCACAGCAATTTTTTTTTATTAACAAGACAAGTTCATTGTCGATTGTTGCTGCTATTGTTGCTTACATTATATGCGTGATATATATAAATATATATATATGCGTGAATGTACAAATGTGAATGTTATTAAATCTCAAGTTCATCGAAACGTTAAATATATAGTTCTTAATTTTGTGTGTTATTTATTCCAAACTTCATAAAACACCAACTAAGAAATAAGAACACTTTGTGGCATCAAATCTTAATTAAGAATTATTAATTAATTAAATTTATTTATTAATTAATATATAATTATTATTTAGTTTTATTTAATAATTAGTAAATCATTTTATTTAGTTTAGCTTATAGAGAAGTTTTCAATATCTAATATAATAATTATAGCATAACATTTTTAGAGTCTTTTCAAAAAAATAATATAAATATTAATTCATTAATATTAAGAATAAAATATTTATTATTATAAAAGTTTATATATTCCTAAAATTTTGTGAAATAGTTGTTGTTACTGTACAATACGTTTAAAACTTTATATTACATAGTTCTAATAATAACGTGTAAAAGACATTATGGCATTTATGTAAAGAATTATTGATATTTAATGGATTAGAGTCAGTTGAAGTAGGAACAATATAGATATTTGATGGTTAATTCTTTCTAATCGGTACAACTTCTGTAATAATCATTTGATTGATAATATTAATTCGTGAGGAATGCTGACCCATAACACAAAGTCCGGGTTATGATTTTTCTTCGCCTGAAATGAAGTTATCTTAATAAAATTGTTATTTCCGTGAGCATATTTCATTTATATTTATTTAGATTTTATTTTTATTTTATTTTTTACTTTATTTTTTATTTTTATTTTATATTTTACATATTTTAATTATAACTTTCAACAATGCTACAGATCCAATCTGTTCTCATTTTTGGGAAATAATTTAATTTTAGTTCCTTTCCTTGCAAATTCGTCTGCTATACAGTTTTCCTTTAGACCGCTGTGCTCTATAACTGAAAACTATAGATATGTTGAACTGCTACTCAATTTCACTATATTTAGAAACTTATGGCCATAACCAACTAACATTATATTTAAAGTGTTACAGATATAAGACTAATTCTTCTGATTATTTAATAAATTTTTAGAATTGAAATTTTTAACCCTTTTAAGGCGATTACAAAAATTATGAAGCCCATATATTCACAAATTCTTTCTACATATATTTTTCACTTAGACTCAAGTTCCTCTGATGCCTGGCTGTCAAAGTAAATATGGGCCAAAGAACATTGTTATCTGAATAGCATAAATTTTTAGTTGAAAGACACTGCCGAAATCAGGAAGTTCGAAATGTAAATTTGATCTTAAGAAAAATTTTTTTTAATTATGTGCAGAAAACATTAACCCATCAATGGTTGACCTAGTAGTGTAAAATTTTTGTTGATATTAAAATGGTTTTTCGCTCCTAAACGTTTTGTTCCATTTGACATTGTTTGATGAGATCATAATAGTTAAATTTACTCAAAATGTGTACATATATATTGTCAAGTTGATTAACAACATATAGTACTCGTAATATAAAAATAATTAAAATTCAGACTACAGCATTTTTTTGCGTTCGATGCAATTTCGTTTAAAAATTGGACTTCATTATTATGCAGTTTGATGACGATTTAATACTCAGAAACTTTTATAGAGTCAATGCAATACATTCATACGTATTATAAATTTGTTACTCTTACATTGTTATGTATTTTCATATATCATTTTTCATTGAAATATTCAGAAAGTTTCCTCAAATTTCAATCTACTTTAATTAAGAGTTGACACAATTTATTCATAAATTTTTTAAATTCTTATTATTACATAAATATATATTGTAAAATTATGTATTTTTTACTTGTTTTAAATTAAATCCTAACTTTTTTTTATATTTATTATTATTATTATTATTAATTCAAGAACTTAGTCTATACACGTTATATTTATTTATATTTAAATCCTTATTTTATCATCTCAATTTTAAGGATGTTCGCTTACATTTATTCATATTAAACATATCATAAGTTTCTATGAAAATTATCATTCACTAATATTCACTGCAGTGGTTTTCATGAAAAAAGCGGCAAAGAACATTCTTCTCTTCTCTGAATATATAGAATTCGTATTTTTATAACAAAATGTGTTGCAATCCTTTGTACTAATACTTCCAACACATTAGTTTATAATTTTCAATTATAATTCTACTAAATTATACATAAATAGTACTCTTCAGAACTCTAGTTCTACTTTTTCCATTATTATTTTTACTTTTGAACCCAAAGATGTTTGTGTAATTTCTTAGTGTTTGTCGATAAATATTGCTTTACACTTTGTTTATACTCGTAATAACTCTGCATGCATAGGCATATTTATAATTATTTCATATTCATATTAAGTGTATCAGAGCAGGTAATTGTTCGAAGTCAAATAGTAAATGGTATTATAAATATATTTATGCAAAAATTGTTATAAGCTACAGATCGCACTTTTTGAGATTATAATATGTTGTGTTGATTGGCTTTTATTTCTGATTCAGATCGATCGAATGACAGACTGTACGAAGTGAAGTAATTAAGCCACTGCGTGCTCTGTGAGTTTGGCATTTTAATATTACACAGAGTGTAAAAAAAAAATACGATTAAAATACAGAATTTAAACCCTAAATTGCTTCATATTACGAGTATAACAAAATTTATTTTTATTTAAAATTTAAAAACGTGTGGTCATTTACAAGATACATAAACATAAATATTTAGTTACCTAAGTCTTGTATATATATATTTAATCCTTTAACTCCTAGGAGAAGCATAGGGCCGCAACAAATAACTTTCATTCGGTACGATTGGTGGCCAATAGCTTCAACTCTCCCCAGTCTTTCCACATGTGTGACATTTCCGTGTCGTTTTGTCTTCTCCATGCGGGTTCAACTCAATCGCCATTCTTGTGGTGTCGTCAGTCGGTCTGCGCAAAGTGTGACCGATCCATTCCCATTTTCGGTTTTTAGTTTCGTTTCTCATGGGTATTTGCTGAGTTAGAGACCATAGACGATCGTTTGAAATTATATTTTGATAAAATACTTTAACAATTTTGCGTAATGAGTGATTTACCAAAAGTTTTGTATAGTCTGATCTTATTGTTGGGATACAAAGACCACACAAACCTCTAAATTAGACTTATCTAAATAATATTCCGAACTGTTCAAAAATAACATTAATAAATTAATATTTAGTTTAAATATTTGAAGTACTATACTATACTTTACAGTACAATAAAATGTTTTATTATAAAGTGTAGTTTTTTAAATAATTTAATATATATTTACTGTAGTGTGTTTTTTTAAATAATCTATTGGACACACCTAATTTTCGCATGTATTTTATATAAAAATGATGTATTTAATATACATGTATATATAAAAATTGAAGAATGCTGGCATCGTAGCCAAAAAGTGTAAATTAGTCAAGTTAAAGCTCATAGAGGCAAAGCCACCGGTTAAATTAATTTGATTACTTTTGATTAATTTTTTTTAATTTCGTATGATTATCGTGATTTCACACTAAAATTTAAATAACATTTTCATGCTAACTAATAGCTTGAAAAGTCTAAAAGTCTAACGCATTATATAGATATTTTGTTACATTTTGTATTTACAGTAACAATTAGTCTCAGTTAATGAAATTTGTCGGCAGAGTAGATAGATTTATTAGATTAAAGACAGGAAAGAGTCTGCTATTAAACAGATGAATTCGTTATCTGATCAAAATATCAGCAACATAAGCACGCAACTTACAGATGTGATAGAGTTACAGAAATTAATTCAATTTTTAATTATTTCAAATAAGTCTTACACGTTGGTGACGTTTCCCATAATTAGTACCTGGAACTACAAACAATTGATTCCATTAACGTTGCTGCACTAATTGCCAAAACGTGCATAGGTTTTCTGATTTTCACATATTTGCAAATTGTGATAATTTTTTAATTTAATTTATTTAACTATTTTTGACTTTATTACTATTTTTCAAAACTGTTTCGTTCTCTCGACTATCATCTTGATTTGAAATAATTCACATTTTAACTTGCTCAACTTTATTTAAATACAAAAAATCCAAAAAATCCAAAAAAATATAATTTTTCTTTCTTTTGTTAAAAATTTATTCTAGTAATCGCGTATTATGTCTACATTAATAGCGCAGTTATCACGATAGCACCGCTCCTACAGTGTTGTTTGAAGTAGAGTAAACACCTGATAAGAATTCATCATTATCATATAAAAACAAAAACAAAAAAACATGTCATAAGAAAATAGTATAGTAGTTGACTTTTTTTATTAAAATATAAGTTTGTTTTGTTTTTGTATTTAATTTAAAATAATATACTCTCGCACATATTTATTGTGTAAATGTATAGACAATTCTACTCAAGTCTACTCGTCTCATATTCATTTTATCAGCGCAATCGTATCAAGAGCAGACGAAAAAGGTCGCATCCAGCTTTCAATTTTCGTTATCAGCTTGGTACAGTCATGCACTTGAATGAATTTAGTTTTCCCTACTTATTGGAATCCATGCGAGTTTGTGAGTTTGAGATACATTTTAAGATGCAGTCGTTTTCTTTTTGTCGGTGAATATGTTAGCATTTAAAAGGAAAACCTGATAAACTAGTTAAAATCATGAAACACATTGTAAAATAAGAAAATTTTTAAAAATTATTTATTCAAATTTATGTGCAGCTTTTATTAAATCAATAAACTTTTTAGTATATTTATTAAGAAAGTCATAGTTCTTTGACCGAGCAACTTGTTTTTAGTAAAATCGAACTTTAATCGAATGATCTCTCCTAACTTCAAATAGAAACGTTAAAAACTATCTGCTGCAACAGCTGATTGCTATTTATTTAATAATTTATTTTTAATTAAATCTTGTCATATTCCATATGAATTATTTACTCAATTAAATCTTAAGAAATTTGTATATTTATACCAATAAAAAAATTCACTCATACATTTCAGATATTTTGCAAAAGATAATTTAATATATATTAACATATATCTGCCCAACGTTCGATTAATCCAACAGCATTTTAGATATTTTGCAAAAGATAATTTAATATATATTAACCCATATCTGCCCAACGTTCGATTAATCGAACAGCATTCCAGATATTTTGCAAAAGATAATTTAATATATATTAACCCATATCTGCCCAACATTAGATTAATCGAACAGCATTTCAGATATCTTGAAAAGATAATTTAATATATATTAACCCATATCTGCCCAACATTAGATTAATCGAACAGCAAATTTTACCATTTTTCATGGATTTTTTGTTTATATTAGAAAAATTTTAGAGTTTATATATGTCATTACTTTGAATGAATGAAGCTTTAGCTTTACAAAAATATTTGTGACTTCCCACCACACCTCCCACCCCTTACTAATTAAGCTTTAAAAAAACATTTTGACCAAAACTTCCAAAAAAAAAAATCTTTGGGCGGATGTGGGTTAAAGTCAAGAATAGTTTCATCAAAAACAAGAGACAAAAAGTATTGTAAGAAGCAACAGTAGAGTTTTATTTAGTAAATTAATTATTTAATATAAAATACACTATAACATTTTTTAAACTATGTAATCATATTAGAATTATATTCAGTCCAAATTTTGTATAAGAGTAAAATAACTAATCAGATTTATTAATTTAAGAACTCAATTTGACTGGATTCAGAGTAGATCTGTATGTAATAAGTAAAAAAGTAAATACTAACCATAAGTAAAATTTACTTATTCTTTGTAAAAAAAACAATGATTTCCTTGACTTGCCATAATTAGTAATGCAAATAGCATTATATTATATTAGGTTTGTTCCACGAGCTACTTGTAGTAACTTTGAGTAACACTGTGTATAATTTTCCAGTAAATGAGAGCATCTGAGAGAGCGTAACAACCCTGTCGAAATGTGAAAATGCTACAAAGACTTTACTCGTACATTTTATTTCAAGTAAAATTGTTGTTGATGTGTGAATCAGCTCTTTTGGTTTGAATTTAAATTTTTGTATTGTTTATTTGCGCTGCACTGATGTTTTCACCAGATTTTACACAAAGCTGTTCCATGGAAATCTGTGTAAAGAACGTAATTTGGCACTTTATTTATGTTATGCCCCCAGTTTGTACTTTACTTGTGTTTTACTCAATTTTTACTGTGAATAACTGGTGGAACAGACCGATTATTTATAAAGATACAAATAAAGTGAGAACTACTTTTTAAAGAAGGTTAGTATTTAAGGGTTAATAGTCTGACAAACAGACAAAAAAACAGAAAAATATTAATGACAGGGATGTTTAAATTGTTTTCTCAAGTTATGTTAATCTAGAACAGGGCTGTTTAATCTGCAGCATTGTAAGCATATTTGTTTTGTAATACTCTTTGCTATATACGTTCACACAATTGCCTGTTTAGTTGAACTTCATATGCCCATTCATATAAAAGTTTTAATGGATATGGAATGACAAAGTTGTTTTTAGTAGATTTTAGTAGAGAAGAAACAATTGATTTTCATTTTTTCCAAAATTGATTTTAAAATGTGTTTTATTCCGAAATCGACAAATTTTCTTTCATGAGTTGGAGTTCATTACCATTAAAATGTAGTGCTCTCTACTGATTTAGAATATATGAGCATATGGTGTTTAGCGTATCCTTCGCAGTAGTATAGATACTTTTACAAACAAAGCATACCCATTTCATACCATATGTGCAAAGGGTGTAATAAAGTTATCTATTTTCATTAATATGGTGCTTTTGATTTAATTAAATAATTAATATCTTTATTACCTGAGATGGGTAATAATGTGCGAGTATTTACTCATATATATGTTATGAATAAATTAAAAATAAATTAATATGAACACATAAATAAATATATCAAAATTTTCATAATTCAATTAGTAAATAAAATAATTAGTGCTTTGATGAGAAATAAAACTGATATACATCGGTAAAACCAGATTGGATGATTATTTTATTTATTTCTATGATTATTTACCTATGATACATTTCAAAATTTGTCAAGATGTATAAAATAGTAAATTATTTTAAAAAGTAAAAAAGTCACACAGTACAAATGTCAAACTGCTTATTAATCATTATATTCAATTACTATATCAGCTCACGTGTTCACGTCATTTAAATGAGCAGCCAATACCCGACATAAATATATGCATTGAAATAAACATTTTAGAAGAGCCAGGTAACAGCACCGTAAATCGCAAGTAGTAATTGTTGATTGAAAATACTTATATTGCTTTTCCAAGTAATTTCCTCTTTGTTTTATATACTTTTGCACGTATTTGAATCATTTGTCATAAGATTCCTTTCACTCCGCTTTGCATACCTCTAGAAAATCGAAAATTGAGAATTGTATTAGAAAACAACCGTATGATAGATAGATATTTAAAAAAATACAGCGAAGCTAAATTAGATAAATAACACCTTAAACATATTTAAAGATAGATTGTTTTAATTTTTAATAGTCTTATTAAATTTTATCATACCTAAGATGTTCCAAAGTGGGTACCACGTTAGCTGACACTAACGTGTCAAATTTTGAGAAGCGGGGGTCTATTTTAAGTACAAAAAAAAATGGTTCTACAAAAAAGACATCAACAATTTAGAGAACTTGAACTGAATGTAGCACTCTTAAAGGAAAATGTGTTCATAAATAAAGTCCATTTTTCCAAAATTCAAATCCAGATCAATTCGAGTCTTTCCTAATTAGATCGGGAACTTATTAAGTGATGTGTTGATTATATTTTAATAGTAATTTTTTTTATTTTATGCTGATAGAAAAATGAGTATTTGATTTCGTTGTATTTTTACGGTTGTCTGAAAACAAATTTTAAACTAATTACGGATCACTGAACGTAGTTTCTAAATGAACTTTCTAGTGAGCGGACGTGTTTTTAAGCCGGTCTCGGAAAAATTTAAATTTCAGTATAAAAACAAGTAAATAACAATCACTTTTAAAAGAATTACTTTTGTTATTAATACAAAAATAAAAAACAGAACATTCTCGGACAAAAAAACAATTCCTAAAAGTGAAAAGTGCATAAAATATTAATTTGAAAATAGCGCGCGCTTTTTCGATTTTTGTTGATTTTTGCACAACTTTAATATAAAAAAAAACTCAAATAGCTGACAGAGACAGCAAATTATTTTCTAAAGCTCAAAATAAAAAAAGTGAGCAAGCATTCAAACAAAATATCAGTGCGGTTTTGTGAATATATAAACAAAACAAAAAAGTGCTGATAGAGACAGCTAGTATTATTACAAACGTGTTCCACAAAAGCTGTAATTGGAAGCCCGCAATTCATCACAACACAACACAACATCAAAACCAACATACGTGCTAACATTGGATTTTGGAATTTAAAGATATTAATTTTATTAATTATTATTATTTTTTTATTATTATTATTATTATTATTATTATTCTTAGTATAATTATTATTCTTTTTTCTCTCTTTTTGTTTTTATTTATATGTTTAATTATTAGAATATAAAGTATAATATTTTACACATTTTCATTTTATTTTTACATCTTCATTTTTATTTTCATTATTTTCTTCTTTATATTAATTTAATTTAATTTTACTTATATTTATATAGTTAATTTAATTTAATATCAATTAATATTAATAGTAGTTAAATTAAGTAAATCTTATAGCACACCTGCTATTTGCATATATAACCACGTATGCAAATGAGCAATCAAAATCTAGTTAGAAGACATACGATAAGCATTCCAAGTAAACGTAATGCTTATTTGGTAATAGACGCATCGAATACGTTGCCTCTGAAAACTACACAAACTGACAAAAGCTTGTCAAACATTGCACCTTCAGCAACTTCGCTTGCGTTTTCCGACTTAGCGAGTCCAAAAAATAAAATAAAGGTCCAAACAGGCATAGAACGCTATGTAAATATGAAACGCAAACTTAGTCCTCAAAAAAGCAATTCAAAAGTGCTAAAATAACTAAAACTATCAAAGATAGTGCAACTACAAACATTATTTCTGGCAATAGATTTGCTGAATTAGCTGAAACTACAGAAGAAGCTAATCAGCCTATTAACAAAAATTTTAAACCGCCTCCAATCTACTTGCGTGAACGCAGCTCAAATAACCTAGTTACAATCCTTGCAAGTCTGATTGGAAATAATACTTTTCATATTGTTCCTATAACTAGGGGCAATATACACGAAACCAAAATCCAAATCGACACTGAAAACAATTTTAGAGTCATAACCAAATATTTCGAAGACAGCAAAAAAAATTACTACACATACCAATTAAAGAGTAGTAAGGGCCTTGTTGTCGTAATTAAAGGTATCGAATCAGATGTAGAACCCATTGAGATAACAAATGCCCTAAGCGAAAAAGGCTTTAGCGCTAGAGCAGTAATAAATATTGTTAACAAAGATAAAATCCCACAACCTATGTTCAAAGTTGAACTTCACCCGGAAGCTTCTAAGCTTAAAAAAATGAGAGCCATCCCATCTACAACCTACAGTATTTACTTCACCGCAGAATTAGCGTTGAGGAGCCCCACAAAAGGAATGGTCCGGTGCAATGCACAAACTGCCAAGAGTATGGCCATACTAAGTCATATTGCACTCTTCGTACAGTGTGCGTAGCTTGTGGCGAGCTTCACCATAGTTCCGAATGCGATAAAAAAGCATTAAAGGATACCAACTCCAAAAAATGTAGCAACTGCAGTGGAAATCACACTGCAAACTACAGAGGCTGTCCTATTTATAAAGAACTAAAGCACAGGTTAGCTCTGCAGAAGGAAGCGTTGCGTAATCCTACAAGAAGCAACACCATTAAATTAGTTGAAGTACCTCAACCTTTAACTTCTAAGCCTGTTACACCAGGTGTTTCATATGCTAATGTCGTTAAATCTGACAAGCAACAAGCCCCTCCAGTTCAAAGTAATAGTTTGGAAATAATGATCTCCACTCTCACCCAAAGCTTAACTCAATTCATGTCAATCATGCAAACTACTCTTAACGAGATAGTTAAAATGCAAAGCCAATTAATGCAAATGTTTTTGTCTAATAAATAAGTACTTTAAAAATTTGTACATGGAATGCAAACGACTTAAGCCAACATAAACTTGAACTCACAAATTTTATGTTCCGAGAAAGTGGGGATGTAATGCCTCGCTCAGAAACACATCTAACAAACAAAAATTTCTTTTCTATTCCTGGTTATTTATTCTATAAAACCAATCACCCAGATGGCAAAGCACATGGTGGTACAGGTATTTTGATACGAAGGCGTCTAAAACACAATTTTCTAGGTGCATATGCTCATAACTATATGCAAGCAACATCAATATGCCTTAAGCACAAAGGAAAAAATTTAACTTTATCAGCAGTTTACTGCCCTCCTCGCTTCAACATTACTGAGACCCAATTTACGGATTACTTTTTAACTCTAGGTGAAAGATTATCTGCGGCGGGAGACTACAACGCTAAGCACACGTATTGGGGTTCACGACTCTGTAATTCAAAAGGAAAACAGCTCCACAATTCCATTCTAAATAGAAAAAATGCATTAGACGTAATTTCTCCTGGGCAGCCAACATATTGGTCTGCTGATAACAATAAAATACCAGACCTAATAGACTTCGCCGTGACCAAAGGCATAAGCAAAAATTTTATCTCAACATACACTAGCTGCGATTTGTTTTCTGACCATTTCCCAGTCACATTTTGCTTACTTGATGGTCCTCAGTTATACGACTGTTCCTATAGCCTTACAAGTCCTAGAACAAACTGGGTCAAATATAAAAAGTACATTAATTCACACATTACACAAATTACAAGATAACGTGTAAGTCTCATATTGAGGATGCAACCTCGGTTTTGAACTCAATTCTGATTTCAGCAGCAGAAAACTCCACCCCTAAAGGCAATAAAATTTACAGATTCAATAGAGTACTTACAAATAGTGACATAGAGAATTTAGTTTTACAAAAACGTAGGTTAAGGCGTGAATGGCAAAAATCTAGGTCCCCTTTGGCACAAAACTTATTTAAGGAATCCCAAAGGAGACTTAGATCTGCATTAAGTAATTAAGTCAAAGTCAGGCAATATAATTATATTTAAAACCTATGTTCAAATGGCAAAAACCATTCATCTTTGTGGAATGTTAGCAAAGGTATATATTCTCCCATAGACTCTGATTCTCCAATAAGTAACTCTCTTGGAAACTGGGCGTGAAGTGATGAAGAAAAATCTACCGTTTTTGCTGATTATCTAAAAGAGGTGTTCCAATCAAATCCTGCAACAGGACATTATGACTTTCCTACTCAGGATCTACCTGTACCATCTATTGACATGCATATCACGGCCAATGATTTTGTGCAAATAATCACAAATAAGTTCGATTGCAAAAAGGTACCGGGATATGATAATATCTCACCCATCATGATAAAAAATTTACCCCTTTTGGCTATAAATTTTATCACAAGACTTTTTAATGCTATTATTAAATTTGGTTTTTATCCAACAGAGTGGAAAACATTCATGATTATTATGATTCATAAATCAGGTAAAGATCCCACGCTTGCCTCTTCATACAGGCCAATAAGCTTACTGCCATGCCTTTCTAAACTCTTTGAAAGAGCACTGCTTTTAAAGCTAAAACCGTTCCTTGACGTTCAAAACTTAATACCCTCCCACCAGTTTGGTTTTAGGGAAAAACATGGAACTATTGAGCAAGTGAATCGTATAACGAATGAAATAAGACACGCATTTGAGCTCAGAGAATATTGTTCCGCGGTATTCCTCGATGTTAAACAAGCATTTGATAAAGTATGGCATAATGGACTCATATATAAGATACGCTATTCATTACCTGCAAATGTCCACTCAGTTTTAGAATCGTATCTGCATAATAGAAGCTTTAAAGTGAAATGCAAATCATATACTTCTAATAATTTCCCAATAGAAGCTGGCGTTCCACAAGGAAGTGTTCTTGGCCCTATATTGTATGTACTTTACACATCTGATATCCCGATAAGTAGTTCAGTTATCACCACAACGTTTGCCGATGATACGGCAATTTTATGCCGAAACAAAAACGCTGTGCTAGCTTCAAACCAACTTCAATCTCACTTATATCGGGTGGAGAAATGGTTGTCAAAATGGCGAATTAAAATTAACGAAGTAAAATGTAGACACGTCATTTTTACCTTAAATCGGAGTACATCTCCAACAATTTTACTAAACAACATTCCCATACCACAAGCAGATAATATAACGTACTTAGGTATCCACCTAGACAGACGACTAACTTGGCGCAAACATATTGAAGCCAAAAAAATTCAGATGAAGCTCCAAGCCTCTAAGTTGCATTGGCTCATTAATAGCAGATCTTCCCTGTGCCTAGAGTATAAAGTACTCTTGTATAACAGCATCATAAAACCAATATGGACTTATGGTATCCAGCTATTTGGCAATGCTAGTGCTTCAAATATTGAAATTATACAAAGAGCTCAGTCAAAAATACTAAGAATAATCACTGGTGCCCCATGGTATATTAGGAATGAAAGTATACACCGAGATCTACAAATTCCCCTAGTTAAAGCTGAATTTGACAATATAAGAAAAAAATACAATAAAAGGCTGACAGAGCATGTTAATCCCTTAGCAAGAAATCTCGCACTTTTATCCATTACTTCCCGTCTAAAAAGAGCTGACCGTCCATCCGTTAATTAATATTCAACAGCTTGAAGTAAAAACCGCACCTTTCTTTTTAGTAATCTGTTAAAGTGGAACCACTTTCTTAAGAAACCATCTAACATTCACTCTAATGAAATTTAACCCATTAATCTAAGTGAGGTTCGTGATATAAGGTTTACTTATTTTATTTTATTTTATACAATATATAATTAAAATAAAAATTTGTAACATTATGTAATTAGTTATAAGATTTTACAACTTATTGTTAGTCTCATTTTAAGAGAAGATGCAATAAATAAATGTATGTTTTAAAAAAAAAAAAAAAATATTGCATTAATGATTTATAGTCATACATTGAATTGTAGCATAACTTTTGTATACTACTATATGGTATACTAAAAATATAGTAGTAGTAAATATACTACAGTTTTGTAAAAAAATTATGAATTTTTATATGTTGTATATAGAAAGCTGTGCCCCACACCTCATGTATCAGTGTCCATCATTAACTAGGAGAAGATTTGAAATCTTCTAAGCCCCCTATTCTTACCGACCTAATAGAGCTGTTATCTTGTAAAATTGCTTGCATAGTCAAGTTTATAGAATTGTTAGATTGGTTGATCTTTATCTAATGGAAGAGTCGTGTCTTTCCGTGTTGTTCGTATGCTGACCTCTAGTCGGCGCATGGTACAAACGTTAAACCTGTGGTACTACAATGGGTCATTATTTGAGCTTAAATAGGATATAACACATGATGCTTATAATCAATATAATACCAACATTTGCAGGAATGACAAGCGAAGCGATGGAAATCAATATATTTTGATTTTTCATCAGTCTTGCTCGTTTATTTTTTTCATATATAATCAGATTTTTGTCGGCTTCCATGCAAATTTCATTCTGTTTTATGGGATAGAGGAGAAAACATCGTTGAAATGTAAGCACGATTTTATTTTGTAGTATATTTGTTGTATTTTATTAATATATTTGTTCTAATTTTTTGCTGAGAAGTGTTCAAAAAAATGTCGACTGTACATGATGTGTAATAACAAGGATGTGAGCCCGGCGAACAAGCCAGGTATCATGTGTAAAACCCGCCTAAGTGGGCTTAGGGCACAAGGCCAACACTTCAACGTAACCTGACCTACATATTATATATGTTTACGATGTTGTGAAAACATAAATATGTAAGCACTGAAAATTGTATGCGTACCTTAAAAGGTAATAGAATTAAATATTATTATTGTTGATTTTACAATGGATTTCCTATAAGTGTATTATTCTGGGAATTATTTAACGGCTTTTTGACAGAACTTTTGTTTTATTGATAAAAATTACTTATACCGACGGGAATTGTTCACTAGCATTTTCAACTTTTTAGCTTTCTATATACAGTTTTCCATCCCTTTGAAGTAATACCTAACTTCTCATCTATATAGAATATTTCCATTTTCATTGAAAATTATTTTTATAAAAACCTAAAATCACATTCGAAAAATAAAACAATATATTTTGAAATAAATTATTTTATATTTATGTGATAACGTAGTCTTTACACTGGTACATATATCAGCATGTTTACATATAAAAAAATATATATTCACTTCAACGGAAAATAATTAAATCAAAGGGCCATTTTGAGAAATAAATACTTGAACTTTAGTACAAAAAAAAATAAATAAATAAAAGTCAGAAAAGAAAAAAAAATGCACCTACTAGTATTGAAATTAAATACGTTTTGAAACCCAAATCAACAATAATTGTTAATGTGTTAATTATTTAATGTTTATATTATTAATAATGATATGAAAATAAGATTGTGTTTTGAGCTTTAAATTTCATACACAAATTTTTCACTTCGCCGCTTCATATTTAATATCAATTTAAATGTCTGAAGTGTTGTATAAACTTTAATTTTCGTTTAAAAATTAAAGAAAAGAAAAGAGAAAATTTATAATCAGTTCCAATAATAAAAATAAAATCTAGTGACATATTTACAATCGAAATTAAAATGATAAGTGTTCGATAAGTTGCGGCGTAATCGATTTTTATTGACGCACTTCTTTTCGAAATTTCAGCAATGTACGATTATATCAAATTTTGCATAGTCTAAGTACTACTGACTAAAAAGTCAAGATAATATGTGTACTTATGTGTACTTATACATATAATGTGCTTATACAACTATACAATAATACGAGTATAATCGCACAAAAATAAACTTGTTAAAATGGAAAATAATTACTTTATGAATTTCGATAACCGCAATTCTAATCGACGATTCGGGTGTTATCAAATAAACTCAGGTGGTATGTTTTTTTATTGTTGTTTTTCTTATTCTTGTTTTATAATGTTTTGTTTCTGTTTTTTAAATCAAGTTATAACGTCATCTACGTCTTTCCCTAACAGTCGGTCAAGTTTTATCTAAAACACAATTTAAATAAAATTTCTTTTTATTTCATTTGTTAGAATTTTGTAGATAAATTACGAGTATATGTAGTACTCTAGCAGAAGCTAATCGTTATTATTTATGACGACTATGCTAACGATCAAAATAGCCAGACATTTTTAATAACACATATATGTATATATATTTGCATATATGTGTATACAGGAGCGTATACAGAGACTCATTTAAGGGGGGTTTTGAAATTAATGATATATATATATATTTACATATAAGTGTATACAGGAGCGTATACAGAGACTCATTTAAGGGGGGAATTTTTGGAACTAATTCAAAGATTGGATGAAAAACTTGAACTGAAAAAATAGCAATCATATCTAGTATAGGATGTTCCGAAATAATTTAGAGGATAGCCGGTTTGAACACCGAAACCCCCTTATATCCACCACTGTGTATGGATATATAATTATATATATATATATGTATATATATTTTCTACTACTACATATTAACCGAGATTTAATACGCATTAATGTTGTTTATATGTTTATTATCGATGGTTTAAGTTACATATTTCATAAACAATTTGTATTTAAGTTCTTTTCTTCTTAGTTTTAATTATTAAAATATTTTTATTATAAGCCATAAGAAATTATTGTGGTTTTAATATAATACAAAATCGTGTAGGAATTTAATTCATTTAACAAGTCAAATGAAATAAATTAAAATAATCATTAATAAAAACCAAACCGGTAAGTCAAGTAATAAGTTAATACTCGTAGAAGAATTAAAGTAATTCTAGTATCATAACTATCTGTTAATTGCATCTAATAATCATGAATGTATCAGTGTAGATGTTTATAGATGTTATATAATCTAATAAGGTTTTCCTGCTGTGCTTGCAATTGGGATAGGCGTATTAAAAACTATCTGATAAATTGTAATATAATAGGAATTTTTTTTATTTAAAGCGTGTCTATAAGAATTATTATGATATTCCTGGAGAGAATCTCCTAAGTTTTCTTAAATAGATTAAGATTGTTAAAACTAATAATATCTTTTAGTTTCAAAATTCAGCCATAATTGTACTATATGTAATAAAGTTGAATGAAGATACTCGATTCTTTTCTTGGCAATTGTGAGTAACAAAATGATAAAATTGGCTGAAATTTCATTCCGTAGAGGTATAGAGGTATTTAGGTACTGGTAATTAGATACTAGAATCGTTTCCTGTACCCCTGCAGGGTACGAGCAGATAATATTGGCAGCAGTTTCCTTCTGCAGAGATAAATTAGTATTTCGTTGTACCAGGTTAAAATTGAATTTAAAAAGCTATGATAATTTCCTTAAAAAGAGATTGCTCGCATTAAAAGATTGATATTAAAACCATGCTTACTTACTTATTTGGACATAACAACCCGTTACCGGGTTACCCCTTACGCAGCATGTTGGTCCTGCGCCTCTGCTGCGTGCTCGCCTTCTCCAGTCTCATACATCAAGTCTGGTTAGTGCACCCTCAACTTGATCACACCACTGGAGACACGGTCTACCTCTACACCTTCTTTCTGTAACTATTGCTTCAAATACCTTTTTCGCTGGAGCATGCATAAATGCTATTAATGACAATACATATTATTTAAAGTGGGTATGCTTATACACTCCAATATAAAGAACGAAATAAAGACTTGTAAAACTAGTAGCTCCAAATAATTCTATTTTATTTTCGTGAGAACCATTAGAAACAGATGATACGTTCCAGAATGTCCTTAATGACAAATTTGTTACATTCGTTACTGCTGATAATAATTAGCTTAGTTAGGATAGGTGTATAAAGATTCTTTGTTAAAATACTACGCATAAATCTAAAGCTTTCCATACTTTGAGTGACATATTATTATTAATAAATTTTTTTGTATTTATGAAATTAGAATTTGATGGAAGTGATAAAAAAAAAGATCTTAGTCAACTAACAGTACTAGGTTAGGTTATACAAATCACTAAAGTCAATTCTATCAAATAATGTTTTTAGTAACTTTGATAAAAAACTATTGGACGTCTGCGTATATATATATATATATAAATTGTTAGCGATGTAGTAAATAGCCGTAAAACATGGGAGAAGAACGTGCTAAAATAGATTTAGTTTACAACCTTTGAGTTGACTAAGGTGATAAAAGGGTTCCGTTTGATAGTCATGATAAAAATAGATGGGTGTGCGTGATTGGGCAAATGGTGTATCAGTACAGGAAAAATGGAACGCATTGGTTATGTAAGCAATAATCCACCAAGGACTGTAACGATAAGAAAGAAGAAAATGTAACGAAAATGAATTTTCATATTGTCGTTATTCATAGACAACAATAAATAGCTGAATCAGTGATATAGGAGGCAAATAAGTATGCGTGTGCCTAAGCCTGGGTATCAAATCGGGAATAATCATACGTTTTGATTATGTTAGCACTGAATCACGATTCAAAATTGAACATTAAAGCAAGTGAATATAGTTATTGATCGACAACAAGGAATAGATAGATCGGTCTATGGTGTAGGAGAGAATTTAAACAAAATAAATGTATATGATTAGGCAGTCGATATCTGATATATCGGGGATTGTGGAACTTTCCAACGACTGCTAGGATGAAAAATAAGAGGATATAAAGCAAACAAGTATAATTATTGATATCGTTATGCTATGTTTCTGAACATTTGTGAAATTAGTATTTAGAACTTATGATTTACTAATTTCAAAAATGCCGGTAGAAGATACGAAAGTAAAGAACAATGGTATCAAGATAACATACACATTGCGCATTTTTTAAAGTTAATTATGGATTATTAAGTCATAAAAGCTTTGCAGTTAATAAACTTTATATATTATAAATATATTACATACTTCAAAATAATATACGACCACACTAAGAGATAGTGTGGAGCTTAAACACGAAGACCATTTTAATGTGTTATTATTATTATTATTTTATGATTACTTTCATTAAAAGTGTTTAACGTTTTAAAAAAAGTTTTTATATTCTGTGTTAATGTTAAAAAGACTTGACCTAATTCGTAAGTTCCGCCAATATTATTATTTTAGCGATGAAATCAAATTCATATATATGTTATGCATATAATATGTATATATAAATATATTACTTTATTTTCTTAAAAATGTATATTTAATCAGAAATGATTTGATTAAGAACACGCAAATGTATATGTATTTTGATAATAACTATAAAACACTCATCAAATTTTTTCAGTTAATTAAAATATATCTTGACAAATATTTGAATTGAAATTTAGAAAAATATATATTAATTAACACGTGGTAATTCTTGAGAAAGAAGTGAGTGTCTCCAAAGCAATAAGAAAAAATTCAATTCATTAAGAAAAAATGAGTTAAATAATTTACTTTGTATTTGATGAACAAATAAAATTGTTTTTTTTTATTAATTTTTTCTTCATAGAATTAGTAACGTATTTCTATAAATATTAATGTATATTATATATGTATGTATGTTCTAATATAAAAATTGAAATAGATGTTTGATGACATAATGACTTAAATTTTTTTTTTTAAATATACGTCATATTTGCAAACTTTTTTTAAAATAACTTATTATTTTATATATCTTTTCTTATTTATTGCAGGTCGCGGTAGTTGGGCCGATGATATAGGATTCGATTTAAATGCAGAATTTAATAGCAACTCATATCTTAATAAGTAAGTTCTCTCGATATTTAGTATTGTTCTAAATGTATATACTTATCTTACATATGCATATTTTTCTATATATATATATATATATTAATCCGTTTGTAATTCCTTTTGAAGTGAATTTTTGTCGTTCTCTCCTAACCTGACCGTGCTTAAACAAGAGCCTCAAACTGAGCAATTAAAGGTGAACAAAAGTCTATTGAACTCAAACACTGTTGGGAATATATCAAAGACCGACAAATCAACTTCAGCAGATGATCCAACATTAAATAATCAAGATCAAACAAAAAATGAGGTGAACGACAAATCGTGCAGTTGTGGCTCGCCCCAGAGTACGCAACAAGGTTTTGAACAGAACTTGACAATTGTCGATAAGCGTATCAATGACGTTCCAGATTTTGACAACAGCAATGCACCAAGCGCTGAAAAAACACAATGTAAGTACAAAAAAAAAATTAAGTTTAAATTAAAAATTATAAAAATATATTTGTAATTGTTTTCAATGAGAATATTGTAGCTTTTAATAAATAATCTATAAATCTATAAAAAAAAAATTATGTTTTTTTTCCGCAGCACAGAGCAATGTCGTCGTTCAGCAATTAAGTGTAATTGATGCCAATAAAATTGAGAACTTACCAATTGCCACAACTAATTCTGACGATCACAAGTATGAAACTATCTTATTTATATTTTTTAGAAGATATTGAACCCTATTTTTGCAATTTTTAGATTTCAGTACATTTTGGCAGCAGCAACGTCTATTGCAACCAAAAATAATGAGGAGACCCTCACTTATTTGAATCAGAGTCAAAGCTATGAAATAAAATTGAAGAAAATCGGAGATCTTTCTTACTATCGGGATAAGATTCTAAAGGTAAAAGAAGTCATAAATAATTATGCCTACAATGAAGCAAAAATGAAACTATTTTAAAAGATTTTAATCAATTGCAATATATAGTCAAATTTTCATAATTCGAACTTCTATAACTCAAATTTTCTATAACTTAAACTTAATAGAGTGCAACAAGGTTTATAGAGCAAATTAGATACAATCACAAAAAAAATTCTTTATCTCGAAGTATACATAAGTCGAACCTTTTCTTCGAGTTATGAAAGTTTGACTGTATCTATAGATAGATAGATGGATATAAATATGGATAGAATTGTTCTATAGCAATTGTGAAGGATATAAATAAAAATATAGAATTTAATTATCAGTTGTTGAATAATTGAAGCGAAAATTAATTAGATTAATTAAGAATGCTGTTTAATAATATTTGTGCCTAATACACGCTCCATCACGCTTATCAAGAGCAAAGACTGAAATAATTGCTAATATGTATAAATGTCTAGAATAACGTATAAACTTTTTTTTCAAGATTAAATTTGTTTTACATTACTTGTTGCAATATTTAAAGAACAATTCTGCAATACAAAATATATTTAGACATGATAACTTATATATACTTTTTAAGATTAGCTTAAAACCGAAATATTGCCTTGTAACTGTGAGGTTGTTAAATCCTTACTTGTCAATATTGTTTGTAAAAAATATATAGAGATATATATTTAAATGAAAAATACTTTTTTCATTTAAATATATATCTCTATATATTTTTTACAAACAATATTAAAAATTTAATAAAATAAGTAAAGATCTTAAAAGCGATATATATTGAAGTATAGAAAAAGAAGTGTACATTTAGAAAAAAATATATAATTATTTTTGAGAACTATTTCTGCGATATTTATTAAAATAATTTGTTTGAAATTTGAAAACATTATTTGGTATTAATTTTAGGGATTTTAATTTTAATTTGCTATAATATATTTTCAATATCAAATGTTACATTACATTTTAAAAGGGCTGGAAAATTGTCACCATGTCACTGCATCCTTTGAGGATTATTGTTACAAACCCACTTTAGTTCCATAGACGAGTAACAGTTGAAAACGTCATTATGTCCCTTGGAGAGATGTTGCCTAATTCCGTTATACGTGGATAGGCAGTTGATATGTACTAAAGTATGTGTATGGTGAGACTATCACAGTGACACAGAATGTTTTCTGCTGTCTTCTCTTCTTCGTAACAAAGTCTGCAGTTATCGTCTCTTCTAATACCTAGGTTCGATTTTACTCTGCAATGTCCAGTGAGAAACCATGTGACAAGTCGGATGTCACTACTCTTCAGCATTAGAAGGTCCTTCGTTGTGGCTTTTAATCGACGTATAACGTGTATCAAACATACTATATATTGAAAGTTTATATATTTTTAAATCATTTAAACTCCAATTGTTTATAAATGAGCACGTAGCCATTATTTATGCACAATGATAGTTTAATAAAATTAGTTTTTTTTTTCATGTCTGAAATTATCTGAAACACCACCGCTCCCTATCTATTTTAACCATTTCTGGCTACGGACCTGTGTATAGTTTTATAGAACACATTTTTTTGTATATGGGTAAGGTATTCGCATTGGATAGGCTGAAAGTATAATACTACGATAATAATATGCTACGAGAACTAAAATATTTGCTATAAAACATTATTTTATTTTTTTATAAATTTAATTTTTATAATTTCTTCTTTATATATATAAATATATATAGTAGATATATTTATCTATAAATAGTAATATTGTAGTTCCCATGCGAAATGTCTTTAAACTCATTTTGTTGTTATGACGCTTCTTTATATACATATATATATATGTATATATAGATAGATATATATAGTAATATAGTAGTTCCTATGCAAAATGTCTTTGAACTTATTTAGTCTTTATAGCATTTTATTACAGATTTGATTCCTAAACTTAAATTTTTGTTCTACAAAAGCATTAATTTATTAAATATTCTATTTTTAGTATTTTATTTAGACGAATTTTTATTATAAAAATTGATAAGTTAGTTGAAAATTTTAAAATTTCTACATTGACTTAACTATAGCTCTATTATAAATAAGTTAATTGGTCTTCGAGGCAAAGTTTGTGCGTCACACGATTTCAAAAAGTTCAAATTAATTTGCAAAATATTTTTAAAATGCTTGTGATCATTTACATATTGTAGTAATATCATTGAAATGATATCATTCATGTCTTATTCACAAGATTTTAATTTCTATTTTAAATTAACTCAATTGATTTTAATAAGTACCAATTAAAATAAATTTGAAGACTGAAGACTGGCAAAATAATTCTGCAATTTATCAAATTGAAATTGTCCATTGTGACTTCAATAAAATAAATTGTGACTCGTGCAAAAAAAAAAAAATAAATAAAAACAAATAAGAAGAAAACAAAATCATTTAAACAAGATCCATTTAAACTATCTTAGTTTTGTTAAGTTTTTAAACTTTGAACTATTTTCACAATTCCAATGTTCAATGTCCAAAATCAAATGTTAAATGTTTTATTTTGTTGTTGTTTTTGCATTCTTTGTAGAGTGTTATAAAGATTTGCTTTCATGAGAGACGTCTGCAGTTTATGGAGCGTGAACAAATGCAACAATGGCAAGCATCCCGTCCTGGTGAACGTATCATTGAAGTTGATGTACCGCTTTCATATGGTCTGTGCCATGTATCACAGCCCTTGAATCAAAGCTACTTGAATACTGTTGAAATATTTTGGGATCCATTGAAAGAAGTTGGTGTCTATATAAAGGTTAATTGTATTTCTACGGAGTTTACAGCAAAGAAACACGGCGGCGAAAAAGGTGTACCATTTAGATTACAAATTGAAACTTACATTGAGAACCCGAACGGTTCTTCTAATAATCAAACTGCTGCTACGCAAGCATCACCAAACGGTCCAGCAGTATCTCCAAGCCCTAGCGGCACTTTAACTCCAACAAATAACTTATTAGTTGGCATGAAACAGCCAGTTCATGCTGCAGCTTGTCAAATTAAGGTTGGCAATTTATTTATTTATTAAAATTAATTGTTTTTAATTAAAATTATTGTCTTTGCAGGTTTTTAAATTAAAAGGCGCTGATCGTAAGCATAAACAAGATCGTGAAAAAATTCAAAAGCGTTCTCCATCGGAACAAGAGAAATTCCAACCAAGCTATGAATGTACAATCATGAATGATATTCCGCTCGATTTAATTACATCATCAGCTGGTTGCTACAGTCCAGAATAGTAAGTTTATGTTAATAATTTTTTATTATTTTTTAATTAATAATAAACAATATAATTTATTTTAATTATTCGTGATTAATTGTTCTGACGGTTCGTAATGAATTTATTACTATATTTCTTAATTGATCCATTTATATTGTTAATGTTCTTACACGTGCCATTTCACTGTCCTCACTGTCCTTCTGGCCATTAAGACGCCAAGGGTTGTGGATAGTCGTCGTGGACTTGTTATTGTGATAAATGATTTTGGGGCTTATGAAACCGATCCATTATAGTTTTTATATCATATAATAATTTATAAGCGGGCTAATTGGTCATTTAAATATAAATAAAAAAAACCTTTAATTAAATTTTTATATTTAAAAACAAATTATATTTTATTAAAATATTTTTCCAAAATTACGACTTTCTTCGACAGTCATCTTCAGGGAAATTGAACATGTTTCATGTTAACCCGCTAATATATCATTATATATTATTTTTGGTCACAAATAAAAGAATAAAATATTCTTTATAAATATCACAAATATCACAAATATACAAATATAATATAAAATATTTTTATATCATAGTTATGGAATCAATATGTTTTTATTTTGAATTGGTTTATAAAACATATTTTATCTTCCATCTAGTATCGAAGTATACATTATTATATGGAAAAAATAAAATGAAGGACAATTTTTAATTATATTTAAAAAGTATGAATATACTGTGATAATAAAACTACTTACTCCTTTGGGAATAATGCTAGTTATTGAGATTTGGAGGTTTTGTAATTAATTATTAATAGATATTCTATGTATCTACTTTTGAAGAAGTGGCGATATGCTCAAAAAAGTATGAAAATTAATATTTTTAAAAGAAGTTCATTATAACAAATTTTTATTTAAAATTAAATTTACAATAAGGATTTTGTTTAATTTCTTTTAAATAAAAAGCCGAATTATTTACTTAAATTTCCCGAGCAATTATTTTAAAAAATATTAACGTCATTTACTGTAGTAATTAAACCAGATATTAAAAATGGTGTCAATAAAAAGTGAGCTCAGTAACTTTTTAATATTTTTGTAAAATACACATTAAAATAAGCAATAGCCAAAGTATCAACGTCAACAATAAAACAAGGAAAAAATAAGAATTGCCAAAAATGAGAAAAATATTTTATTGTAATAACAAATTTTTTTAATTTACTTGACATATTTACTTTGAAATAAACAAAAATAATAGCGTCAACTAACAACATCAAAGGATTAAAGTATGAAAAAGAATTGTATTTAAAAAAAATGTGCCAGCTAATTGCACTATATTAGAAAAGAAAAATGATTGAGAACTTTTATAGAAAACCTCTTTATAAGTATTTTCGTTGGTGAAATCTTTATTATTAAAAATATTTGTAGCTCATTAACGATAGTTTCGATAATTTACTGCAACCCCACAAAATAAGTTCTAGGATATAGTGTTTTATTGTTGATATGATGAGATTAATGGCTCGATTGTTTTTCGAGTTAATTTTGTCTATTTTACTAATGACTTCGTCTTCAAAGAGTTTATATGTTAGTTGATACATCAATAATATAATTTTCTCTCCCAATTTCACAATTCGACCAATTCAGCATAATGAAGAGACTGTATGCTTCTCTCTACAAACGAGCATTAACTTAAAATCGAATAGCAACGAATAACTGCAACGTGACCAAAGAGAAGGGAGCAGTTCCTAAAAGTGTAACCGAAATAATATTTTATATAATTTTCATAATGAGGAAAATTTCCATAAGATAATTCTCACACCTCTTAAAGTTTGTCCAAAGTAATATTTCATATTTAAAAGAGGTTCTGTGAGTAATAAAAGGTACTAACTCAGTGACTGAAACTAGAATTCCTGTTTAATGACCCTCTTAATAAGAAATAAACGCAATTATAGATTTTGAGCAAACCATTAATTATTAAATTTGAATAATCTTTTTTCTTTTCAATTTTTAAGAACGAAAATTGTTTCCAACATCTTTTATATGCCCTGCATTCCTATACCGCTTTCTAACAATGCCCATAGACAGAGATACTAAGTTTCTACTCTAACATAAGTATAAACATGTTACGACTATAGCTATACACCGCAAAAATTTCTAAAGTAATCTAATATTAGTATAGTCCAAAAACTATGTATCTAATTCCAGGAGCAATGGTTCCCGACTTTGCTCAAGTGCCTCGATTCAATTATACTAAAAAGATGAACGTTCCGGTTTGAAATCGGTTCATTTTAGAACTGGTTTACTCCGTGATAACCACTGCTAAGATGATATATTGATACTATTCAATTTAGCCACTATCATAATGGAATATATGAAGTGATCCCAATACAGATTTTTTTCTTAATTGTAATTTTGCAAATATATCAGTTTGTTATATTAAACTATAGATTTCTTAAAATTTTCATATGTATATCAAAATGAATAAGGAAGAACCGAAATTTAATCTTATTGGAAGCGTATAAAAGTTTCATATATGATCTTATCGATAAGACAATGGTTGTATTATCGTGTTTGTTAAAATGTTGGTCGGACATTTAACAATAGTTAAATGGATTTTACTCTGTTAATACAACTCTGTTTATATATGTTAATTATCAAGAGTACAACGCTTGATCATTGATCTTATTAACATTATTATTGCTTGAAAAAATAATAATATACAATATCAATGATATGATATTAAGTCCACATAATGCTCGCATTGATTTAATTAATTTGATTTCGATCAAAATTAAATTACAAGGAATTATACTAGATGGATAAGGATATAGGATATATGATATATGATAGATATAATTAGAGCTAGTTATTGTTGTAGCAACGCTTTGGACAAATCCTTTTAGAGCTAGTCGAGTTGGTAGATTTTATATTGTTCTATAATATCTTTTCAATTATTGTTGAAGACTATATGTATTTGAGTCATCTTAGTTCAATAATAAATAAAATTGTTATCGCAGAATTTATGATATGCAGATAGATAAATGAAATTATTTAGGTTTCTTTATAACGAACACCGAAAACTTCGAAGAAAGTTCCAACGCGTAAATTTATTACTTTAAAATTAAAATATACATAATCAAAAAATTTGAACCTTAAGGATTCCATGGTCTGTTTGTTGAATAAGCATTCGCGTGCTTACAGTAAATCTCGTGTAAATAATCTCCAATACGTGTCTGACTTACTTTGACAACGATCCAGAACCAGTTGTAGAAGGACAAATAAATTAAGTAGAAGACGATAAAGATCTCCTACTCAATGGGTGGAGCATTTTCCACCTTTGATTGAAAAAACGAACACAATATAAAATCGTCAAGATAATTTATCGCAACAAGTAATATGCATTTATAATAAGCTACCTAAGAAGAAAAATAACTGAGCGTTGTTTATTAATAATAAATATTTATTAATTGTTAGTATATCTAAAATAATGACTTCCACAACAATATTAACATACTTACTTTTAAAACCTTGTATTAATTAACATACTTACAATTTTAACTTTTAAAGTAGATAGGTTATATAGGTTGCATTGGAAAAATGTTTTTTTCAATATGTTCATTGTAGTTTATTTTGTTTTATAAATAGACTTTTAGTATTCTATAAAGTAAAGGTTAGGTTACAACTATTATTGAAAAACTGGTCGTTCTTTCAATCGTTTCTTCACTAAACATAATCAATATCATTCATTTCATTATTTAGTGTATATGTGATTCTTGCTTAGAATTGTTGTTAGAAAACTATCCGCTCCTTAAATAAATTCTCCGCTTAACATAATCAATATAATTAATTTCGTTACTTCTAATAATTATGATTCTTGCCTACAACTATAATAAAACACAGTCAACATCTTTGACTTTATAATTTCTGATATTTATGATCATACTCTTTCTATTGTATTCAGCCATCGATTCTGCAATTAGAACTTTGCCACAGAGCCACCTAATTTTGCTTGAGGAATTAACTTAACCCTTGTTGATTCTTGTTAAAAAACTGGTATATTATCAATCCAGTATATCTTAGACCTTTCTTTTAGAGCGTTTCTCTCTTACTCATGGTTTCGGATGTTTATTATTAGTCTGCTTATATTATATTCATCCATCAATTCTGAAATTTTAACAGTGCCCAGGGCCATAATTTTTCTTTAAGGATTTAAGTGTATTGTCATCCTACATTTATTATTAATTTACTTCTATTTTATTCATCCATCGATTCCGCAAATTTAACATTGCCCCAGGGCCATTATTTTGCTTTAACTATTTAAGTGTATTGTCATCCTATGGTTGGGGAACGTTCCTAAACTATCATATAAATTTTATGTACTTTTACAAAATGGACGATAGTCTTATTTTACGATAACTGCTTTAGTGTGGTTTTTGGAACGAGTTCTGAAGGTGTTTATAAAAAATATAGTATTTAGTAAAACACAGTTTCTTTACTTTTGGATTTCCCCATTTTATTTGAATTTGTTCATTTTCAGCCATTTTGATAAAATATTATAGCCCTAAAAGTTGTTTTGATATCTCATTATTCGAAAGCTCATTATAAAAATAAAAAAAATAAAAAACAAAAACAAAACAGTAAAAAATCTCAATAATATTATTTGTTATATAAATCATTTGAATACTAATTTATGTTAATAATTTCACAGAAAAATACGATAATGTCATTTTGTATAAATTGAATTCTGTTGTTTTTATATTTTAAGCAAGGTAGCAGATATAAATTGCGTCAATGCCTCCTCACCGCCATATAAACTGAATCGTATAACCTCTTAACGATAAGTGTTTACGTCAAGAAGAAAGACGGTCATTATATGGCACTGGCCAGCGCTTAGGGCTTAACGTCGCTGTCTGTTGCATACTCAAGCAATGAGGACATCTATTTTTATATTGGAGATAAAGATAAATACTTTTTCTTGTTTCTTTACACATTCACACACAAACAAGATAGCCATTACAGGCAATGTTCGCAAAGTGCTCTTAGCAGCACTATGTGTGCGTTCAGTAACCAGTAACCGGTTTTAGGTGCTTCAATAAGAGAGCTGTTGCAATTTTTTTGTAGATAGTTTTTTATGGCCAATTTAAAGTGTTTCAGATATAGCAGCGTGAGGGGCTAAAATCTATTTTTATTCTTTCATTCGCTGGCGAAAAGAGTCTTTTTTCCTGTTAAGAGACTTCGGTTTAAGCAGTTTTTATTTATACGTGAAAGAGCAATAAATTTGCTCTGTTAGCTTCGTTAGCCATTTTCGCCAATAATTATTTGGCTTGACTTGTTTTCATTTTGGTCTTCATTTAATATCCGATGTTCTGTTTGTTAACACAGTGAAGAGTTTCAGTTGAGAATTTTTTATTATTGAAGCAAGCCAGTTTTGTAAGTAAAATATTCAGGAATTTATTTCCAACTGCAAATATTAAATTATGTGCATTTCATTATTTATTGATATTTAATTTTACTATTTTTTTTTGTTTCCAGTATGAAAATTTGGCCGAATTCACCAGTACACATTCCGAAATACGATGGAATTCTACCATTTACAAGCTCATCACCAGCAACTGCCAATTCAAGTCCAATTCAAGTTACTTCAACCAATTCACCATCACTTAAGCTAATGGAGGCAAACATGGTCTCACCACAGCAGGTGACATCGGAGGTTGAAGAATATGTATGTATTGGTCCGATTACAATCGGTGTGTATAGGGACTGTTTTGAAAGCATTCAAAGTGTAAACAAAATATTTGTATTTCAAAAAAAAAAATTCTTTTTTAAATAATTTATTTTTAAAACTTAAATAATTTACGTTTTGAATAGTTTTACATAGTCCCCATGCTCGTGTGCTATATCGAATAATCTTTACTATTTATTTTATTTATTTTAGACTACAAACATTACTCCTGAAACTACTCCAGTACAAGTTACTCAATGGCTTACAAATCATCGTTTAACTGCTTATCTTACAACATTTACCCACTTCTCTGGGTCTGATATCTTGAGGTAAGTCACTTAAATATAAATATTAGTATGAAAAAGATTTTTATTATGTATTTTATAAACATCTTTTCTATTCTAAAATGGTGAATTTAAAATTGTATTTATGTAAAAAAGTTTTTTTTTATATTGTTTAACTTCTGCAGAAGTTAAATCATTGTAACGAGTAACCACATGACTTTCAAACAAGTTTGGTTTTATATAAAATACATTTACTTCTGCGAAGCAAATATTTACTGCTTGTTAGTGGGTGCCATAACGAATTGGCACACTCTGAAAATATATATTATACAAATATACTCCAGTATGTTTATTTTGAGGACCAATTGGTACCTTTTTTCCCAGTAGCGCGCGGGTTTTACACCCCACTTATTACTACTCTACTATTGAATACATATGCCTTCACTATTAAACGACTCAGAGTCACGGTTAAGTAGTGCTTTACGTTAGATGAGCATTTTTTTATCTACCACTACGACACTTAAAGTTATATCTATCTTCACTTTTGTTCGACTTAATCCAATAATAGGATTGGACTCTTATTTATTTAATTTAGTAGTATTTAAATAGTATATTTCAATTAAATTTATTTCAATTAAAATATGAAGAAAAAACTTTTTACATAGAGAAGGGATATATTTAATTTTGATTAAATATATATCGGGGGGTTGAGTGCCCCTAGGAAAATATTTAATTTATGGAACCCGTTTGTAATTTACAAAATTGTTTGCATAAGCAAGTCTAGAAAAGAAATTTATATTAAAAAATAAATAAGTAAGCTAAATATATAACACATAACATATTGATACATGTCATCAAATCTTGATAACACATTAGGAGTGAATCTATCTTACCGACACTTGCTTGTCTTGTTTTTTGGAATGCAATCTTATAAACCACATATTTAGAATACATAAAATCATCAAATCCTTACATTTATTTTTAAAAATTTATTTAAATGTTTGTCATTATTAATATAATTATTAAAAAACATAAACAATTTAAATGATAAATTTTTTATTAAATTAATTAATTTTTTTTAGAATGTCGAAGGAGGATCTAATACAAATATGTGGTCTTGCAGATGGAATTCGCATGTTTAACATACTTCGTGCAAAGTAAGTTTATGTACAGATAGTGGCATACCCTACAAACGGAGTAGGGGAGCGATAGGAAGAATAAATCTTCAAATTTTAAAATTATAGCTAAACAATTCGATGTTATTGCACTAAAATCATATATCTGGTTTTAATTTTTAGACAAGACAGGTTTCAATCTATTAATATCATTTAGGGACAACTATTGTCTCGCATATACTTTTAGTGGGGCCATACAACTATTGAACTATTACAGTACAATCGGATATCTAGTTTTAATTTTTAGACAAGACAGCTTTCAATCTATTAATCTCATTTAGGGACAAATATAGTCTTGGATATACTTTTAATTGGAACAACACCTTTTACCTTTTCTTTTTGGTTACGCCCAAGAAAAAAGCTGTAGTTTTTAAATTTCTAAAAAAAATTATTTAAAAATATAATGTGGAAATTTTTTAATTCAAACAATTTTCTAAATTTTAATCAAATGAATTTTTGAGCTTACCATTAGACTTTTTGGGATATTGCCAAACATCCATCATCAGTGGTGTTTGAAAATATGTATTGGTTCAATGTAGACGTATGCAATTTTTGGACTGTGTCTAGAATTGATCCCAGTCAAATTTGAGCCGTGGACTCGCGTGTTCACTTAACACTTCAACGTACTCTTCATTTGCCTCTTTCAAATTTATAGTGTTAATGGCTATTTGACGATATCCGAAACAGAAGTATAATCAGCTCAAGAATCCATGTCATAGAACATAAATAATTTTTAATCATATATTTTATATCGAACAATTGTTTCGCCTTCATTACTTTTGAAAAAAATTTTATATACCGACTAATTAAATATTAATTGAAATTTAGTTATTTACATATATCCTTTCTTGCAGAGCAATTAAACCACGCCTGACAATTTACGTTAGCATTGATGGCCATAACTATAATGCAATCTATTTAATAGCAAATACCTCTAAGGAATTAACACAGAAGCTTGTTAAAATTCCGGGCTTTTATGAAATGGTTGCCAACTCACCAACCAATAACACATTGGAAAATGGTGCCTTGTACAATAACTGGAGCATGCACTCAAAATACTCTGGCAGTGGTTCCAATATATTCAATGATGCCAATAAAAACTTTATATACGTGGTCGGCCCATCCGGCATACACGTGACCGTGACCGATGAAGTCCTGAACAATGAAATCAACGATGGCAGTCTCTATGCCCTCGAAGTACAAAGTGGAAAAGTTGTTATGAAATTTATCAATAAGAATGAAAACTAATCAATCGAAATTTATTTTGTGTAGCATTTATTTTAATATTTTGAAAATATTTTTTTTTATAGTTTTTGAATGAAATATTTGTATGGTTTTCGTCATTTTTGTTATAATTTTTAGCAACTTTTTTTTTTAAATTTAAAGCTTTTCTTCATTAATTTGTTAACATCAAATCATACGGTGATGGAAAATATTTGAGTAGAATTTACTTTTTTTCGTATTTAATTAATATAAACTAAAATTTCCCCAAAGTTTTAGTTTCATTTTACAATAATTTTGTATCATAATTTTAAGACAAAATCCGAGTCAGGCCTATTTTACCATGAATATTCAATGGATGAACAATCAAACTAACAACCAAACAACATTTCAATTTTAATATTAATTACATTAATTGTTAATATTAATAAAATTTGTAATTTTCAATGTGTGTTATATTTAAAGCAAATTTGGTAAAATAAAATAAACATACATGGTCTGCAAAATGTTTGCTTCCTTTCATTTGAACAAGTTTTTCATTTTTTTTATTAGTTGACATCAGGTAAATATTTTCTATTAATTTTAAATATTTGTCTACTATAACCCTGGCTTCTAAATATCCACGTCTGACATGGCTGACATCGATTCCATGATCTTGAAACTATCTCTAAAATCAAAAGTTTAAAATAAAGATATTTTGAGTCGTCATTCATTTCCATTTTTACTATGGTTACATTCTTATTTGTAACAATTAGCGTATGTAAACCTGTATTCATCAATAATAGGCCAGTTGATTCTAAAACATGCTTTCCCAAATTACGAGAAATGGGGAATCAAAACTATTTATTTCTTACTAATTGTATTGAGATTCCCAATGGAATTGAGAGGATTGTGTTTTTTCTTCTACCTCATTTATCTACAAGTTAGCTTTTATATATTGTAGCAGATAGAATATTCGAACGGCCGAGTTCAAGTGCCGGATTTTACAAACAGATCCCAGTGGGTTGCAACAACAATAACATTTAGTCATCTGTCTTGATGAGTAGTTAAGGATATAACTATTATTATTATTAGAAAGAAAAATGTTACACTATGACTAGTGAGATTTATTGTGTTATCACTATAGAAAGTCCGCTAAATAAAATTATATTATTAACAAATCTAAAAATGTCTATTGGGTCTCATTGAATGCAATGAATTTCCTGGTTGAGATTTACGACTTCATAACATATATACCACCGCTCTTATTTCCACAACTTGATCAATTTTAAGCGTCTTTTTCAGTGCAACTTCATCTTGTATCCTTATGACATTGTAGCAGTATTTTTATTCATTATTGAGGAAAAGCTTATATAGCTCATGATTTGTATGGATACATACATGCATAATCGGTTACGTGTGGTTCATCAATCCGTATTAGCAATTAAACAGAAACAGATATTATTCAATAAATACGTATGAACTGACCATTGTTTTTGGAAGTGTAATTTTATATGTTCCTTTAATGATTGTGTTGGAACCATTATCTTGCTTGTAAAATTATATATGCAAACATCTACTGATATGACTGTTATGAACACAAATTTGGAAACATAATTATAGACCATAAGAACACTGGTGTAACAAACGTTTTATCTCCAAATTACCTTTAAATTTTGATAGAATTAAAAAATAGTAATCGGACGCAAGTCCATATAAAAATGTGATTTGATATATTCTTATAAGTGCAAATATTGAAATTTATTTTTTTTAAAATTAATCTTTTTATAACTGGAATATACATAAAATTATTTCTATGAATTATACAAGATTGCTTTACTCATTATTGATCCACATTTTCTGGGTTTTCAGTTCTTTGTGCTTCTTTATATTGGTCAATAAAAAAATCGGGACTTTTACCCATTATCTAAAATTACAAAATTTAATATGTCATAAAATATATATATTAGAAATATAAATACATTTGCTGTAGCATTTAAAATGTCCATTTTTGTATATTCTACAGTACTGCGATAACCCCAAGAGTAAATAAACCTACAATAAACTTTTAAAATTATACAAATTCAGTGTTTGGTTATGGAATACGAACTGTGTTTCAGCATCGACGTCGGAATGCCTTTTTTCTCGTTTCAGGTACAACTGTTTGATAAAAGTGTCAGTAATTAATTTTTTAACATTACCGAAAAATGGGTGATTTTCATTTACATTAATATCAAGAGTATATAAAAATTTCTCCAAACGTTCTAAACAAATTAAAATGAAACTATTGTATTTGATAACAGTTCTCTCATGTACGATTTTATACCTTCTTGCAATGGCGATTGAATCATAAAGATATATGCTAAAATTATAAATAACAGTATTTGTTCTCTTTTTTGTTTTTCGTCAAGTTGCAATGGTGTTACTCCACAAAGCTCCGAAATGCATATATACCGCTTGGGTGAAACATTAGGTACAACTTGAAGTATTATACCGAAATTCTGTTCAAGTAAAGAAAAATAATAAATTTAAAATATAAATAATACAAATAAATATTTTCTTTACGTACTTACCTTTTTCAATATTTCACCAACATGTTCTAAAGGCACTGCAAGAGATTTTGAAGGCACATTAGCAATTTGCGCCATATCGCTCGCCTTTATTGGTATTTTGGATGCAGCATTATTAAGTATAAATTGTACCAAGCAATTCGCTATATTTCTTTGACTCAACTCTTCCATATTTGATTATATCGCATTACCCGCTTTAATCAGACGATAATATATAAACAAACAAAAAATGACAGCAAGCAAATTTCATAAAGTATGTCGCGTTACCAACTACTGAAAATATGTTTTATTAATTAGGGTGTGTTCAATTAAAACGTTTACGATTGGACGAATATGATTACATTTTTAATTTAATATTAAACCTTTTTGGTGGCTCCCAAGTATGGCAAAAAATGCATACTATATTGGTTACACGAGTCATTGGTATCACTGTTGCAATCTGTCAAGTGTTATGTTTCGACAAATAGTAAAAATAGCATAAGCAAATTACATTTGGTATAAAATAAAATAATTAACATAGATTGAAAGTTACAATCTATGTTAATGAATACTAAATTAACAGGAATGGAAAAAATGTTGAAAATTTCAAAATAGAACATCGAAATTTTTGTTTTTTTTCCAATTTTTATATATATGAAATGTTTGAATTCTGTTTGAATTTTTATTTACATATAATTTTTGACATATGATTGCAATATTCGTTGGAATTTCCAATGAAGGTTCACAATAGTTCACTTATTGCGTTGGTAACACTTTTTTTTTACTGGCCGAGGTAGAGAAAATAGTGTTGTTGTTTTGCGTACATTTCAGCCAGTATAGGCCAAAATTGCTATTTTTTGACGTATTTTGACGTATTATTCTTATCTCTTGTTTGTTTGACTTGCTTATTACTGTTTATTTATATTATGTGTTATGTGTCAAATTTCGATAGTTTCATACATTTTTTAATGGTAATACGTCATTAAAGCGTAATTATATTAATTAACATTAAATATAACTTTTGTTTATTTAACAGATCAAGAGTACTTTATTAGCAACCATTTAGCAACTTTATAAAGTATTCACAAGAACATTCCAATGTAGAAAAATCACAACGTTCTAAAAACGATATTGTAAACTTTAATTATATTTAATTTTTGTTAGTTTGTTTTTATTTTTCCGGTTGGTAAAAAGTATCGACTGAGAAGCTTATTTGAGTAATCAGTGGAGAATAAGATTTAGTAATAGAAAATTAAATTTATCTGAGTCAAAGACCATGGACAACAAGGTACATAAGAAAAGATTGGTAATAAAGATGAAAAGGTTATTGCGCAAACACACAGTCATCACTTTACATATTCTATTTAACACGGCGATCATGAAAACCGCGGTATAAAGATCAATGGCCGGAGCAACTGAATGCAGTTCAATGAAGTACAATGAAAGATATCGGAGAAGCATGTACCACCTCAGAGATATGGAAGGATACTAGAAACCAGAACATTGACATGCGGATTATGTAACTAATCATGTAATCTCTAAACAGGTCACATTAATTTCTGGTATACGCGAATTAGAATTTTACCAGATTTTTATGTTAGAATGTAAATACGTAATAATTTCGACTTTTTTGAAAAGAAAACTTTCTATTTGTTACTGAACAAGAGAGAATATATACATAAATCTTGACGAATTATAGCTAATGTAGACATAGAGTAAGAGATAGATAGAATATTCTACTTTAAATTCCGTTGATAGAAATGATTTTATTGCAATTAAATTATCTGTAAATGCATTAATATTATATCGATAATTGAAATTTTCATTTACTTTAGTCGTTGGTAACAAAATTTCAATTGACAAACGAGTGTCCTCAGAAATTTTTATTTTATTTTACTATGTCAGGCTCGTGGTCATATATTATCTTCGGAGGAGCTTTCTTTCTATTTATTTCGGTGGGATTCAGTTCCTTAAGTTCCTTAAGAGTGCTCGCGATGAGCAAACTAATACTGGACTCACACGAGAGTTTTGTTTATAATTTTAGTTGTCAAAAATGTTTATTTTTGACAGCAACAAAAATTAACAGCTAAAATTACAAACAAAAATCTTGTGTGAATCCAGTATAAAAGGTTTTTACCGCAAGTGCGCACCAGAGCTTAAAAAAATAAAATCTCTTAGTGATCGGTAAAAATTATTTATAATGAGAATGGTTAATAATTTGAATAATAAAATATAATTGGGCAGATAAACTTTTTTATTAATAATAAATCTTTTTTTCTTAATTATTTATGTACATTTTTCTCATGATTTATTCTTAACAGAATTTAATTTTAATGATTTCGTGTCATCCGGAAAAACTTTATCTTGATTTTTGTATGAAATATATAACTTTTCTGCTTTTTATACTCGATAATTACAAACGCCCTTTTTTTAAACAAAATTTGAACGTTTTATAATCAATTATCTTCGAACTTCGATTATTAAAAACCCATTTAGTGAATAATTCATTAATTCAGTGCAAAGTTATTAGAAAAGTTATTTTTAACTATTACCAAACAGATTACACGAGTCACAATTATTAAATGGGACTGTGCACAAATACACAACACGTTTAAATTTTAATGGATTTGAATTTAAAATTCCTCCTTGACATTCTTGTTTCAGAAAATACTGAACCCTCTAATTGAAAGGGATGTTCACAAATTATTTTGTAATTCATATTTAATTGCTTTCACTTAGCATTTTTAATTAATGGATTCTATGATTTCATTAAGCAAGACAATTAATTATATGTTGAAACCGTTGGATATAAAAGTAAGCAGTCGTAACTCCTACTTGAGTATTCTGAAAACCTCGTAATTGTTTTAAAAACATTTCTAAAATGGTTTTAAGCCTTAATAAAGACTTGTCAATAAAAACTTTTTACCAAATGCAATTTAAAATTTTCAAATTTTTTGCTGTGTTAAAGTTTCCGGAAAATGCTCAAAAACGCTATCATCTACTAAATTCTATACAGTTTTGGCATCTGTTGTTGATATGGTGGATACCAATGGATATTGGATTGTCCATTCATTTACTCAGTAACATTAACAGCCTGACGGAAATAATAAAGGTTTTCTTTATATTTGCAACAAATTTAAGTGCATTGGCGAAATTTGTATCCGTACGAATTTTTAATCGATCGTATACTTCAGTTTTTGAATCCATGTATAATAAGGACTTTTTACCATTGGATGCAGAGGAACATCGTATCTATATGCTTACAATGGAAAGATGTCGTTCAATGCGAAATAAATACGCAACTTTATCGATTATGGCTCTATTGACTTTAATGTGTTTTCAAGCGATTTTCGATCCGGGAAATTTACCACTTTCCACATATAACCCATTTGATTTGACCATCAGATGGCATTTCATAGTCGCATATATCTATCAGTTTATTTCAATTTCTCTTCGTTGTCTTACAAATATAGCCTTTGATTCTTTAGCTGCATCATTTTTTATCTACATTAAAGGACAAATCGATATATTAGCTTATCGCCTAGAGAATATTGGTAAAAATACTAATTTTGACGAAGTAATTACCTATCAGTTGAAGGACTGTATGCGGTTATATGGAAAGCTATTGGATCTGGCAGAAACAATGGAGAGTCACATTACAAAACAATTTTCAATACAAATATTCTGCTCAGTACTTGTGCTTATTGCTAACTTTTATGCCATGACCACTGTTAGCTATACCATTATCTCATCTCAAGTTAAACTTATTTCTTAAATTATTTCTGTTCTTTATAGATTTTAAAAGGCTTTGAAGTATCAAGTTTCATTACCTATCATATCTGCATGATGACTCAAATATTTATTATATGCTATTATCCTAATGAACTTTCTATATGCAGTGGCGAACTGTCTTATGCGGTCTACAAATCGAATTGGATAGCTTGGAATCATTCCAATAAAAAATTGGCATTGCTGATGATGTTGCGTTTCAATACGCCCATCCATATTAGAACAGTGAATCGATGTTATTCATTTAATTTGAACATGTTTACATCGGTAAGTAAATTAAAAATTGGTGTCAAACGTTATTGTGGTATAGTACATAGTAACATATATAATAGCAATATTACAATTTACTTAGCCAGCACTGAAATCTTTAAAAAAGAGCGCTCGCCAAACAAATATCATCGATTATACCGCGGAATAGTTAGCATATTAACGCGATTTGGTGGAGTTATCGCAAATGAAATAGCCATCGTTGTCCAACGCGATGTTTTAATTGTTAATCAATTTCGGTTATTGGGTCAAGTACTTGAGATCAAACATTATTCTGTGATGAATTCAGAAACTTATCTGCGATTAATTTCAATAATAGCGCGATGATATTTTGATTATTCCATGCTGTTTAATGTTGGCTGGGTATCAAAAGAATTCTATTTACACTGAAAAAAAAAATAAATACATAAGTAACTACTTTTATATTTACCATTAATTTCTTAAGCATTATAAAATATATAAAATATTTTGAAATCTTCGTTTCTTTAATTTTGCTTTATAAATTGCAATTCACAGTATTGTGAATTCGCTTCTTCTATATCAATATTAAAAATTTTTTAAATAGTTTAAAGATTATCATCACAAAAATAATTTTCCAACCTTTTACATTAACAAATATTAAAACTTTATTAATTTTTAATATTTTCAGATCGTGAATTCATCATATAGTTATTTCGCTTTATTAAAGAAAATGAATAATTGAGGATATGAAGGAAACAATTAACTAACAATTATTATGGGAAACATATTTTAATATAAATATAAATTAAAGATAAAATATGTAACTACTTAGATAATAAAGAAACAAAGGTATTAATTATTAATAAAATTAATTAGAAAATAATTCATTTATTTTGTAAATAATTATTAAGAAATATGCTTATTAATTTTAATAAATGAAAATAATATAAATAAAATTTACAATAGATTAGACAACCACTGAAAAATAATTTCGCTACGGTTAAATATTTAATATAAAATAATTTAGGAAAAGCGATGTTACCATGGGAATTCTTTACATCTCCAATTTGGATAGAAATACAGTTTTCAGAAAGCACAAATAACATGATAATTTAAATGTTCTCAAGTAGTAATTTAGTTATCGATATAATGAATTAGTTTGCAATTTATCTGTAAAAAGCTTTTTCTGTAAATTGCAAGATTCACCATCATAGCCGGTTATAACTTCAATATGTCTCAATAATACTTAAACTTGATTTATAATTAATTTTTAGTTAAGTAGGTTTAGTTGTTTAAGTTCAAAAATTTATACATAATAACATTTATGGTACCATATCTTTATGGTGCCATATATTATATTCATTTGCTTAAATGCGTATTATAATTCTCACTTAGTATAGCTAATACATACTATATAATTCAAACTTCAAGCAATTTTATCCGTTGTGATTTTAATAAGTGACTAATAATAAAGGACTAATAATGAAGTATTATATCTTTGAGGGTGGTATTCCATAACCAGCCAAAGTTAATTAATTAAAGAGAAAAAATTGTGAACAGCGTGGTATGTACAAAATACTTATAATAAGGTGATGTTAAAAAAACAATGGGAGCAACCAGCGAGTTAGGGTTATGTTATATAGACCATATGATTGTGGTGTACTCATCGTTTCAAGTCATAAGACTGTTTGCCATTATGCTGAGACCCGACCCATAATCTGGAAACAAAGAGTCGTTCTGTTGTCATATTTAAGTTAAATGCGGAAATTTAAATCAATAACGTAACACCATTCATTAATTAAACAAAAACGATATGTTCTACATGACTATATGTAGTTGTCAGAGCTGCATCAGCCCAAATAGTAACTTAGCTTTAGTACACTTAAATGTATTAAGTAAGTAGCGATTCTTTATGCAAACAATTAATTGTTTTCATTGCATTTATCTCTTATTATTTAAGACCACAAATATTTTAATTAAATCCATATAGCATGCGCATTAAATAACCAGAAATTATTTACTAATGGAGTGAAAACCAGAAGTGAAAATAACGATCATAAATATTCAAATTTGCAATAATAGGTTAGCGTACTCACCATTTATCGAAGTATCATATCTGAATCTTATCTAGTAATATTATATACCAACGGCAACCAAAACTACTTTGTTAGTGAAATTTAAATATAAATATAGTCATTTCCATTTGCATAAGCTGATTTTTGTATGTAAAATAGCTTGCTTATTTACATTTTACATGTAAAACATATTTCAAATTTCGATGATTTGCCTTGTGGGAATTTAGTCGATTTATATATAATGAACTCATTTATAAAGAAAGTTCTTTGTTTGGTAAATAATACTCATTAGCAACTTTAATCAGTAAGACTGCTTAAATGAGACAGTAGAAACGTGAATACATCAAATTTATCGCCGAAAACTTGTTATGGAAAGTTTCTTTAAAATAGATTTATAAAACTTAAAAATTGTCAAAAAATTGAACTTTTTGAACAAGTGCCCACCATAATGTGGCAATATATTTCAAACTAAATATAGCAACCAAGTGATCGGTTTTCACTTAATCCTAGTATTAAAACCTATTCCGCACGAAAAATTGGCACAAAACCGCAAATAAATAAAATGTTCTATTTTTTGCAACATTAATAACACGAAAATACGTCTCTGGTTAATTGATGCCCTTGCTACCATAAATGTCATTTCATTTCCATTCATTCCTTCTATAACAAACGCGTAATTGTTTATATTGACATTCCGCAGGTGACATCAGAGACCGCGTTTGTTTAATAAATTGAGATAAATATATAACAAAAGAATTAATATGAATATTGTAAAAGAGGAAATTGATATAAGTTCAATTGGATATGATGAAGATGTGTTTTTTGAAACAGAGGATGACAATAGTATTGGCAGCAGCTATGACATCTTAGAAGGTTCTGTAGAAGGTAACTTCGAATAAAGCATTTCGTTGTTTTTTATATGTATTTTTGTATTGTATGTTTATTTTTTTTCAATATTAAGAAGCTGATTTCTTATATATACCAGATGATAATTTAGAGACATATTTGAGCGCTTCAATACGAAGTAACTTAATGGAGTTGGATTATGACTGGAGAACTGAATGCAATGTAAGCGCTGCGATATATTTGTAAAATAAAAATGATTTATTTTTATATTATATTTTATAAGTACTGTGCGGAATCTTTCAAAACTTTTCAAGAACTTTTAAATCATATCTATAACAATCATAACACTATAAATAACGAGCTCCATTGTGTTTTAAGGGACTGCACAGAGGCATTCGCTAATGAGAAATTACTAACGCGCCATATAATTTTTCTTCATGGTGACCTAAACAAGTATGTAAAAATGTTGTCTTTTAAATCAACACTAGTTGATAACTCAAATATTTATCAAATATATATTAAAATATAATCCAAGGTTAAAAATATATGGTTGCTGCTCTGACTGTGGACTGCCTTTCTCGAACTTTTTGGTGCTTAACAAACATTCTTGTTATCAAAAACTTAAACTTAAATCTGGATTAAGGCTCCATTGCAGTGATTGCCAGATGGACTTCCAATCATTTAAACGGTATACTCTCATCCAATATATTATTATTCAGAATTTAGAGGAAAACTTCTAACTTTTCTAATTGCAGGTATAAATTTCATTTGCAGTTTCATTTGATAAAGCATAGGCCCAAATGCTGCTTAATTTGTGGTTTGAACATAGCAGACGATAATGAATTATTTGAACATGTACAATATTTTCATGAACAATCGGATCAATTGACTTGCACTTGGTAAATATAAAATTTATACAAGTCAGAATTTTCTTAATAATTATTCTTTTACAGTTGCGATCGCATATTTAAGGACAAGGAGCGGTTTGAAGCACATTGTAACACTCAAAAATCTAACTTAAAATATTATTGCGATTTCTGTCCAAAGAAATATGCCAATAAATCTATACTTGCAACGCATATGGTAAATTTAAAAGCATTTTTAATGTAATTAAAAACATTCAAAAAGTAAATTCAATCTATAGAAAATTTCTCACCTTGCGGGAAATCCAGTCTCCTGCACATATTGCAACAAACAATTTCCAAATTCTATTTGCCGTTCATATAAAAATCATATAAAAAACCATGAACTAATTGAATCGCAGGTACAAAGTTTTATCTGTACAACATGCGGTTTAATCACGAGGGACGAAGCCAACTTAAATGTAATTGAAATGAAATAACATAATTATCTTTATAATATTTACATATTGATTATTTAGAATCACTTAACATGTAATAAACCGACGCTCGAAGAGGAAATAATCACATATGCATATACCTGTGAGTTCTGTTCATCGAATTTTAAGAGCGCTTACCATTTGCAGACGCATCGTGCAACTCGCATACATGACGACAATCTTTACCATTGTTTAACGTGTGAAGAAAACTTTACGTGTTATAAAAGCTTACGCACTCATGAAAAATATCATTCAGTTGATCAATGGAAATTAGCTCTGAGTAGAGTCTTTATGTGCGCTGTTAAGGTAAGTACTAACTGATTATATTATAAAATTTTGTAATAATTGTGGTTCCTTACACAAGGGATGTGGAGAAACATATGTACAGTGGAGTGGGTATCATAGTCATAAAACTCATTGCCATTTAGAAGAGACATGCGTCACATGCAAAGAAACATTTAAGAACACTGAACAACTAGCAGAGCACATGGAAACATGTAGTAATACACGGGCTTTTACGTGTCAATTTTGTAAAAAAGTTTGTCCAACCAAAATGTCTTTAGCCGTACACGTTGCAAGAAGTCATAATAATAGTAAGTAGTTTATAATATATATAAATATTTATTGGCTATACCTTGAGTGTATTGCTAAGATCATTTATCTTTACTTTAACTTAACCGATACCTTAAATTATATTGTTGTTTTATAAAACTTGAAAATTTAAGTGTCAAAAGAATAATTCGCATTCCAACTTTAAATAAGAATGTGTGCAATAGAACCCCAGAAATATCTAACAAAATTGAGAATTCACTTGGATAGTTTACAAGTTCCTCGGCATACATAAAGCTCTTCATTACTTTATAAGTTACAAAATCTTTTTTGAATAGACGTTAATTTCTAAAGTGCGAATCTTTATTGAAATAAATCCTGACGAATCTTTTGGAGTGTATACGATGTACCAACTTTAAAAGAAATTGCAAATGGATAGCTCATAACATATTCGATATTAATAAAGATGTTAATCGAATTGTAAGTAACGTTTTATATGGGAGCTACTAAAGTAAGAACTTTTATATGTATATATATATCAATTAAAATTAAATTAAATAGTGTAAATATCATACAAATTGATAGACGAATTTTGGAAAAAAAAATCATATTAATTAGATTTTTTTCTGTATGCTGGTTACCTTAAAAATGACAATGAATAGAAACGTTATAGCTCATAAATAATATCAATGAGGTAAAATATGGAGAAAGGCTTTCCGCCTTTGATACTAAGGCCGCATCTTCTTTAAGGCCACGGTTGTATTAGAACAAGGTTTACGACATGCTTCCTTCTGAAATTTTCTGGTATTAAAGATGGTTACTGGTTATAACATCTGTTACTAACAGATGTCCCAACTGCAGCTACGTTCTTCATAATTGGTTTATCTGTTTTCATTTTAACAAATTTGAGCTGTATTGATTTATAGCTTCGCTCTATTTAGGAATGAGGTTTCTTTTTAACTGTCCGTTTCGGATAGCTTACCTTCCTTTACACTGTCCCGCAGTTTCAGCTATCCTGACCATTGGCGTTGGCTCCTTAAAAAGAGTGTCGTGGTGGTTGTGATTAAAACCCAAATAAACGCGTTTATAATGTTTTCATTTATAATCATTCAATGTGGAGTTGCATTTGACAACCGGGTCAGCAGAGGTATTAGATAGGAATAGCTTTTCACCAAGGGGGCAGTTATGCCCAAATACATAATTTCAACTGGTACCGTCTTAATTCTTCGGAGTTCCAATGGGGCGTGTGTGAAGAACACAGTTGTGTTAAGCTTTCACGGCAGATATCCACGTAAAATTCTGGGCCTTCATTCCTTCACATTCCCCATCTTGTTCCAATTTGATAATATACTTATATATGCTTGCTTTTCAGGACAACCTGTACAGTTTACAACAACAATTTCAATGTGTTAATTTATTTTATAGATGTTAGGAGAATTCAGGTCGAAAGAACAGCAAGTTTCTACAGTGTTACCGCTCTAAGTTAAACCTTATATTTTTTTAAAAATTTTTCTTTCAGTTTACGTTTAGAATTTACTTATTATATTTAGGACAACTTATTTTATTATATTAGTTTAGTAATTACAGTTTATAGTCCAAATATGTATTATTATTTCCTTTATAATTATACAAGTTATATGTGTGATAAAAACTAAAATACTAGTTTACTAATTATGCGTCTTTACTACATACCGAGATATATACCGACGTATCGGTGTCTTTAAATCAGATAACTTGTAAAGAATTTAATTATTAACAATATATTTTATGTTTATATTTTATGTATATTTTATATATTTTATGTTTTTATAAATGTTAAATATTTTTCTCTTTTAATAGAAAATTTGAAATGTTCAATTTGTAAAAGTATAATTAAAAATAAGGCACTCCTCGAAAAGCATATGGACTCTTGCCACCAAGAAATGCGGTGTAATGAATGCCATAAAATATTCAAAAATGGAAGAAATTTGGAGAAGCATAAAAAAATTGTTCACGAGTCCATTAAACGTTATTTCTGCAAATCATGTGACAAAGGTTTCTACTATAAAAGTGAATTGAAACAACACAACACATTTGTATGTAAAATTCTCAATCTCATTGTTTATACTTTACTATAAAGTTTTATATTTAACAGATCCATAAGCCTTTCCTCTACGAATGCAATGAATGTTTATTTACTACAAATTATAAAAACTCCTTTGATATACACATGGCTATGCATAGAGAACAATTACAACATAAATGTCCCATATGCAATAGAATGTTTGGACGAAAATATGCCTTAAATTTACATATAAAGCGTCATTCGGATCATAAAGAGTATGTCGAAGTAATAATTTATATACGAGTATTATTCAATACATTTACTTCTATTTTTAGATTTATCTGCTCACAACGTATCAAGGATGGCTGTGATGCATCATTTATTTCAAATTACTTATTACGAAAGCACATTAAGAGTAGACATTCTAACTATGAGTTACTACAGTTACCAAAACTCCAAAATAACCAAAGCATTTCAGAACTCGAATTACAAAATAGTATTGATGATGCTGATGATCCATTAAACGTTGTTAACGAATCACTTAACTATGCTGCTGATGTTGATAATCCACCACATGATTTTGACGACTTATTGAAAAATGTTGACGATGCACCAAACTGCACTGACAATATACCAATCATGGTTGTGGACTACGATGAAGCTAACGATATTGGGGAAAGTAATACCTATATTTCGTACATGATACTAGATGAAAATATACAAGAAAATCCAATAGAAGAGGTTTTTGCAGAAAATAATAGAACTGACATTAGTTTAATTAATATTGTAGAAGAGGATACGAGGGAAATAGATATAGATATAATTGAGGAAATAACTGACTAATACAGGAAAAAAGCTAATTTTTTTAGTTCTCTGTATTATTTCAATTTATACACTAAGGTCTTCAGAATAGTCAATAATTAATTATTTTATTTTACAATAATTGTTACATTAGATTTTAAAAAACAGAATTATATTTAAATTAACATTGAAAATTGACATTGTATAGACGTTTTCTACAAAAATTTTGTTAATAATTATTTTTGCGTTTTTATAGTACTGTATTAGTTGTATTGCAGTAACATTAAAATATTGTGAAAACTATTTATTTACTTAGTAACCTTGTGATATTGAATTAGTCAAATAACACTAGTTTACAAACAACATTTTTTATAATTTATAATTTTTCCCAAAGACGAGACATATATTTTCTATAGTATAATTTTTCATAGAATTCTAAAATCATAATCTGTGTACCAATGACCTGTTATTTGCGAATGAGTGTTACTAGATATAATAAATATCCGATAAAATGTGAAACTAATACGAATATATTAAGGTACGAATATATTAAGGCAGTTCGACACATCAAGTGTTACTACGAAACAGACTAAATTCCATACAGTGGTTGCGTCAATTGATGAAGTTATCCTCGCTCAAGTTAGTGATATGGTGCGTAACATGCCTGCTGAAAATCTCTACTCCACTCTACTCTACTTAAGGAATTTTCAATTTTGGAGCAAAAAAGGTTGAAGAAACTTCTGCAATAGATGTATCTAGGAGATTTGCGGCATTCTGAGTTCCTGCATAAAATGAAAAACTTGACCGAGATACAAATGGATGACGCGTTATTAGGGTCCATGTGGTTTACGTATTTGCCAGCCAACATGCGTGCTATCATTTCAATCAGAAGCGAATCTCTGTACAAAATTACTATTATGGCTGATAAAATCGCGAAGCGTACGACTGTTCCTCAGTTCAGAAAGTCCGTTTGGCAAAATTAACACAGCTACCGATGTTTCACTTCACCATCAAATAGACGTAGCCGAACTCAGACCGTAGCAAAGGAGACAGTGGCGACCGTGATGACGTGGGTCTCTGTTAGTATCATCGCTAGTTTGGTCGTAACCCCAAGAAATGCAAAGAACTGTGTAGCAAAAAGATAAATTAGATCGTCCGTCTCTAACGAGGATACCAGACAGACAACCTCAATCATATTGCCGACTTACTTTCTACGACATAAACGTAGAGTTGAAGTTCTTGGTTGACACTACAGCTAAAGTTAGTGTCAATTCACCCAATGCTCATAGGAACGCCAGACCAGCATTTGTACCTATTCGCAGCTAACAAATTCCTAATCAAAACGTTTGCTAAAAAAAGGCTAACATTGAATTTGGGCTTACGCCGTTCTTCCTTATGGAACATTACCATCGTTGAAGTTTCGCAATCTATCTTGGGGACTGGCTCTCTTAATGATTATAAGCTTGTCGCCGACTTGCGACATCTTAAATAGCTTGACGGCGTTACCAACTTTTCCATCAGCTGTGCCCTTACTACAGTCAATCATCCAACATCTGGGCTCTCAGCAATCAATAGTAACAATGAATTCCATGCTATATTAAAGGAATTCTCAGTAATTACTAGCGTTCTACCATTTTCTTCAGGTTCAACTCGTGATATATATTTCACCACATTGTCACCAATGGATGACCAGTTTTCTCAAAGTTCTTTCGCCTTTCGCCTGAGGTGATGAAAGCTGCTAAAGTAGAAATTCAATCTCTCCTGTACGCTAGAATTTGTAGACTATCTAACAGTACTTGGGCAAGTCCTTTGCATGTAGTAAAAAAGAAAAACTTGGAATGGCGGTGTTGCGATTGTTACAGGAGAC
>NC_051847.1:87291053-87313012 GCF_002237135.1 Teleopsis dalmanni | reverse complement strand
TTAAAATAGAGCGCAATGTAAACACTTGAGATTAATTTATAATACTCTAGATATGTTGACAGAGTAGCAAGATTACACTGTAATTAACAACTGTTTTATATGACTTGACAAATAAATTGTGATTTGATTCGATACACATATTTATAATGAGACAATTTAAATATCTACTAACACTATTACAAAAATTTTGGAATACTTTAAAAGTATTTGATTGGGCAGCAAAATTTGACAGATTGAGAGTAAAAAATCTGAATTTAATCCAGATTTACAAATCAAAAACGATATTAGTTATAATTCATATTAGTACGTGTACACAAACATATATTATAAAAACGGTTACTAAGGTTTACTAAGGTAATTAACTCAATCATTAATTTCACAGTACTCACAGTAAAAAAAAAAATTATATTGCTGTTAAAATTCTATATATATATGCAATATTTTTTGTAGAAATTCTCCCATTAAAATTTATTTATTATGTAAAGAACTTAAGAATTTATTTTTGTGTAATTTGTGTGTGTTTGATTTGTACTACCAAAGTTGCTCCTAGCATTTAAAAAGAAAAAGTGCTACTTATAGCACTTTAAATATTTTTTTGGTATTATAATATAGAAAGTGTATATAAAAACTTTCTATTTAACTGCTAAATATTGAACTGTTATTTTTTTCTAATTAATATAAATTGTAAAAACTGAGTATAAAATAAAGTTCTCTACCGCAATTTTAGCAAAAAGTATTCTTGAATCTAACCCACTCTCACTGCTTAGAACATTTAATGTTGAGTCCATTTTTTATATTGCTGGGTAAAGACTTATATAATTGAAAATAAATAAATTTAAAAACTAACTGAGAATCCTACGTACCGTTGTAGTTAGTCATACTCTTCTTATGTAGAGCGTCTTGGGCACGGCAAAATTGACGCTTTCGGACTATTTCGAAAATACATGTTATGTAGACTATCACATCCTTATTGCCAATTTCGTATTTTTACAATGTTTTGGTGATTTTTGGTTGTGCCTAAATTTAAAAGGAAATGTAGATATGCTCACTTTCCATAATAGAGGTTGTAATAATGTTAATTTCATATTATAGTATCTTATAATATATTGTTAGCAGTACTTACAAAATTATACGACTTTCCTTAAAATCGGAAAGTGTAATAATTAGATTAGTTTTTTATAAAATAGGCTTTGTTGTTTATTGCTATTTTTTCTCCAAAACTTATTGAAATTGGAGTAATTTCAAAAAGCGAAAATTCTGAAATTTATTACTAAACAACACTGCTTTGCCTTAGTGCCGAGACACAAACGCCGGCTCTCATCCCGGTTTTTTGAACCGACATATTGTTTTTTCTTATAATTTCCATTGAAAACAGCAACAATTTTAATCATGCCTTGCCCGAAACATTTCACATAACATGGCTCTAAGTCTTTCAATATAAGAAAAATTTATCTTCTAATCTTCAAAAAAATGTGCTAATTATTTTATTGTTAAAATTGCGGAAGAGAACTTTATTTTTTACTAAGTTTTTACAATTTATATTACTTAGAACTAAATAAGAGTTCAACATTTAGCAGTTAAATAGAGTTTTTATATATACTTTCTATATTATAGTACTAAAAAAAAATATAAAGTGCTATAAGTAGCACTTTTTCTTTTTGAATGCTAGGAGCAACTTTGGTAGTACAAACCAAACACACACAAATTACACATAAATAAATTCTTATCCAAACAATGAATGGGTCAATACCCTCCATGCTTATAGTTATGATTCAATGACAGGTCAAGCTTTTATATTGCTTTACAAAAAAAAATTTAAAAATTAGCTGAGATGTTCTATAATCAGGAGAAGATACATATATAAAAGCATTTAATGTAAGTGTCAACTGTTGAGCTTTTATTTAGTTGTAATAAATATTTATTGATATAAATTAAATTCTGAATTGTGACTTAGTAGATTTAGTGGTTTTTTCATCTATTATATTTTGTATGAAATTCAGTGAACTTAGGAATATATTAAAAATCCTTAAAACTGGGACCATTGTAATGCCATAGATAACTTTCAACACACCAGCCGAGGAAAGTGGGTTAGGTTTAGGTTAGGTTATACCAGCGAATCCTAGGGAATCTACTTATGCCTATTGGCCCGTGGTGTAACCGTTTATAGAGGAAAATCAAGGTTTATTTCTTCATATATTCTCTAAGGCGAATTCTTTCGATTTTTTACATGTTCACAAAGATTTGTGCGGCTTAATGTTGTCAACTTGAAAAATAATATCCTATCTTTTTTAATTAATTGAATTTCATTTTTAGACCTTAGACTCTGCGGTTTAAAATTGTTTGAGTACATGTTCAGCCCTTGGTACTGAGAGTTTAAAAACTATAAACGAACATTCTGATTAAAAAATTTTTTTTCAAAAACCATTGATAATAATATTTGGTAATATTTGAAACAGCCCTCTGATAAACTAAAAGTATAATCAATTAAAATAAAATATTTTGTTTTAATTCACTACTATTTACTACTTTTGTATTTGCAAATAGTTTTTCGTCATGTCTGACTTAAAAATTGCTAAATTGAAAATTGATTAACTCGTTTCGTTAGGTGATATCAGCTTTTAATAGACGATAACCTTGCAATCCCATCAAACACACAGCATCACCTTTTTGTTGTCAATTCCAATTTTCTGATCATTTTCTCATATATTAATATGAGAGACTCATTTCTCAACGGCTGTAACCATTTCATTGGATTGATTTCATTCCATTAAAGTTATTCCAAACTTTTTCACATAGTTTATGAGGTATGCGAATTTTAAGTTAACTTTTGTAACTACACATGCCAATCCTTTAAAACTGTTTTGTGGTCGATCTGAAGTTCCTTGACGATGTCGTAACTGCTCACTTATCGGTCTTCTTAAATATTTATAAAAATCCATTAAAACTGCTTGTGGTCAATCAGTAACTGCTCACATATGAGCCTTCTTGCATCTTTATGTAAAAGCTTTAAAAATATTTCCTTGTCAATCTTCAGCTCAGATTAATGATGTTCTAACTACTGACATATGGGGTTTTCTTGAACCTTTACTTACTAAAATATTCTATTATATTTTTCATCTAAATTTCTGGAATGAAAGCGATCAAATTATTTCCTTAAAATTAATTGCGATAGAATATTCCTTCTATCGCAGCTAAGCCAAAATTCTGCAGATTTTGTAATTTTGCAAATTGTAGGATTTTATAAAATTTCACTAATTCTGCAATAAATTTTAGCAGAAAACTCCAATCTCAATGTTCAAAAATCGTTCTAAGACATGGTTAGATGTTGCTTTATATATTCTCTTCTTGAGAAGTCACAGCCTCCTTAATAATAAAAGCCATTCCAAAAATTCAAATTTAAGCGGTAGTAGTCAATTATCATTTTTTATCAATTCATATCTCACATTGACTTCCATTTTAAAGTCATTGCTTTTTAAAAAGCGAAGTTAAAGTCTTCTTTATATAACCATTATCATATATATAAATATATATCTTAACTTACAAAATGAAGAAACCTTGTATCAGTTTATTTTTAAGTCCCCTATATACTTCTCATTACGAAGTCACCATCTTAGTTTCTTACTTGAAGTCTTCAGGAACCACAAATCCTTAATTTTTCAACTTATATATATACTAAATAGTCTCAAAATCAGTTAAGTTATTATAAACGAATAAGATTTACTTTTCACTAAAATTGTTTTCGTAGATGTATATATATATATATATTCCTACTATTTATAAACCTTTTTTTTATCGCTTATCTTTTAAATCTAGCTATAAGTAAACACCAAACCTTCTTATGTAAATAAATGTTGAATCGAAATATAAACATATATACATATATAATATTTCAATGAAATACTAATTAATTACTTAATCCCACGTATCCTGGGAGGGGGCTAGAGTGACTGAATCCAATCTCCGAAAGTAGTTAGAGGGATACATTTATGCATATGTATATTTATCATAAAATCTTTATGACTGTTTAATTGGATGAAATTTTTTTTTTTATTATCTGAAAGTCCCCTTCGAAGTTATTGAAGCTGAATTAAAGACTATTTCTTCCATGAAGATGGCAAATAATTAGTTAGTGTGTTTGACTATTCGTTGAATACAAAACAATTAATGAATTATGCGCTCTAGTAATTTAAATAATATTATCTGTTATGTCAGCTTTCAGTCGAACTATTTGCAAAGATACTTTTAAGAAATAATCTTTATTGCAAATCACACACAAAATGCTATATATAGTATGTTAACACTATATATGTATATATGAGAGTCTACTAATAAATTCTTATCTGAAGAGAACTAATTAATTGTTAAATTTCATGTCATCATTACCATATGTTAAAAACTGTGCCATGGGAATAAGTCCTGTCTTCTGTTTGTATATAATCAGCAGTACATACATATATCATATATATATATATATAAACAAAAAGAGTAAATTTTTTTTGAGAATATCAATAAAGTTTTTGATTACTATTTCTGTTTTTATTAAGAGTTTTTATTTAATAGTTTTGTTGCTCGGAATTTGTTAGCACCTATCTGCTGTTGACTTGAACGTCTCTGGTTTGACTAATATAATTCTGTTTAAAAACGTGTTTATTACTTTTTACACGGCCAAGTACAATTTTTTATTTGCTTATATTCCCGCCACTTTCGGAGTTGATAAGCGCAAGACACTTTATCGTTACTCCCTGATAAAATGGTTTATTGCACGATATGGGTCAGACTGTAGGCAGAAAGCTTATGTTCAACGAAATCAATTTTAGCATTAGATAAGATTATCAGTCAATATGACAATATAATTTGGGTATGAACCCTATTAACTTCGCCACTCGCCTGCCTGCCTGTGAGTGAGTATTTATTATTTATAAATTCAGTCTTGTCCGAAACACATTGGAAACAATTACTCTAATATTTACACATTTCGTATTTCGTATTTTGTATTTCGTAAAATGAGCCACTCAGAGAATATATTAGATCAGCTGAAGAGTTCAGTGCAGGCAATAATAGACAAAACCGGTGCTGGAAGTAAATACACACAAAACTTAGTAAGCCGCATACAGGCGTTACAACAGAAACTGGAATCTCTTTCCAATATTGAAAGAAGTCAGTTCTTGACAGAAATGCAGGGTTCCTTCCAAAATACAATCAATAAAATCGAACAGAAGCTAACACAGCATGCAAATTTTGAAAAAGTCTATAATTATTCCATAATCTCAGCTGTGGTTCTCACACTTGTGGTTACTGTTGGTTAGTGGTTATTAATTCTATTTTCATCTTTATTTTTGATTTATTACAAAAATATGTTTATTTCAAAATTAATTAATCAAATTTTTGTTTTTTCAGCACTTTTCGGCTATAAACTTTACAAATCTCTGATGGAAAAAGAACTGAAGAAGCAGGAAAAAGTTAAAAATAAGCACACCAAAAAATCGAAAAAGAATAACTAAAGACACAAACTTATAAAGCCGAAATGATGCACACATCTACTTAAAATCCGTTTTTAATACTATATATGTTTAAATATACAGTTTTATATTACTATACCAAATATGATGAATTATCAGTAAATTACTTACAACCTAACTTATAACTTAACCGTAGTACAGATAAATGTTCTCGTGAATCTTGTGTATGTGTATATGTTAAATGTTCAGTAATTAAATTAACTTTATGATCCAAAATAAAATCAGTAAATAATTAATATTATATTAAATATATTAAAAACAATATATACTCATAATCCAGTCTTGACATTATATTTGGTGTTAGTAGTTGCATTATAAATGCATTTTACGTAAAATAAATTTTTATAAAAATAATTGTCAATTTTTTAATTATTGTTAATTATAATAATTATAATAAAATGATTCTGAGCCTTAAATTTGATAGGATATAAGTTGAGCCATTGGTACTTGCTGTCTACAAATCTCTCTTTCTCACTCTTATCCTCAGCTCCCAGTAGAGCATGGGGCCTCGCTATCTACAAATACTTATAATTAAATACAAGAAATGTTTCCAGAAAAGACTACTGGTGATGGATGTTTGGTTATACTCGAAATAGCTGTATGATCAGCAAAAAAATTAGTTAATTTATAATAAAATCATATTGTTTCGCTACTATTCATAATTGATTTTAACAACAATAGCATATGTTTATATGTTATAGATTATTTTAATATTAAATTATTTTATAGTTAATTTTTAAATTTTTTTTTAACATATGTTTACAGAATTACTTATAGTTAAAGTAATAATTAAATTATTAATATTACATATAGATTTCTTTTTTTTTTTGAGTGCCCGACTCGCACGGGCTAAACCACTCCCCCTCATTCCTAGAGACCTTGTTCTACTTCGGAATTTCTTTAGTATTACTTCGAGGTAGGGTCCCTATTAGTCATTTAAGACTTCCATCGGTGTGCCCTGCGTCCAGGCTCCGCTACTGTTGCAAATAATTAATCTTGCCCTACAGTCTACTTTTTCAATCTCAGAGTATGTGTTCCGGCTCTCACTCGTGCTCTTCGTTTATATTAGATTGCGTCCAGATCTTTCTTCTTTTTCCTTAAAATATTTCCGATGAATTTTGATTTTGTTCCAATTTTCTGCTCGTTCTACAAAATTATAGACTGTAAAGTGACCTATATATTCTGCAAGTAGTATTCTTTCTCCACGCCATCTTTCGCAGTTGAAGAAAGTATGCTCAGCATTGTCCTCGACTGATCCGCAGTATATACAGTTGGGCTGCTCTGCTTTTTGCATTCTGTATAGATATTTTCGAAAATATCCATGACCAGATAGGAACTGTGTGACATAATAGTCAATCTCGCCGAAATTTCTTTCCGCCCACGACTTTACGTTCGGAATCAGCTTTGCCGTCCATCTTCCTCTTAAATCGGAGTTTCACCGTTGTTGCCAGATCTGAAAAGTTTGTTCCCTTATATCTTTAAGGTCTGTTGAGTTGTTTGTCGATCTCTGTTTCCAGCGTTTTTTTCGTTCATGTGCCTGGAGGTCGATAGGGATGATTCCACTAATCACTAGAACTGCAGGCTCGGATACGGTTCGGTATGCAGAAGCTACCCGAAGTGCAGCAGTCCGCTGTACAGCTGCGTAAACTTTACATATAAGATAATAAGTATATACATAATAATTAGGTATATGTATACGACACGTTTTTATAATTATTAATTATATATTAGTAAGGTGAGCTTGGAGTGCCGACCTTATACACCAAAGTTCACTTAAGCTCAAATATTGGTCCGCTATAATACAACGGATTAACGTTACACAAACAATACACAAACCAGAAGAACCCTGAGAAGTGCGGCCTTAATTTTGCAGAATATTGGCTCCATCGGATCGGTAAAAACAAGAGTTGATACAAGAGTTTTTAATCTTCTATCGACCAAAGATGGAAATGAGCTAAGAAGGTGAACTCCTTTTCAGAGCCACAATTACGACAAATGTCATTATAGATTAGACTTTATAATACAAGGAATGTAAGCTATCGTACGTTTCTTATCCAGTTTTCTTCAATTGCCGAATAATAATATATAACTTATTTAAAGCAAGTACATATGTAATATAAACTTTATTCATGAAAAACTCTTATTCAATAAAAATATATATATTGTGTATATAAAATAATTAGTTGTTAAATATATGGTTATAAATATAAAAATATAATAAAGATAATTAATTAATTAATTACCTATTAATTAATACATAATACAATAATTATTTAAAATAATTTAATATTTATTTAAAATAAATAATTGTAATTGATATATGATTATAAGTATAAAACTAAATTAAAGATATGTGTAACATTACTTACTAAAGTCATTGAATTAAATATTGAAAACGTGTTGTCTCAACTACTGTTATTATTTCTTAGTGGAAGTTCCTACCTTACGAACTTTTGAAAGAAAGGTTATAGTGTTTCACATTTAATTTTGAAAATTTTGAATGGATGCTAATAAGACTTGTACACTTTAAGCAACAAAATAAATTTGTTAGTACTGTGAGGAGCACCAAGATATATTTGAGAAAAGGGAAATGCTTATGATTGGGTTGGAGACCAAATTTCATATCTTTAATTTAAAATGGTCAGCACTTAAACATATTTTTCCACATAGTTTGTTCCATGTTTCCATGATATTAATGTTGGAATCACAAATAAATCAGATCCGAATCAATTACATTTGAAGTATTTTAATATGGTTCATTGAAATCTAAGCTGCCAAATGTGACATCAAAAAGAAATAATAATTATAGGCAGTAGATATACATTCGCTAGGTTTTATTTGAAATGGCATAAGTGCATAACTTGAGTGACCAGATATAGTAATATATAATATAGTTGTTTTGCTAGAATAGTAAAAATATCGATATCAAATAAATTTAGCAATAAAAATTAATAGCATATGTTAACTATAGCATTTCAAAGAGAAATTGCAGTTATTATATGTGTATGTATGAAAATAGCGATTATGATACTATAAAAACTATTTGTCAATTTATTTAATCATCGATGATATTAAAACTCTGAAAATTGCTTTTAGTCAAAGTATACATTTATTTTCTTTTACAAATTTTTCTGTAGAATTTCAATCAGTTAAAAAAAATGATTAAAATTAAATTAATTCTAAACAAATCTGATTCCAATTATTATATGTGTATGTATGAAAATAGCAATTATGATACTATAAAAACTATTTGTCAATTTATTTAATCATCGATGATATTAAAACTCTGAAAATTGCTTTTAGTCAAAGTATACATTTATTTTCTTTTACAAATTTTTCTGTAGAATTTCAATCAGTTAAAAAAAATGATTAAAATTAAATTAATTCTAAACAAATCTGATTCCAATTATTATATGTGTATGTATGAAAATAGCAATTATGATACTATAAAAACTATTTGTCAATTTATTTAATCATCGATGATATTAAAACTCTGAAAATTGCTTTTAGTCAAAGTATACATTTATTTTCTTTTACAAATTTTTGTGTAGAATTTTAGTCAGTTAAAAAAAAATTATTAAAACTAAATTAATTCTAAACAAATCTGATTCCAATTATACTAGTTAATTGGATTTCCAATAACGATAGTAAAACTTTTAATAGAATTCGAATAGCATTACACAAAATATCAACCTGCCTATGCTCTGCGTACTTTTTTGTGAAGTTACTAGACATAATATTATATACCACATAAAAGCTGAAAGTAATACGAATATTTTAAGGTACATATCGTCAAGGTTACTTAATTAGTTTAGCAGTTATAGTCTAAAATGTGTAGATGATATCCCAATTCTCTTGGTATCTTTTATCCATTGCAGAGGTATCGTAGCGAAACCTTTTGCTATGCGCGTCACTTTCTTCACTATGATTTAAAGAGAACAGTTTTAAATAAAACACATTATGACAGGCTGAGTTGCTTCAAACCAAAGGACCTTTTGAGGCGTTTCAATCAGCAAGGAGATGACTAGCTCAGATCTATATACTCAGTTTAGATAAGTAATATTACTTGTAATAAATTAAATTAACAAACCTCTTGTAAGTCAATATGACTAGTTATTGTTAATTTAAACTATGCATTTTGTTGAAAATTGTTTTTTAGAATGTGATATATCTTATAGATTAATTTTAATAAGATTTTGAGTATATATCACTTATATTAATAGCAAAACAAAAAATTAATGAGTCAAAAAAGTATAACAATTTAATAATAATTAATGTAATTTTTATATTAATTTTTTTTTTTGATTTTCCATGTTCCAGAATAAATTTTTTTATACAAATTATCTTAAGAGTAATCAGAAACGTTTTCCTCAATTAAATTAAAAAACTCAAAATATTTGAAATTTAATTTTACTTTTCAATTTCAGTAAACCGATAGCCTACTGGCGTCGCCACAGCTTTATATTTATTTTTTGAAGGTAGATCAATTCCAACTTTGTTAATTTTAGGAAGCATATCAACCTGAACGTTTACAATTTGGGATTTATTTATTACAGTCAACGAAAACAAACACTAAAGTACCAAACATAGTGCAATGTTTTGTATTTTTGTTAAAAAAACTCTAAACGAACAGTACACTAAAAATAGTCCAAAATAAATTACAAAATTTTCGCGTGCACAAACTCTAAAATTTAAGTATACTGTTTCCGACATCTTCTGTAAAATTATATAGAATCTATGTTTCCATGAAATACAGGACAGGTTAAAAAAAAGGAAGACTTGTTTTTTCCTGAGTCAATTCAATCATTTCGAAAGATATGGTGCTAGCTATTTTGGCAACATCAGCAAGATGAACAGGAATCTGATAGACTTTACGAAGATCAATAGTTGAGAAAACATCACAATCTTCTAGCCAGTGTGTCAAGGTGTGGATATGCGGAATAGGATAACAATTGGACCCGGTTATAGAATTAAGTCTCCTGTAACAATCGCAACACCGCCATTCCAAGTTTTTCTTTTTTACTACATGCAAAGGACTTGCCCAAGTACTGTTAGATAGTCTACAAATTCTAGCGTACAGGAGAGATTGAATTTCTACTTTAGCAGCTTTCATCCCCTCAGGAGAAAGGCGAAAGAACTTTGAGAAAACTGGTCATCCATTGGTGACAATGTGGTGAAATATATATCACGAGTTGAACCTGAAGAAAATGGTAGAACGCTAGTAATTACTGAGAATTCCTTTAATATAGCATGGAATTCATTGTTACTATTGATTGCTGAGAGCCCAGATGTTGGATGATTGACTGTAGTAAGGGCACAGCTGACGGTAACGCCGTCAAGCAATTTAAGATGTCGCAAGTCGGCGACAAGCTTATAATCATTAAGAGAATCAGTCCCCAAGATAGGCTGCGAAACTTTAACGATGGTAAAGTTCCATAAGGAAGAACGGCGTAAGACCAAATTCAATGTTAGCCTTTTTTTAGCAAACGTTTTGATCAGGAATTTGTTAGCTGCGAATAGGTACAAATGCTGGTCTGGTGTTCCTATGAGCATTGGGTGAATTGACACTAACTTTAGCTGTAGTGTCAACCAAGAACTTCATCTCTACGTTTATGTCGTAGAAAGTAAGTCGGCAATATGATTGCAATTGTCTGCCTGGTATCCTCATTAGAGACGGACGATCTAATTTATCTTTTTGCTACACAGTTCTTTGCATTTCTTGGGGTTACGACCAAACTAGCGATGATACTAACAGAGACCCACGTCATAACGCGTCATCCACTTGTGTCTCGGTCAAGTTTTTCATTTTATGCAGGAACTCAGAATGCCGCAAGTCTCCTAGATACATCTATTGCAGAAGTTTTTTGCTCCAAAATTGAAAATTCCTTAAGTAGAGTAGAGTGGAGTAGAGATTTTCAGCAGGCATGTTACGCACCATATCACTAACTTGAGCGAGAATAACTTCATCAATTGACGCAACCACTGTATGGAATTTAATCTGTTTCGTAGTAACACTTGATGTGTCGAACTGCCTTAATATATTCGTACCTTAATATATTCGTATTAGTTTCACATTTTATCGGATATTTATTATATCTAGTAACATTCATTCGCAAATAACAGGTCATTGGTACACAGATTATGATTTTAGAATTCTATGAAAAATTATACTATAGAAAATATATGTCTCGTCTTTGGGAAAAATTATAAATTATAAAAAATGTTATTTGTAAACTAGTGTTATTTGACTAATTCAATATCACAAGGTTACTAAGTAAATAAATAGTCTTCACAATATTTTAATGTTACTGCAATACAGCACTATAAAAACGCAAAAATAATTATTAACAAAATTTCTGTAGAAAACGTCTATACAATGTCAATTTTCAATGTTAATTTAAATATAATTCTGTTTTTAAAAATCTAATGTAACAATTATTGTAAAATTAAATAATTAATTATCGACTATTCTGAACAAAATCTGTATAAACAGACCTTAGTGTATAAATTGAAATAATACAGAGAACTAAAAAAATTAGCTTTTTTCCTGTATTAGTCAGTTATTTCCTCAATTATATCTATATCTATTTCCCTCGTATCCTCTTCTACAATATTTATTAAACTAATGTCAGTTCTATTATTTTCTGCAAAAACCTCTTCTATTGGATTTTCTTGTATATTTTCATCTAGTATGATGTAGGAAATATAGGTATTACTTTCCCCAATATCGTTAGGTTCATCGTAGTCCACAACCATGATTGGTATATTGTCAGTGCAGTTTGGTGCATCGTCAACATTTTTCAGTAAGTCGTCAAAATCATTTGGTGGATTATCAACATCAGCAGCATAGTTAAGTGATTCGTTAACAACATTTAATGGATCATCAGCATCATCAACACTATTTTGTAATTCGAGTTCTGGAATGCTTTGGTTATTTTGGAGTTTTGGTAACTGTAGTAACTCATAGTTAGAATGTCTACTCTTAATGTGCTTTCGTAATAAGTAATTTGAAATAAATGAAGCATCACAGCCATCCTTGATACGTTGTGAGCAGATAAATCTAAAAATAGAAGTAAATGTATTGAATAATACTCGTATATAAATTATTACTTCGACATACTCTTTATGATCCGAATGACGCTTTATATGTAAATTTAAGGCATATTTTCGTCCAAACATTCTATTGCATATGGGACATTTATGTTGTAATTGTTCTCTATGCATAGCCATGTGTATATCAAAGGAGTTTTTATAATTTGTAGTAAATAAACATTCATTGCATTCATAGAGGAAAGGCTTATGGATCTGTTAAATATAAAACTTTATAGTAAAGTATAAACAATAAGATTGAGAATTTTACATACAAATGTGTTGTGTTGTTTCAATTCACTTTTATAGTAGAAACCTTTGTCACATGATTTGCAGAAATAACGTTTAATGGACTCGTGAACAATTTTTTTATGCTTCTCCAAATTTCTTCCATTTTTGAATATTTTATGGCATTCATTACACCGCATTTCTTGGTGGCAAGAGTCCATATGCTTTTCGAGGAGTGCCTTATTTTTAATTATACTTTTACAAATTGAACATTTCAAATTTTCTATTAAAAGAGAAAAATATTTAACATTTATAAAAACATAAAATATATAAAATATACATAAAATATAAACATAAAATATATTGTTAATAATTAAATTCTTTACAAGTTATCTGATTTAAAGACGCCGGTGCGTAGGTATATATCTCGCTTCGAAATAGTAAAGACACATATTTAGTAAACTACTATTTTAATTTTTAGCACACATATAACTTGCATAATTATAAAGGAAATAATAATACATATTTGGACTACAAACTGTAATTACTAAACTAATATAATAAAATAAGTTCTCCTAAATATAATAAGTACACTCTAAACGTAAGACTGAAAGAAAAAATTTGAAAAATATAAGGATATCGGTAACACTGTAGAAACTTGCTGTTCTTTCGACCTGAATTCTGCTAACATCTATAAAATAAATTAACACATTGAAATTGTTGTAAACTGTACAGGTTGTCCTGAAAAACAAGCATATATAAGTATATTATCAAAGTGGAACAAGGTGGGGAATGTGAAGGAAGGAAGGTCCAGAATTTTACGTGGATATCTGCCGTGAAAGCTTAACACCACTGTGTTCTTCACACATTGGAACTCCGAAGAATTAAGACGGTGCCAGTTGAAATTATGTATTTGGGCATAACTTCCCCCTTGGTGAAAAGCTATTCCTATCTAATACCTCTGCTGATATTTGGGTCACAGCACCCGGTTGTCAAATGCAACTCCACATTGAATGATTATAAACGAAAACATTATAAACGCGTTTATTTGGGTTTTAATCACAACCACCACGACACTCTTTTTAAGCAGCCAACGCCAATGGTCAGGACAGCCGAAACTGTGGGACAATGTAAAGGAAAGTAAGCTATCCGAAACGGATAGTTAAGAAGAAACCTCGTTTCTAAATAGAGCGAAGCTATAAATCAATACAGCTCAAATTTGTTAAAATGAAAACAGATAAACCAATTATGAAGAATGTAGCTGCAGTTGGGACATCTGTTAGTAACAGATGTAATCACCAGTAACCATCTTTTATACCAGAAAATTTCAGAAGGTAGCATGTCGTAAACCTTGTTCTAATACAACCGTGGCCTTAAAGAAGATGCGGCCTTAGTATCAAAGGCGGAAAGCCTTTCTCCATATTTTACCTCATTGATATTATTTATGAGCTATAACGTTTCTATTCATTGTCATTTTTAAGGTAACCAGCATACAGAAAAAAATCTAATTAATATGATTTTTTTTTCCAAAATTTGTCTATCAATTTGTATGATATATTTACACTATTTAATTTAATTTTAATTTTAATTGATATATATACAAATAAAAGTTCTTACTTTAGTAGCTCCCATATAAAACGTTACTTACAATTCGATTAACATCTTTATTAATATCGAATATGTTATGAGCTATCCATTTGCAATTTCTTTTAAAGTTGGTACATCGTATACACTCCAAAAGATTCGTCAGGATTTATTTCAATAAAGATTCGCACTTTAGAAATTAACGTCTATTCAAAAAAGATTTTGTAACTTATAAAGTAATGAAGAGCTTTATGTATGCCGAGGAACTTGTAAACTATCCAAGTGAATTCTCAATTTTGTTAGATATTTCTGGGGTTCTATTGCACACATTCTTATTTAAAGTTGGAATGCGAATTATTCTTTTGACACTTAAATTTTCAAGTTTTATAAAACAACAATATAATTTAAGGTATCGGTTAAGTTAAAGTAAAGATAAATGATCTTAGCAATACACTCAAGGTATAGCCAATAAATATTTATATATATTATAAACTACTTACTATTATTATGACTTCTTGCAACGTGTACGGCTAAAGACATTTTGGTTGGACAAACTTTTTTACAAAATTGACACGTAAAAGCCCGTGTATTACTACATGTTTCCATGTGCTCTGCTAGTTGTTCAGTGTTCTTAAATGTTTCTTTGCATGTGACGCATGTCTCTTCTAAATGGCAATGAGTTTTATGACTATAATACCCACTCCACTGTACATATGTTTCTCCACATCCCTTGTATAAGGAACCACAATTATTACAAAATTTTATAATATAATCAGTTAGTACTTACCTTAACAGCGCACATAAAGACTCTGCTCAGAGCTAATTTCCATTGATCAACTGAATGATATTTTTCATGAGTGCGTAAGCTTTTATAACACGTAAAGTTTTCTTCACACGTTAAACAATGGTAGAGATTGTCGTCATGTATGCGAGTTGCACGATGCGTCTGCAAATGGTAAGCGCTCTTAAAATTCGATGAACAGAACTCACAGGTATATGCATATGTGATTATTTCCTCTTCGAGCGTCGGTTTATTACATGTTAAGTGATTCTAAATAATTAATATGTAAATATTATAAAGATAATTATGTTATTTAATTTCAATTACATTTAAGTTGGCTTCGTCCCTCGTGATTAAACCGCATGTTGTACAGGTAAAACTTTGTACCTGCGATTCAATTAGTTCATGGTTTTTTATATGATTTTTATATGAACGGCAAATAGAATTTGGAAATTGTTTGTTGCAATATGTGCAAGAGACTGGATTTCCCTTAAGGTGCGAAATTTTCTATAGATTGAATTTACTTTTTGAATGTTTTTAATTTCATTAAAAATGCTTTAAAATTTACCATATGCGTTGCAAGTATAGATTTATTGGCATATTTCTTTGGACAGAAATCGCAATAATATTTTAAGTTAGATTTCTGAGTCTTACAATGTGCTTCAAACCGCTCCTTGTCCTTAAATGTGCGATCGCAACTGTAAAAGAATAATTATTAAGAAAATTCTGACTTGTATAAATTTTATATTTACCAAGTGCAAGTCAATTGATCCAATTGTTCATGAAAATATTGTACATGTTCAAATAATTCATTATCATCTTCTATGTTCAAACCACAAATTAAGCAGCATTTGGGCCTATGCTTTATCAAATGAAACTGCAAATGAAATTTATACCTGCACTTAGAAAAGTTAGAAGTTTTCCTCTAAATTCTGAATAATAATATATTGGATGAGAGTATACCGTTTAAATGATTGGAAGTCTATCTGGCAATCACTGCAATGGAGCCTTAATCCAGATTTAAGTTTAAGTTTTTGATAACAAGAATGTTTGTTGAGCACCAAAAAGTTCGAGAAAGGCAGTCCACAGTCAGAGCAGCAACCATATATTTTTAACCTTGGATTATATTTTCATATAGATTTGATAAGTATTTGAGTTGTCAACTAGTGTTGATTTAAAAAACAACATTTTTACATACTTGTTTAGGTCACCATGAAAAAAAATTATATGGCGCGTTAGTAATTTCTCATTAGCGAATGCCTCTGTGCAGTCCCTTAAAACACAATGGAGCTCGTTATTTATAGTGTTATGATTGTTATAGATATGATTTAAAAGTTCTTGAAAAGTTTTGAAAGATTCCGCACAGTACTTATAAAATATAATATAAAAATAAATCATTTTTATTTTACAAATATATTGCAGCGCTTACATTGCATTCACTTCTCCAGTCATAATCCAACTCCATTAAGTTACTTCGTATTGAAGCGCTCAAATATGTCTCTAAATTATCATCTGGTATATTTAAGAAATCAGCTTCTTAATATTGAAAAAAAATAAACATATAATACAAAAATACATATAAAAAACAACGAAATGCTTTATTCGAAGTTACCTTCTACAGAACCTTCTAAGATGTCATAGCTGCTGCCAATACTATTGTCATCCTCTGTTTCAAAAAGCACATCTTCATCATTTCCAATTGAACTTATATCAATTTCCTCTTTTACAATATTCATATTAATTCTTTTGTTATATATTTATCTCAATTTATTAAACAAACGCGGTCTCTGATGTCACCTGCGGAATGTCAATATAAACAATTACGCGTTTGTTATAGAAGGAATGAATGGAAATGAAATGACATTTATGGTAGCAAGGGCATCAATTAACCAGAGACGTATTTTCGTGTTATTAATGTTGCAAAAAATAGAACATTTTATTTATTTGCGGTTTTGTGCCAATTTTTCGTGCGGAATAGGTTTTAATACTAGGATTAAGTGAAAACCGATCACTTGGTTGCTATATTTAGTTTGAAATATATTGCCACATTATGGTGGGCACTTGTTCAAAAAGTTCAATTTTTTGACAATTTTTAAGTTTTATAAATCTATTTTAAAGAAACTTTCCATAACAAGTTTTCGGCGATAAATTTGATGTATTCACGTTTCTACTGTCTCATTTAAGCAGTCTTACTGATTAAAGTTGCTAATGAGTATTATTTACCAAACAAAGAACTTTCTTTATAAATGAGTTCATTATATATAAATCGACTAAATTCCCACAAGGCAAATCATCGAAATTTGAAATATGTTTTACATGTAAAATGTAAATAAGCAAGCTATTTTACATACAAAAATCAGCTTATGCAAATGGAAATGACTATATTTATATTTAAATTTCACTAACAAAGTAGTTTTGGTTGCCGTTGGTATATAATATTACTAGATAAGATTCAGATATGATACTTCGATAAATGGTGAGTACGCTAACCTATTATTGCAAATTTGAATATTTATGATCGTTATTTTCACTTCTGGTTTTCACTCCATTAGTAAATAATTTCTGGTTATTTAATGCGCATGCTATATGGATTTAATTAAAATATTTGTGGTCTTAAATAATAAGAGATAAATGCAATGAAAACAATTAATTGTTTGCATAAAGAATCGCTACTTACTTAATACATTTAAGTGTACTAAAGCTAAGTTACTATTTGGGCTGATGCAGCTCTGACAACTACATATAGTCATGTAAAATATATCGTTTTTGTTTAATTAATGAGGTGTTACGTTCTTGATTTAAATTTCCGCATTTAACTTAAATATGACAACAAAACTACTCTTTGTTTCCAGATTATGGGTCGGGTCTCAGCATAACGACAACAGTTATATGACTTGAAACGATGAGTATACTACAATGATATAGTCTATATAATATAACCCTAACTCGCTGGTTGCTCCCATTGTTTTTTTAACATCACCTTATTATAAGTATTTTGTACATACCACGCTGTTCACAATTTTTTCTCTTTAATTAATTAACTTTGTCTGGTTATGGAATACCACCCTCAAAGATATAATACTTCATTATTAGTCCTTTATTATTAGTCACTTATTAAAATCACAACGGATAAAATTACTTGAAGTTTGAATTATATAGTATGTATTAGCTATACTAAGTGAGAATTATAATACGCATTTAAGCAAATGAATATAATATATGGCACCATAAAGATATGGTACCATAAATGTTATTATGTATAAATTTTTGAACTTAAACAACTAAACCTACTTAACTAAAAATTAATTATAAATCAAGTTTAAGTATTATTGAGACATATTGAAGTTATAACCGGCTATGATGGTGAATCTTGCAATTTACAGAAAAAGCTTTTTACAGATAAATTGCAAACTAATTCATTATATCGATAACTAAATTACTACTTGAGAACATTTAAATTATCATGTTATTTGTGCTTTCTGAAAATTGTGTTTCTATCCAAATTGGATATGTAAGGAATTCCCATAGGGAATATCACCTTTCCTAAATTATTTTTATATAAAATATTTAACCGTAGCGAAAATATTTTTCAGTGGTTGTCTAATCTATTGTAAATTTTATTTATATTATTTTCATTTATTAAAATTAATAGGCATATTTCTTAATAATTATTTACAAAATAAATTAATTATTTTCTAATTAATTTTATTAATAATTAATACCTTTGTTTCTTTATTTTCTAAGTAGTTACATACTTTATCTTTAATTTATATTTATATTAAAATATGTTTCCCATAATAATTGTTAGTTAATTGTTTGCTTCAAATTCTCAATTATTCATTTTCTTTAATAAAGCGAAATAACTATATGATGAATTCACGATCTGAAAATATTAAAAATTAATAAAGTTTTAATATTTGTTAATGTAAAAGGTTGGAAAATTATTTTTGTGATGATAATCTTTAAACTATTTAAAAAAATTTTAATATTGATATAGAAGAAGCGAATTCACAATACTGTGAATTGCAATTTATAAAGCAAAATTAAAGAAACGAAGATTTCAAAATATTTTATATATTTTATAATGCTTAAGAAATTAATAGTAAATATAAAAGTTATTGCTTATGTATTTTTTTTTTTTTTCAGTGTAAATAGAATTCTTTTGATACCCAGCCAACATTAAACAGCATGGAATAATCAAAATATCATCGCGCTATTATTGAAATTAATCGTAGATACGTTTCTGAATTCATCACAGAATAATGTTTGATCTCAAGTACTTGACCCAATAACCGAAATTGATTAACAATGGCTATTTCATTTGCGATAACTCCAACAAATCGCGTTAATATGCTAACTATTCCGCGGTATAATCGATGATATTTGTTTGGCGAACGCTCTTTTTTAAAGATCCTTTAAAGATGGCTAAGTAAATTGTAATATTGCTGTTATATATGTTACTATGTACTATACCACAATAACGTTTGACACCAATTTTTAATTTACTTACCGATGTAAACATATTCAAATTAAATGAATAACATCGATTCACTGTTCTAATATGGATGGGCGTATTGAAACGCAACATCATCAGCAATGCCAATTTTTTATTGGAATGATTCCAAGCTATCCAATTCGATTTGTAGACCGCATAAGACAGTTCGCCACTGCATATAGAAAGTTCATTAGGATAATAGCATATAATAAATATTTGAGTCATCATGCAGATATGATAGGTAACGAAGCTTGATACTTCAAAGCCCTTTAAAATCTATAAAAAACAGAAATAATTTAGGAAATAAGTTTAACTTGAGATGAGATAATGGTATAGCTAACAGTGGTCATGGCATAAAAGTTAGCAATGAGCACAAGTACTGAGCAGAATATTTGTATTGAAAATTGTTTTGTGATGTGACTCTCCATTGTTTCTGCCAGATCCAATAGCTTTCCATATAACCGCATACAGTCCTTCAACTGATAGGTAATTACTTCGTCAAAATTAGTATTTTTACCAATATTCTCTAGGCGATAAGCTAATATATCGATTTGTCCTTTAATGTAGATAAAAAATGATGCAGCTAAAGAATCAAAGGCTATATTTGTAAGACAACGAAGAGAAATTGAAATAAACTGATAGATATATGCGACTATGAAATGCCATCTGATGGTCAAATCAAATGGGTTATATGTGGAAAGTGGTAAATTTCCCGGATCGAAAATCGCTTGAAAACACATTAAAGTCAATAGAGCCATAATCGATAAAGTTGCGTATTTATTTCGCATTGAACGACATCTTTCCACTGTAAGCATATAGATACGATGTTCCTCTGCATCCAATGGTAAAAACTCCTTATTATACATGGATTCAAAAACTGAAGTATACGATCGATTAAAAATTCGTACGGATACAAATTTCGCCAATGCACTTAAATTTGTTGCAAATATAAAGAAAACCTTTATTATTTCCGTCAGGCTGTTAATGTTACTGAGTAAATGAATGGACAATCCAATATCCATTGGTATCCACCATATCAACAACAGATGCCAAAACTGTATAGAATTTAGTAGATGATAGCGTTTTTGAGCATTTTCCGGAAACTTTAACACAGCAAAAAATTTGAAAATTTTAAATTGCATTTGGTAAAAAGTTTTTATTGACAAGTCTTTATTAAGGCTTAAAACCATTTTAGAAATGTTTTTAAAACAATTACGAGGTTTTCAGAATACTCAAGTAGGAGTTACGACTGCTTACTTTTATATCTAACGGTTTCAACATATAATTAATTGTCTTGCTTAATGAAATCATAGAATCCATTAATTAAAAATGCTAAGTGAAAGCAATTAAATATGAATTACAAAATAATTTGTGAACATCCCTTTCAATTAGAGGGTTTAGTATTTTCTGAAACAAGAATGTCAAGGAGGAATTTTAAATTCAAATCCATTAAAATTTAAACGTGTTGTGTATTTGTGCACAGTCCCATTTAATAATTGTGACTCGTGTAATCTGTTTGGTAACAGTTAAAAATAACTTTTCTAATAACTTTGCACAGAATTAATGAATTATTCACTAAATGGGTTTTTAATAATCGAAGTTCGAAGATAATTGATTATAAAACGTTCAAATTTTGTTTAAAAAAAGGGCGTTTGTAATTATCGAGTATAAAAAGCCAAAAAGTTATATATTTCATACAAAAATCAAGATAAAGTTTTTCCGGATGACACGAAATCATAAAAATTAAATTCTGTTAAGAGTAAATCATGAGAAAAATGTACTTAAATAATTAAGAAAAAAAGATTTATTATTAATAAAAATGTTTATCTGCCCAATTATGTTTTATTATCCAAATTATTAAGCATTCTCATTATACAAAATTTTTACTGATCACTAAGAGATTTTATTTTTTTTAAGCCCGGTGTGCACTTGCGGTAAAAACCTTTTATACTGGATTCACACAAGATTTTTGTTTGTAATTTTAGCTGTTAATTTTTGTTGCTGTCAAAAATAAACATTTTTGACAACTAAAATTATAAACAAAACTCTCGTGTGAGTCCAGTATTAGTTTGCTCATCGCGAGCACTCTTAAGGAACTTAAGGAACTGAATCCCACCGAAATAAATAGAAAGAAAGCTCCTCCGAAGATAATATATGACCACGAGCCTGACATAGTAAAATAAAATAAAAATTTCTGAGGACACTCGTTTGTCAATTGAAATTTTGTTACCAACGACTAAAGTAAATGAAAATTTCAATTATC
>NC_051847.1:87285870-87290953 GCF_002237135.1 Teleopsis dalmanni | reverse complement strand
TAATAATGTAAACTGAACATTTGTTGATTATGAATCTCCTTATATGATGTTGAAACTATTTGAGCCAGTATACTTAAGCACTTTTACTCTTTCTTAACTCAAGGTATTTTCATATTTTCAAGACCCCTCTATACGCCTTGACTGAATTATTGTTTGTCACTTCATCAGACTAAGCAATAATTGACCTATGATCTGCATATCTCCCCGAGGAGCCTGTAACCATTCTGAGATTTGATAACGCGATGTTGATAAGTCTGTCAGTTTTCGTACATAATTTCAGGGCTCTATCCTTTACGTATTTTTTGATGGAATCAATCTTGATGTCCCTGAGAATGTCATTCGTCCTAATGTGCCATGGTATTTTGAAAAGTCTTCTCAGAGCCTGGCTTTGTGCAATTTCTAGCTGGCAAGTAGTAGGGTTGTGAAGCTTTGCTAAACGCTACACAACCATATAGAAGTGACGGACGAATTATTTGGTTATATATCAGTTTCCTGTTCTTAGCATTGAGATTTTACTTTCTGAATACCGGTTGGAAGTGATGAAGAATTTTGGCACAACTAATTCTTTTCAATTGAACATGTTTAAGCAATGTGAATCATTTGTCCAGCGTGATATCTAAATAAAATATATCTTTCTGCTCATATAAAAACCAATTTGCGTAAAAATGAGACAATAGTGTCTTAAAAAGAAAAAAAACTATACTGAATTGAGTAAAATTATTATTTTATATTTTTAGAAAATTAATTAAATATAAACACTATTAAATATACATCGAACAGTTGCTAATGCTAAAATAATACTATTTATTTGTATTAAAATGTAATTATGTTTTTATATGCAATTTCTCATTATGATATGTAAATAAATAAAAGACATTTGTTATTTCTTATTGTTTACTCATAAATACTGTGGTTAAATAACATATATGTAATGACATTTGAGGAAAAAACAATAAATGCATATAAAATAAATTTTGTCTTATATTTCCGCAACATTAACGTTAAAAATATCTATAAACTTTAAGAAAAACTTGAAGTTGAAATTTCAGTGAAAATTTAATAATTTTACGCAAATTAAAATGTTTAAAATCGTGACTGGTTACTATTTTGCATATCCTTGTAATATAATTTCCGCTTCTGTTATATTAAAGAAACAATGTTCTGACAGCACGTCATTTTTTATACTCGTATTAAATCAAAATAATGTTCGTCAGATTTTCAGCCTCTTCGATGTGGCGCCAAAACAGATACAAATTGTTTTATTGTTACGAGCAGAGACAGCAGATACACAGCGGACATCGCATAGAACGACAAAATTAATGTTTTGCTAAATGTTTCATATTAGAAGCACCTGGGCTTCTTATTATCATTATTATTTTCAGTTATTTTAGTTCACAATGGCGGATTTGTTGTTAGGATACTTAAGGACAGCTCACTTGTTAAGTAAAATTTGTTACTTTTTTCTTTTTTTCTCAGTGCGTAACTGACACCCATGACGAGTACCTTTTGGCATTACTACCTTTCAAGCTATCTATTCATGGAGTGAAGTACATACTATGGTTGTTTACCTAAGCTGCTTCAGTCCTCTTCCATGAGTGCGTGTGATAGATACATTGTCAACTCTTAAGCAATTTCCATGGCATCTGCGTCGCATAACAATTTCTACGGCAATAAAAAACATTTATGAATTCCTTTCGTGTTATGAGGAAAGTTGTAGAGTGAAAATTACAAATAACGAATTACAAATTATTCACAATGGAAAATATTTAAAATGTTAACAGCAAAGGAAAATTTATTTTCTACTTTGTTGTTGTAGTTATTTGTGCACGGAAGGAAATTACTTATTCAAATTATTATTATTTTTTTTTCGCAATGATTGCCCTTTTAAGGATTGTTCGTTACTCGTGCTTGAATTTTCATTCAGTTCAGTTATTTTAGTTTTAAATTTCTAGAAAAATAATTCTTTCACTTTAACGTTTAACTGAATCGCACTTAGTTTCAAAAAAATAAGCATAAAACACAAATATAAAAACATATATTTTGTTATTAATACAACTCTTTGTAACGTAAGACTTCAATTTAAGCTCTTTATATTTTCTTAATTAAATTCGTGCCAGTGCACTTGAGCACTTTTACTCTTTCTTAACTCGAGATATTTTCAAAACCCCTCTTCAAGCCTCGCCTGGATTATTATTTATCACTTCATCAGACTAAGCAATAATTGACCTCTGATCTGCATACCTCCCCGAGGAGCCTGTAACCATTTTGAGATTTGATAACGCGGTGTTGGTAAGTGTGTCAGTTTTCGCAAATAATTTCAGGGCTCTATCCTTTATGTATTTTTTGATGGGATCAATCTTGATGTCCCTGAGGATTTCATTCGTCCTAATGTACCATGGTACTTTGAAAAATCTTCTCAGAGCCTGGCTTTGTGCAATTTCTAGCTGGCGAATAGTAGTGTTTGCAGTTTTGCTAGAAGTGACAGACGAATTATTTGGTTATATATCAGTTTCCTGTTCTTAGAATTGAGATTTTCATTTCTGAATAGCGGTTGGAGGTGATGAAGAATTTTGGCATAACTAATTCTTTTCAGTTGTACATGTTTAAGCCATGTGAATCGTTTGTCCAGCGTGATACCGAGATATAGCGTTAACGCTATCCTAAGTAAACTTAAAATAAGTTTTCTAAGAATAACAATTAGTTGGGAAATAAATTGTATTTTATTATTACTATTAATATTATGTGTTGGCGATTCATAAAACATAGAGCAATAAAACCAGTTATTCACAATAACTGTCAGGTATTTATTTATTTATCGGAATCCACCGATTTCGAACGATTACGTAGATTTTAAAACGTACGCAACAATTTTTTTATCAATTTATCAATTTGATTATTAATTTCATTATGAAATACTTTAGAAAAATATTAGATTTAAACACGCAATAATCTGTAGTGCATACATGGGTTCGTTAATGCCGTACAATTTATAAACATTTCATTCCAATACTTAATTGCAATATTTATGCAACGGGAATATGAAAGAAATTTTACACGTTTCGCGGGCTTAGCAATTATGCCAAGCCAGCGAATATTGGTATGCACACTACCATACAATATATTTATATTACGAGTATATATTTAGACTTAAGCATAGTCTTGTAAAATAGCAAATATGCATTCTCGATTTGAACATGAAAGTAAATAGACATGTATTCCATTACATACCACTACATAATTCCAATTGAAAACTATTGTGCGTACACAATTTTAATTAATATATTATAGCAATCAGTTGCACTTTCTATACAAAAATTGAACTTAATTATTTAAATACTATCTCAAAATATTCTAGTCTAGCAACGATATTGGATAGTGTTAACAACAGAAGGACATAAACAAAAAACCCTTCAAATGTTAATTAAAAAAAATTGTTTGCCAATTAGTAGTTGTGGTGTAAACACTTAGTAATCGCTAATTGTGGTCCTCTAATTGTGAAGTGTGAATATATTTAAACAGTTTAGAAATGATCATTAATTATTTAAAGTAAACGGAATATAATTTGTAGTAATTTCATGTGAATAGAGGGTTCAGGTGCTTAGATCTTTTCAGGTCATATTAGGTTTAAATAAAATCTGAGAGACACGTGTACTAATATATCATAATAATGAAAAAAATTATAAAAAACTCTATGCACAGCTTTCACTTTTTTTAAAGATTTGAAAAGTGTATAATCGCACGTCTAAAATTTTCTCTAATATGTATGGAATAAGAAGCTATTTTTAACCTATTAAATTACGCATAAAAAGTAAATAATACTTGATTGGTTGGTTTATGTGGTAACCCTGTATGAGTCTTATAAGCCCTTTTGTGCTGTTTTCTTGCCATTTCTTTGTTACCAAGTGATTGTTAGCTGTCAGATAGCAAAAATAGATACCGTCTTTATTGCCAAGATATTAGCAGTAGATATTAACCTTAATATCAGTGATGCTAACTCTCCAAGATTATAAGCGGCTTACTTAGAGTAGTTTTTATATATCTCCAAAGAGCAGAGAATATGAGAAATGGATTCGTTTTCCTAAGTATAGTTGCAGCTGTGATAGTAAATATTGTGAGTAACTATCATTCTCGCCACCATTGCTCGAATAGGCGAAAATGATTAATAATTACTACCATCAGCCTAGAGAAATTTTTCAATTTCTGTTAATTAGCGGCAGTTTTTGTTTTAGATTATAATGCGGCTATTGTATCCTACTAGCCTTTCACGCTGCAAAATATTAAAAAGTACTACCTATCACAGCTTTTTTTCCAATAAAAATCTTTGTATTGTGTTACCCCGGCTTACATCTAATCGAATAATACGGCCGTAAAATAGGTTCATTACAATGGAATCAAAGTATCGTTTGCAACCAAATAAAAGACAATTACTAGTAAATAAGTGAACTCGTAACTATTTCAATCTATTTAAATATTATTTATAGATTCTTATGAAGTTTTTTGTATCTATGAGAACTTAAAATCAATATACAATAAAAGTTTTTTACTTTTCAAAAAGAAGCAAATCAAAATTGCATTTTTAATCCAAGAAGTTATCAGAATAAATAAACAAAAGTTTCGGTTTGAGATAAAAAAACTTGAATTTCTTATAAAATGTTGAACTTTATAACTGTGCAATATAAAGGAAAGCGTGATTTTTCATTTCCGCTCCAATCATCTCATTGTGAGTTCAGTTTAATTAAAAGAAAACCAAAGTCATGAAGTGCGGAAGTGGAAATTTTTTGCCAGTTATTTGAAAAGTGCTATCCGGGTATATGTTTCTATATTTTCGCTAATTAAATTATTTTCCTCGCACATCCCGTTCTTTCTGCGGTTTCTTTTCTTAAGAACTTTTCGCCATATAAAAAAGTAACAAAGTAAAGAAATAAGTACTGAGAATACAACATTCTTTTGACAAAGAAAAGCCATCCCTGTATTTGCTTAATAATGCTAAGTAAGAGTAAGTTTAGTTTAAAGTTATTTCCATAGAATTGTATTTATTTTCTTTTTTATGAATTATATAATTGAACTATAATTGAAATATATA
>NC_051847.1:87251945-87285770 GCF_002237135.1 Teleopsis dalmanni | reverse complement strand
AGCTAATTTTTCACAAGTGTTTTTAGTTTTTTTATTTTCAACATCCTTTGTTTCGTTTCTTAAACAACTTTCACTGGAATTATTGTCTTCAATATTAATATCAATATATTTTCCAGGAACTAAGTCAATATTTCATTTGTTTTGATTTAATTTCTTTTTTTTAATATTTCATAGTTTAATGATTTTGTTTCTTTATTCATTTTGATTTTTTTAATATTTATTTCACAAATGTTTATTTACTACACTTCAAAATTATTGCGTCACTTCATTTATAAAACATAGCGTCATCTGAGGCAAAATTCAAATTCGTTGCTATGAACACTAAAAATGAGAGAGGAAGCAAAGAAAGAGTATTTATATTCATGTTTTGAGCAATTGTTTTGCAAATTTGCTTGAACATGCGGACGCGGTATCAAAGACCGTCTTGAAGACAATGTCTTCGAAGACCACTTTTTCTACTGGGAAGATACAAGACTTCTACATTCTACACCAAGCTATCTGCTATTTCATACTATATTTAGAAACCAATGACGACTATGTCATATGTATGTACGTATGATATGATCGTATGCTAATCACAGGAGTGCAGAATACAAAAGAATTTTCGTTGGCGCAGTGGAAAAGGAGGTTGAATTGTAGTTTTGCATGAAACGAAATTAGTTTGCGTGCAGAGGAACATCATCAGCAGATGTAATTCATTTGTGAAATATAAGTTAATTTTAAAATATGTCTATTACATACGAAAGTATGTAGGAAAACAACTCTGTTTTCATACAGAAAAAATAACAATAAAATTATGACAACGTCCCAAACAGCAGAGACGCTCCACGGCAACACTTAAAATTTACGACCTTTTCGCATTTGCGTATGAATGGTTATGATGATAATGATCCATGCGTGCGTGTATGGTTAATCGCGGCAGCAGGAAATCTAATTTATTTTTCTGAGACACGAGTTGTTGGCTGCTTAAGTCGGTTCTGCTTATATTGGGTGATATGCGAGCTATACGAGCATACGTAGAAATCGTATCGCAGAATAGCGACCGAATGGCGTACAATGAATGAAATTCTACAAAATGTGAAAATTTTACGATGTTCCTAGTAGGCCTTGATTAGGTTTATTACTTCCCGCTTGGGGTAGAGTATGTCAACCGTCCTTTCAACATGGCACAAGCACAAGTACCGATGAAGTTTGTTTGTTACTTTTGTTTATGAACTTGCGGTTCTAGATATGCGGTTGCCAATTGACATACATATACATCCAAATAACCACATATTCGTACGTGCTGATAAGCTCTTGATATGAACTTCTTTTGTGTCAGCATTTAATTTGTTTAATTTTATTATGTAGTTTTACTTTTGTATTTTTATTGTTGTTATTAAGATATAATCAGCAATACATTCTAATATTAAGTTGGGTACTTTGATGTTTAGCTCTTACAAGCATAGATAATAAATTATTTACTCGCTAATATATGTTCGCTACTTGTTTTCGCTGCTGCGCCACAACAAACTTTTTCATTTTGTTTATGAGAATTTTTTATGTGCTTTAGTTTTGACTGCAAATAACTCAAGTCAAAACAAAAAAAATTGCTAAAAACTTGCAAGTACAGAAAATTTGATTTTTTTTATTAAAGAAAAAGTAGTTTTCAAACTTAACTCGGAATATTTAACTTTACTCTTATATAAATAAAACTAATTTGCTTAGATTGATTGTAACATAACATTCTATTTTATAAAGTATATGTATCTTTTAGATACAGTAACGTGAATTGCCCTATTTCAGAGGTTAGACTTTCAAAGTGAAATAATTGTGATATATATTGATAGCAGTGTCCATAAAACTGATTTTATTAAAAAGATAAATGGATGCCCTAAATGTTACAATATGACTTTGGCACCAATCAAACGAAATCTGAAAGTCCAATTTTCGAATAGCTAAGACCGTATTACTTTAAGAATTGTAAATTGAATTTGAATTGTACTTCTAAGTGATACAATGTCTCTAGTTTATTCCAGTAGATCAGCGACATTACACATTTCTATAGAAAATAATACATAAAAGTGAGACCACATGATCGCTTATCAAATGTTATCTTCAATAACTTAATTGTGACACTTGCTGTGATACTGCATTTGCAGTATCTTATAGAAAGCTAAGCGGTTGTATATTAATGTCATTTAATTGTAGAATAAAAGAGACCATTAAGGATAGAAGTATAGCATGCTCTGTTGAATCGACAGAATAAATGGATCAATAGTTCTACTAAACATATCAAAATCTATTCAAGTTGACATGGCAAATAGTTGTGAATAATCAATATCAATTGTCAATATAATTGCTAATGGAACAGTGTTGACAAAACTCAAATCAAATCTCTAAAAGGAGCAAGTGGAAAGCATCTAAAGCGATCGTGTAACACTCTATCCCACAAAAATCAACTTTAAGGAAAGATTTGTCAAAATATACAATGCACTCAGTTGGTAAAGCTTCATTGTTTACTTTTATGTTACTTTATGTTAGTTCCAAAACAAAAAATAAGATTATTAGATTTTTAAGATCACAGATTTTTAAGATGTGCTGTCAAAATCAGTAGAGCGATCAGGCTTCAATATATTTTATGAATATTTTTTTATACAGATTCCACTAATCAATTATAATAAATTTTAAAAAACAAAAAATCGTTTAAAAATCGCTTAAAAAAGAGATTCTACAAAAACGTAGACAATCGAACAAGAAATCAAACACCCTACCTAACACCTATATCGGAAATAGATTGCTCCGATTTAAACCACCACTGCGGGTGCAAAGATATCAGAAAATCGTTTGCTTTCTGTTCATTCTTCCATTTCATTGTTTCCTTTTAATCTTACTGAAGAGCCTTGATAGTATTAACCTGAAACGAACGATTGAAAAATCAATTTACTTGATTTTTATTATTATTGATTAGTTTCAGTTCTGTAATGCATGTTGCATATTTATAGGTATACAGACATTACGTATTCAGTTGGTGTCATGATATACGAGGTTTATGATAGATGGGGCGGGAAGCTAAACGTCTGGTTATATACGAGTGTATTATTATTGAATTTAAAAAGGAATGTTTCATTTATAAAAATGATGTTCTTACACAATTTTATAGTTTCAAATTATTATAATTATAATATATAACTTATAATTATATATATATATATATATATATATATAACTTATAACTTCTATAGATATCATTAGAACAACTAAATTTCACATAATAATACAATATTGTTAACTAAATTGTAGTAAAAAGTATTTACGTTCGCGTTGTATGACGTTATAAAATAATATGTGAAATGCATTGCTGGAAACCACAGAACAGAGATTGTAAAAAGTGGGACATAATATATGAACAAATATAAAGGTTCGAATTTTTATGATAATGCTGATAATAAGTACACATATGATTGAATTTTTAGCAAAAGTTTCTGTATTGTATTTAAAATAATATTATATTGTACATATAGAGTACGGAAATACATTTTGCATTTATAGCTAGAGATTAACATTTGATAAATATTTTTCACTTTGCTTTGTTTTAGTAGTGGAGAGTATATATTCCGGAATTCACGATTTCAAAAGATAGCGCCTTAATTTTTCTAGATTGGTAGAATTGTACTGTTGAATCATACTAGACTTATATTCGATATACTGTTAAGTGTTCTGTGGTGGCACAAAGCTCAACAAGAGTTTCTGGCAAAAATCGTGTTGAATATGATCAACTAATCACCGTATCTGATATCTGATATTGCCCTGTATGCTGTTTTTCTTTTCCTGAAACTAAAAAAGTTTTTCCTGAAGCTGAAAACTTATAAGAAACATGGGTTCAAAAGAAATGCATGATTGGATCCAGTGCTACCATAGTTAATGCAACTTAATGGGACTTGCTTTGAAGGTGACAATATAAATTTTGATTGTTTCATGGTTTTTTTAGAATAGACTTGATCAAAAAATACATAATGGACAGAGCCCTGAAGTTATATGCGAAATTTGACAGGCTATCCTACTTACCACTATCTAATGTTAGAGTAATCAGTCTCCGCACGAGGAGGTACGCAGATCTTAGATCAATCATTGAATAATCACGAAGATTATCAGGAATACTCAAATTAGTCAGTGAGATGGGCGGGACTCTGCAGAATCCCCCCAGCTATCAAAGAGTAAAAGTGCCCAGTTGCGCTGACTCGAAAAAAAAGGATCAACATACATGATTTTTTTTTATGTTTTAACCAATAATCATGAATACTTTTGGAATCATAACTAAAACAATTAAATGAGTAACTAATTTAATTAATATAATATATATTGACCAAATCTATATCATTCATAGCACTATAGTTGCTTTCTCATTCAATTTATAATTACTCAATTCTGATAAGTTAATTGCATTTTATGATAACTCGGATCAATTCAACTAATTTTGGTAATGATAAATTACTTATGTCTCTTCATAGGAGGGGAGATATCTATGTGAACTGTCCGACAGCTCTTGAACTTTTAATGGCTGACGTTTGTGTTTGACTGCCTTTCGATTTGCGACCAATTGAAGCGGTAAAAGTGAGTAGCGTGTCAATTAATTGAAACTTGAATAATGTCATGGTCAAGACACACCTTAGAATCGATTTTGGCTTTACTTTCGGATTTCTGTTATCGGCAGTGTATTCTTCTTTGATGTGAATGGATTTGGAAGAATGTGGGAAATAACTTCGCACGTGCTCACGCACAACGTGTTTTTTTTTTAATTTTGGATGATTTATGTGCGAGTCGAATTTTTAATTTTTTCAATTATAAACTTCGTTATTGTGATGTATCTAGTTTAGCATATTTTGGTTTGGATTTATTATCTCCACTGTTTACGTTATTTATTTTATAAGTTTTCACCTCGCACTTTTAATTTCTTTTAAATTTTTTTATTTACATAATTTTTGATTTAATAATTTTATGGCGCATTTGTCTTTGAGGTTGGTGTGTTCAGATACTTTTCACATGCATGGATACAAAAATATTTTTCTGCATTTGTTTAGTGTTAGTTAGTCTTTTCAGTTTATTGCACAATATATGCACAGTACTTTTTTTGTTTTTCCTTCTAATTTAAGGTGTGAAATTAAAAATGTGCATTAAAAGCACAGCGCAATGAGGTTTATTATCGTAATTTTATTTTATATTTTTTTTTCTATTTTAGTTCTTGCTTAAAACTTTTTATTGTTGACACATTTTTATGGTGCAAAATGAATTTAAATTTTGGGGAGCCTCTAATGTGTGTCACGCCCGTAAATTACCGTTTTCCCTTTAATTTTGTGCATTAAGACGGTAAATTTTGATTAAAATTATGAAGAAGCTTGGGAGAAAGCCGGAGAAAGATAATAGCCGTAGACAAACAAGATAAAAATCGACCGGCGTACTAACTGCGGAAGGTTTAGCAGGAAGAAAGTAACGGAATTAGTTAGAATGCACTCTGAAAAGTCGGAATAATTTATACGTGATTTGAAGTTTTCCATTAAAAAATTTAGTTAGGAAAATGTGTCTTTATATAATTGCAATTAGGTTTAAATGGAATAATAGGTATTGTAGAAATTAAAACTGTGATTATATGATAAGTTTTGTGTCTTCAAAGCAAACAATGGTTTTTGAAAACTCATAAAATTTGTAGGGTGCTCAATTCTAAGAATTACAATTTTTTTAACTGGTATTATTATTAAATTAATGGCTTTGAGTATTGTTAGCTAACATATTACACTTAAAAAGACAACGAATTTTATCGCAGCTAATAAAATATAGGTGCAAAATGTTTAACTTATTCAATAAGAAATAAACATAAATTAAAAATATTTCAACCAAATTATATATAATAAACAGTCTATAATAAAAATATGAAGAAAAAAATTGAATTTGACAGCGTTCTGGATTTTTCTTCTTGAATCTTTCAAATGGTGGCAAGAATATTTTTCTAATATTTGGATTGGATAGAAGATTTCGACCTAGTATTCTCATTCTGGTCCAGATCAAAACTGGAAAAATAGAATAGACATAAACTGAAACTTTTGAGCTAGTGTGCTCTATCTAGCTCAGATCAAATCAGGACAGTTAAAAACAAAAAGATTGGGGGTCTTATTTTTTCCATATTGGGATGAGGCTCTTAAGATAAGAGTTACTTTAGATATAAAAGCGAATTATCGATTTCTTTAAGTTTATCCAATTAATAATTAGTACCACTGATCAATTAAATTTTCAATAAGACTTCAATCCACAGAATTGTGCGGTTGATCCAGTTTTAGCGACGTTATGTGGTTGAATTCTAAAATATAATAGTTTCAAATTGGGCAAATGCAAATTGAGCAAATACAGGTCTTTCATGTACTATGTATCACAATCAAGAAAGTTGGCTTTTCTTAAATAAGAAAACACAGATCGATCTTGTTGCGAAGACCCATGGAAATAACATTCTTATAGTGGGTTAACAAATAATGTCGGTTAGAAAATATTGCTGGAAAATTATATATATCGCTTAAGGAGTCTTATTAAGAACAAGGAAAAATGCTTTACGTCTACTTTGACATTTTTCAGTGCATGAGTAATGTAGACTAAAGTCTAAGCCCTAGAGTTTTGCACAATAAAACAATCGGCTATCAGGCCTAAGTGAATCATTAGAAACACCTATCCAATCAATGAGGTCATCACTCATAATCAAGAAAGACTTTAAATGAAATTTTAAGAATTCACTTAAGGAAATATGGAATATAAATAACTACTAGAAGCACAGGAAGTGCATGAATTAGTTGATTGCAATCTGAACTTTTTTCTTACATTTCAGATATTAGTCACTTATGGTATATCAAAAAGGAAATATTCCCTGTTATTTCTGATATTATCTGAGAAAAATGTATTTTTAATATTAAGAGAGATAATGCATAGTCATAAAAATTATGAAATTTCGATATTAGCATGAAAATTATTGCATTGTTCTTATCAAAACTAATGAGTAACTCAGTAGCTACGAGGAAATTTTAATAAATTTATCAAAATTAAGCTGAATGAAATTTCTTGTCGCCTTTGCATTTTGTCGATAGGCGTCGAAACGAAGATTGGTGATGGTGACATATTGTACTTTATGGAGTCCAATTCTTCTTAATCATATTTCTTTTATTAATGCAAATGTAAACAAATACAAAAGCAAACAATAATATTCGATAACAAAAATAATTCAAAGGTGTTTCATGTTACGTGGGCTTATCTTGCGTTCATTATTAATAATTTTATGAAACTCATTCATCTATCAATATAACAAATGCAGTATGGAGACATTCTTATCAGAAATTGATAACTCAAATAACGAAAAAAAAAAAACAAATACAATTGGAGACATCGAAATACCCAAAATAGTGGCGCTAAGATATTTCGTACAATAGAGCAACTAACTTCTTACTCCGAGTAAGAAGAGAGCGTGTTATAAAACATTACAATATATATTTATGTATATAGTTTCTGTTATACGTATCAACTGATAAACATGAAAAGTCTATAATTATAATAAGAAAAGTATGAGGGGACTGCTGACGACTGTGATAGCAAAAAACTAATTAACGCAATGGAGTCAGAAAGGGTCAACGTATTTGCTGCTCTGTTGTTAAGTGAAAAAAAAGAAACACATGTTATTATCGGTGATCTCTCGGACCTGTAGATTGTAGACACATTCAGTAAACTTAATGATTCAAAAATAGAAAATAAAATTTTGTAATTTATGTTGAATGGGTTAAGATTTTTTTGTTAAGTATTTACATTAAGCATAATTATTTTTGCTTTTGCAGAATTGATAAAGTGAAGAAAAAAAGCTTTAAATCTTAACTTGGGATCTAAAGATGATGGAAGCTGCGAGTTTAAACAATCCTTGGAGCATATTCTCATATGTAGGCATTAGTCAAGCAAATCTAAAAAATCTGTTTTTGAACAAAAGCAGAATATTTTGTTGGGGTCAACACTCTCAGGCAAGGTTAGTAGACACATTTATTACGTTGATTTTTCTTTTTTATATTTTGTAGAAATTTTAGTTTTCAATCTAAGTTTCTTTTCCTATTATTCCATAGTTTCACTTGAGGCTTAAACTATTTTTTACACATCAAAGAGTTTTGGTAATGTGGTAAATGTAAGTATCTATGTTTGTTATTTGTAACAAAAACTTTAGTCTTCGGAGTAAATGAAAAATTCTATGCGTTTTATTTGTAATATAAACTTTAGAGTTTTTATTCATTCGCTCTAAACTTTTTTGGTTCCTACGACGTGTTCATTGTGATTATATGACCAAGTATCCGTTTTATGAAATTCATGGCAAATATTTCAGGAACTTGAATAAAGTATAAAAGTTTCCGAGGTGAGTTAAAAAAAGCGAATTAAGGAAGCTTCGATTTTTTTTCGAATTAACTAAACTGAATAATAATAATAACTTCAAGCATCATGACAAATATAATTCCGAATTATTAACTTTCTATATAAGTACACAAATCTGAATATAGACTCTGTAGGCATGAACAAAAATTCTGAGGAACGATTATCTTAAGATTCAAATCAATATCTAATGTTTCGAAAAAAGAAGAGTTTTGATATATGTATATGTTCCTTAAAAGCTGTTCAAAAATGTCACTCTATAAAATGTTTAAAATTTGTTTAAACGTTTAAATGAATCAACAGAGAAAGCAATGACAAACAGACATAAATTATCGTTAAGTGTCCAAATGATTACTTTTTTGCTATTTTAAGAGATTAAAATTATTATTAGTAGTCTTAATACGATCAAATTAAACGACAAATTATTGTTAATTAAGATTTTCAATTAAACTATTTCTTTAAACGCTGTCACAAAACAGCTGATTGTTAAACTATCACAACCAGCTGTCTAATTTTATAATGCAAAAAAAGTGCTACAAATGCAAAAAAGTGCTAGTCTTTATTATTTCAAAATTATACATATATCTGTAAGTATATTTTTTAAATGATGTGTTTAATAATAATTTATTATTGGCATTTATTGAAGCCATGAACTGGAGTAGAAATTGGTTTATTGCTAAGAAATATGATAACGGTATAATGACATTGGAGTATAAAAGATAGAAATGAAGAATTGTCAGATATGAAAGTCACTAATTATAATCATTATGATTTAGTTTTTTACCTATAATTCGAGCTTGGTTTTAATAGAATTGATATTATATAATAGATAATTTAAATTAGTTATTTTTATAAATTTAAACAAAAATATATTCGATTATCGAAATTATAAAAAAAGTTATTAAAGTTATTTTCTAATTCGAGTTTATTCTCTGAAGTCATTATTTTTTTTTTGATTTATTTCTACATTTAGTATGATATTATAATTCAGTTACATCTTATAGTTATTTATAAACATTTATTGAAATTATAAAGAAATAATTTTTATTATTCTTTTTTTTTTAATTATTTATTTGTTCTTATTTATTTTTAGTAAAATATAATAATATAGTTACATTTATTCTGGCTATGAGCATTTGATGGTAATATAATATAATATATATATATATTTATATATATATAATAGAAATTAACTACTTAGCATATAGACTAGTTAAGAACAGGGTAAAGTCTTAAAATGATCTTTAAAACCAAAACAATGTAAGGCAGCTATACTCAATTTAAACCTATCTGAATAATATGTGGCAAGATATATTCAAATCATGTACTTCAAAAACTGAGCGTTTGCGTTCAAATAGAAACATAGAGTAATAAATGTGACTCTGTCGATTTTGTAATTAAATTCTTCAAGAATGTACATATCGATACTTTTAAATACAATAGTATTTACTATTAAAACTTGCTTTTTTTACTAAGCAGAAATAAATATTGAAAATGTCTTATATATTTCAATTTATTTGTAGCCATATTTTGTCTTTTTTTATAAACCCATAATTATTAGGTATAGTTGGAACAATTTTCAAGCTATTTTAAATAAATATAAATTAAATTTATTATTAATTAATTTAAAATTCAATTAAGGTTCAAGTTTTAATAGACATTGATGTCTGAAATTATTTTTAGTATACTCAAGTGTAAAATGAAGTTATATGCTATTCTACATCATCTTTAATCTTTTCCTTTTAACATTACTTGCTTAATAGATCGACAATATTTAGTTCTTCAAAATTGAAACTAATAGTACGTAAATTAATAGTAAAGTGGAAATTTGCTATGTATAGAAGTGTAAATTGTTTTGTATTATGCTGCAGTTCGAAAATGTGGAATCTAACAAAAACTGATGTTTAGTTTTGATATCAATATTTTTGGCTTAATCTGAAATGAAAATTGAGAATCAAATAGACGGTAAAAACATTAGGGGTATTCACGAGTAACAAGTTAGGTAAATGGGTAACACTGTAATTACCAACAATAATAAACATGTATTCGAAATGTGTTTTGTTATTGTCGATTTGCATTCATTATACGAGATCGTGAATACTCCGTTTGTTTGATTTGTTAAATCCCTGAAAATGAACTAGATCGGACATGTAGTTAAATGTGTAATCAAGTGTTCTTTAGGAATGTTATCCAAAATTTTAAACGGGTATTTATATAACACATAAGAAAAGAAGAAAGCGATCTTGACTAAACGTGAACTACTTGAGGCAAATTTAGAAATATAGACAAATTGTAATACAGTCTAAAGCATATTATGAGCTATAGAGCTAGATGAAATAAATGTAACACTATTGTTTTTGGAAGATTGAGGCTTTATGCTCCACTTAAGAGAGAAGGACAGCAGTAGGTAAGTAAGTAAGTTTCTTGAAGATATGTTACACTCTTTAGGTTTTCCGATAACACCTTTACTGTGTTACAAATAAACAAACATGATTGATTTAATATACGATTCTCACATTATCTGTTTAAATGTATTTGTTAAAAAAAGACTTGACTTGTATTATAAATAATTATTAGTTTATATATTTTGTTTTTTATTTGTGATTAAATATAAATCACTGGAAATTTTTTTTAAATAATTATTTATTTATTATATCAGATGAGAGAAACATCTAATAATTTTCAGAAAATATTCCAAATTAGCGAGTGCAAAATACAAATAATAATCAAATTATCTATATCTATAAGATTATTTTTAATCGGATAAAACTAAGAAGGTTTTCTATATTTTATTTGTGAATAAAGGAAGACAAGGAATGACCACAAATTTATTTACTTTTAGCGAAATGTTGCTGTTTATTAGTATATGAAACTAGTTTATATTAAACTAAATAATAGTTTATATTTCTTTTACACTTACTTTCAGTTTTAATTACCGCTAATCCACAAAAAAAAATAGTATTTTTTGATAACTTTAACTTCTGAATCTTTTTTTATTAATTAAAATTTAAAGCACAAAACATTAAATGAAATATTCCTTTTTAGTTACTATTATTTTCCTTTGAATAATTATGGACTGTAATTGTAAATTTAAATACTTCACTTTATATGTGTAACAAATTTTTATTTACTTTATTTTGGGTATTAATTTTTCTTGGTTTGGGCTGACTTCGTTTACAAAGAAGCAACAACAAAAAATACAACAAATGCAATCGCAACACAAACAACCGGCGAAATGTGCAATAACGACGACAGGTGACAGCGTCTTATGAACTAACCAAGCAAGCCGCGAACACGAGACGATAGTTTGCAAATAAAATAAATGGAAGGAAGAATTTATAGAAAATTAAATTTTATCTTAACTTTCAACAATCCATCGATTTTTTTTACGTTCACAAATTTAATTCATTTCAAACACGACGAAACCACATCGCAACCTCCTTCGACAAAACCAAAATACGGAATGATGGAAGTGGTAAAAGGAAAATGCTTGCAATTTTGTTTCGTTACAATTTTGTTTCGAGTAGAGTTGCCAGCGCACATGGAATAAAATGAGAAACAAAAACTGAATATATTGTGCTTTGATGGCATAACCTTCATAACCATATATCGATATGATGTCATACAGTTTTAAATTCATTAAATGGATAGTTAAATAATGATAAATAGTAAACCGTATAAGCAATTTTAGTAAGAGAAATATTTATAATAAATTAGTATTGAGAGTATGCAAAATGGTAGTATAAGCTGCAGCTTACGTATTTAAAATGTGTTAGAACTTGAAAAGTTTTTGGAATTTTTAGTTTCGAAATCGTCGATTAATTTGGTTTGTATACTATGCAACAAAAATAATCAAAATTTTTTTCTAAATTCTGAAATTATACTATTTATTACAGCTAAAAATGCTATTCGTACTTTACGAAGCTGATCTCATTAAGCTAAACTATGTACATGTTAATGAATTATGAAAACAAAACTTTTACGAAAATTACCTACTGTTATTTTATTAAAAGGAATTTAACTACGCAACGTTACAATATATTTGTATTTTATGGACTCATAAGTATAAACTCCAAATAGTAACTTGTATATAATGCTATAAACATATATATAAAAGGCAACATTAAAACAAATCAAAACCAAAAACTCACAAAAATTTAGTTTTGGTAAAATTAACCTAGATTTAAAATAATAAGTTTTATAGTAAATTTAAATCAACACACAAACTTGTGTCAAAATTGAGTTTGGAAAGCATCATTAGTTGTTTTAAACCTTGAGAATTATTAAACACAACACAGTGAATGCCAAGGCTGTACAGTGTCAAAATTTTTGATATATTTTTATTTTTTTTTAGAACATAATTTATGTTGAGAAAATTAAATCTTACATGTACAGAATGATAATCAATTATTATTGACTTTCTCTAATACACGTATTTCGAGTGAGAATCAATGATCAGAAAAATAGCATTACTATAGCTTAAGCCTGGCACTTGCAGTCCAAACAAATTATATACGGACTATAAACTAATTAAATAAAAATTCGAAAGACCACTGATGAAAAGTACTTGGCAATACTCGAAACAGCGTTGTATGATCAGCCAAACTTCAATAAAATTAAAATAAATTTTTGTGTTTGTCCTTTATTTCTTTCTTTACTATTCAAAATCCCGCTAAATTTTAATAAAGCTTCTTTGTCACCATACAAAGAAAGCGTAGCTTTATAGCAACACGAGTACTTTATGTTATTTAAATATAATTTAATGTAATAATAATAAAATTTAGCTCTGATTTTGTTGGTATATATGTGTAGGATATATCTTTTTCCATAACATAAACCCAGTGTAAGTTGCGATCTACTGTAGTTCATCGATACTTAGTATTCCGTAAATCCGGTCGTCTGCATTTACAAAAAGTTCCAATATAAAATTTTTTTTGAGGATTTTAAAAACTAGGAGGTTAGATTGTATCTTTTCGATTGCATAGTAACAGACTGAGAATGAGAGAAAAACGTAAAGAGAAAACTCACATCTTAATCCATGTTTTCGTTTCATGAAATTTTTCATGCGATCAACGTTTAGGGAAAGGTAAAGAGAGAAGAACAAAGAGTGAGTAAAGAGACAGATAGGCAAACATTACTTAATTAATTCTTATAATGTTGGTCAAGAATATACGAATACAGAGTTTATTTGGAATCTACAATTCCTACAGATACTCTATTTAATTTTTATATCATATGCAGGAAGACATATATGTACTTCTTATATCAATGTGTACGTTTCATTCACTTATTTATTAAACATTATATGTTTATGGAGTTATTTGATAATATCTATATTCAAAAATATTAAAGATATAATTGAAATTGCTTTAATATTCCGTTACACAGTAAATTGAATTGTGCTTTTTATTGAAGTGTTCAAATATTATGTTCCATTCCTTATTGTTCCTAAAAGACTCAACACGGAATTGAAAATTAATGTTGAAAGCAGAATTCTTTTCAACCAAAAGCTGAAAGGATGTCCGTTGAAAGAGTTTGATTAAAATTGAATAACAATTATCAATATTTAAAATAAATTCATTATTATATTATATCATTAATATATTATTATTATTATTAATATATTATAAATATATAAAATTATACTTATTGTTATTAAGAAATTTTGCGAACAGTAGTGAACTACAACAAAAAGAATTTATTTTATATTGTTTTAGTTCATTGAATTTTTGGGTGTCCGTACAGCTGTTTCGAGTATTGCCAAATACTCTTCATCAGTGGTCTTTGAATTATTTCTTATATTTAATTATTTGTAAATAATTTTTTGAGACTGCAAGCACCATGAATCGAACTCGTATCCTGCCAAATTCGAAGCTCAGAGTCAGTGCTCCTTAACTAACTGACCCTAAGCCGTACTTGACTTTTATATTCGCACATTTTTCTGGAGTTATGTTACTTTGCTGTTAACGTTTTATTAACAAATTCTATTGCTGTGTTTATACTAGAACGAAATCATTAACCAGAATTAATTAAACATATTTTTATTTTTGTTAAATTTCAATACTATTCTGTTTATTATTTATTGCGATAGTCTTATTTATAAAGTTTAGTTAAAACATAATTATTTATTAATAAAATTATTTTAAAATTTATTACAATGTCTTTGTTAGCAAAAACTAATAAGATTCTTAACGCTGATTCCATACAATCAAAAGAAAAGACCTGAATATTAAAAATCGCCTATCATCTTCAATTACATATTAAAAAAAAATTTATTATAGTCATTTAGGAACAACAACTAAACAAAAACATTAAATATTCAATGCCAGATTTTTTGTTTACACACAACTTCTATCCTGGCTCTGCAATGTTTTCGTGCTCCTGCTTCCTTCCATTGACATGAAACTCTGGCATGTGCGTGGGAGGGCAGCACGTGGCTTCCTGCATGCGTTTTGGACTATTTAAATCCTGTTGAGCGAAAGCTCAGTAAAGACTCAGCGTTTTGTATTTTATTATTCCTGTTATTTTTTATTTGTTGAATAAAATCTCATAAGTTTTGTTTAATTTGCGACTGAAAAAAGTGATAAGGTCGCTCGCGGCTCTTCGAAATTAGCAAATGGCTTTTGTGTAGCCCTGAAGTTGACAGGACCATTGGGGACATCATTTCTTAATATCAATATTAGTCATCTTTGAAATTTTTTAAATTTTTTAAATTTTGAATACGAGTACACGTGTCTTTTGTTGTTTATTGTAATCCAGCATTTTTTGCAAATTGTGCTTTTAATCTCCCTGCGCTGTAATTGTTAATAAATTTATCGATTTTCGTATGAAGTGAGAACTTCTGTTGCGTTTAATATTTTTAATCCCTTAAGCGAAATATTATTCGCATGCTTTAAAATTAATCCTTGTAACACCAGTGGTTAATTATAATATTCAGCTTGATTTCAACTAGCTTTTAAAGTATATAAATTTATCAAATTAATTTTAACACTAACGAGGAATCACATAACAACAGGAAATAGTTATGTTATGTTGAGCCTTTTCCGAGTAAGTGCATCTGGGTACTTTTACTCTTTGATAGCTGGAGGGTTTCTGCAGAGTCCCACCCATTTCACTGACTAATTTGTGTATTCCTTATAAGCTTCGTGATTATTAAATGACTGATCTAAGATCTGCGTACGGCCGCGTGCGGTTGGTAATTACTCTGAGATTAGATCTGAGTATTTTTTGATGTACAAGGCACTTTGAAGAGTAACATGGAATAGACAAGTATGTGTAAGAGAGACTACATTCTTCAGTCACGACTTAGGTATATATATTAACGACTTAGGCATGACTTAAGTCAGTATGGAGACTAAGGTTATGACTGCGAAATCAGCCCTAAAAATATCTTTTGCAGTATTAATTTGTAAGAACTGTAAGCGATTTTTTGTTGAAATTGATTATAAGCATTAGCTCTAATGATGAAATGCTGTTTTCAAGAGTTACGTAGATAAATGAAATATCTTTCTATGGTAAAAACTTGTTATTTAATGTAACCAATTAATAGAGTTCTTTTACTTTACATGTCAAAAGAAATGCTACCGATTAATCAGTCATGATAAATTAGCCGTGATTATGACTCACTTTTCATATTTCAGCTTCTAATTAGTTAAACCTCATTATAACCACACATTTACTGCAAAATAAGATTGAATAGCATTTGTAATAACGGATTTTGCATATCACATAATGAGTATCTCACATTACAGGCTTGTAATATTTTTCATTATAAGACAAACTTTTTTTGTTATTCGCATTGCGTTTCAATTTTCTTGCAGCGTTTGGAATTTGCCGAAAGAAAGGCTTTAGTCGCAAATCTGGAAATCTTGATACTTCATCAATGTGACTTCGATGCGCTTCAATTGCTTACATGAAAACGCATGTATCTCGGATAAGATCTCTCCTACCAAATGGAAAAGACAGTTGCCGATGTGATATGCAGACACGAGACATTTTTGATTTCCTGATGAAATGTAAAACTCGCTACGGAGTTGTGGTCAATTCGCACATTCGAGAGGTTTGCGGTATTTTGTGATACGCAGTAGACTTTGCTTGGGTGAATGGAGTGGAAAAATTGGGAGCGATGTGTAAAAATTGACACTTTAATTATTTTTTTCATATTTAAATTTGCATAAGAAAGAAACTAATACTTACATAATGAGATTCCATGAGATGCCACAATGTGAAATAGAAACTTCAGTGAAAGATTCCATGTTAAATGCTTTTTCCAGCAAATTTATTGTGGAAAACCAAACGCCTTTCTTCTGTTATTACTTTGTTTTAATTCATTTAATCAGCGGTTTTTATACATAATTACCAATCGTTATATGAAAATAACAATAGATAATTCAATTATGATTTAATACTTTTTTATTGAGAGAAATGACTTATGATAATTGCGCACTAATAAACTGAAAGGTGAGTAAACTTTCCTTTCAATTTCTTCATAAAGTACAAGATACATAATATAACCAGAGTAGTTTTGATGTTGGAATGAATGATTTTCGATTTGTATAAATATTTAGGAAAGAAATACTACATGAAATCGGATTATATACTTTAACAAAAAAATTTTGGAATAAGATCAGGTAAGACCACTTTTGATTTTCTTATTCTGCTTGAAACATTATGTATAGTATGCCTTACACAGCCAGGAAATTGTTCTATGGAGAAAAACAATAGGATAGCATATAAATAAACTCTCCCGTCAGTGTTCCATAATTGGATGATATAACTGAAATAGCCTTTGAAAAACAAATGTATTTCATTGAGTTATTTTTGACGCTCAAATAGTTAAAAATTAAATAACTAACGAAAAGCGTGGTGAAAATTTTTGCTTGCATTATTATTATTAGAAGAAACAATGGTATATTGTGACCTTTGAGATCTGTTGCAGACCATTGCTAAATTTGACAATATTTCAAGGTTAAGATTTCAATTCATTTAGTTCTATTAAAACCGAACTAAGGTAATGATTGCATTTCCTGACAATCACACAACAGGAAAACATAAGTATAGCAGTAGTTTCACTCTGTATTTTACCTATTTAGCAGATGCCTGTCTCCGTGAATACCATCTTTGAAAATTGACAGTATGTTCAGTTAAGAATTTGAATTTAGATCTGTTTTTAGAAATTACTCAACATTTATGTTATGTATGAACATTAGTTAACAGCAGAAATAAACAATTAAGAAATCAGTAATTAATTTTAACTCAGATCAATATAGACTGAGAAGAGTAACAGTAATACATATATAATAATAATATTATTATATATATATATTTTTTTTGTATACATAATAATATAATACATATAATACACATAAATTACATAATTTAGTAACAGTAATCAGTGATGTCTTTTATTATAAATAAAAATGAATTTGAGACCAATAAATTATCTCGTCTGCATATATTACTACCTTTAAACCACTTGCAGAGAATCTTTAAAATAATATTATTGTTTATTAAATTCAAGATGGGAGCATGTCTCCTTGCAGAGCAAGGAATACCGTTAATGTACTTCGTGATCCCAAAATTTTCCTCCGTATTCTACGTAGCATAGTAATAGCTTAATATGATGATGCAAATAAAATCAGTTATGATTCGAAACTTCATCAACCAAGATTAATGTTTGGGTGTGACATAATTTAAAACCTATAAAAAAGCATGTATAATAATGACGATGTTGATGAATTTGATAAAACTAACTATTGCTATCAATCAATAAGGTGATTTTGTTAAGAAAAAAGAAATATTGTTAAAATTAAGCCATCCAAGGTTGTATATGCTGTCAAAAAATCTGAAAGCACTGCATTCAAATAGTTCACATTATATAAACTCACACATGCTATTCTTTTGAATAGGGTTTCTTGGCTGGTCTTCGCTGACGATGGTCACCATTAGCATTTTCGGTACTGGCATATACACGGCAGTTTTGGAGTTCAAACGCACCTTCAAAAAATATTTTAAACCATTCTAACATAAAACGATTTTAAATAATACGAGTATGTGACAATAACTGAAATGTGGTTCAACATCAAAGTTACCGAATCAAAATTTTGCAAACTAGGTTCAGTTGTGGTGTTCTATCAAAATATGTTTACAATATAACTTTTCCATACAAATAAGATAAATTTCTAGTTTTAACAGCATTTTTACTTTTGCAATATTAAAAAAGTGAAACATACCGAAAATATGGCTTTTTTTTTTCAATATTTTATAGGTCACCAACCAAAAACTATTATGTAGAATCAATTAATTTTTTTTATATGCAAATCTTGATTAATCACCTTTCGAAATAAGTAATAACTATGCGACATAACTGTAAAGTTAGCTCAAAAAAAATAAATAAGAGAAATGACCTCTGTTGGGAAAAGACAAAATTATATTTTCAATAAAATAATAAAATTGAACTGTATCTAAAAGTTTTTTAATAGTAATTAAAATTTACATTACTGCATTAAACAACTGAAAGTATAATTTTTAAAAAAATTATAAAACCCAATAATTATAAAACTCAAAAAAATTCTAAAAGTCAATAATTTATCTAAATAAATGATTTCAATTTCCATAAACAATTTAATTTAATATTTTAAAGCAATTTTAAATATTAAAAGACCTCAATTTTCCTAGCTAATTGTTCTGCAGTGACCTTAATCCTTTTTCCAATTTTAAAGACAAACGCTCAAAGCAGTTTGCATGGCAAAAACATTACTGTAGCAACTGCTGGGACTTTTAAATTTATTTCCAAACAATTTGATGAAGTTGTTGACACACTTAACTGTAATTACTTGCACATGTATTCATATCAAAACTTCAAATAATTGTATCCTTCTTCACACAAAATATAATGCATTGCAAAGAAGGCAAAATAAAATAAAAAATTATTCGGCAATTTCTATGGAGAGCTCTATTTTAGTAAAATACTTCCATGCACACATGATTCCACATACAAGTATTGTTTCCTTGTTTCTATGTACTCACGCACAAAACATTTAACTTCCTGGAGGCGATCCACAAACACATAAGGCAGGCTAGGAGAGCTAGGCAGGCTAGGCAGGCAGCACCATTAAAGGATACTGAACCCAAGAACGTTGTGCTAAATTTAATGAAAGATATGCCAGCCTTTTAAGCTCCTTTTAAGAACAAATATTTATGTGCAATCACAGTTCCAAGTGCTGCGCTAAGCCCTCTCGAAGTGTAGTTATTTGATATTTCAAAAATTATTACAAAATATTTACAAGCAATAGGAACCATAATAAAATATCTGAGACAAAGCGAAATATCTGAAATAAAGAAAATATACAAATGCGTATAAATATTTTGCTTACAAAGTGAAGTGCATAAAAATTGAAAATTCTTAAGTTTAAATATAAATTTTTGCTTTTGTTATTGTAAAAATGAGAAATATTCCGAGTTCAGTTCAGATTTTGAACTACGCATTTGAGATTTAAAAATTATTTGTGTCATTAGAATTTGTCAAAAAAAAGGATGTGTGTAGTTGGGTATACCTTCTGCTCAAAAAGTATACGGATTTTGTAGTTTGTTAACTACTCCTTAAGTAACAGATTTTTTTCAATAATTTTTTTAGTTATGTTGGTACACCCTTTCTTGACATATGGTACAAATTTGAGCGCCATCTGTCAATTAGTTTGTTTACAGCAGCTGTTAATGTGAAACTACTTCAAGTGCATTTAGCGATTTTTACTATGGAAAATTTTTGTTGTACGCGATTTTTGACCAAACACGGCATCACTGTCATCGCTCAGGCACCATATTCACCAGATCTGGCGCCGTGCGACTTTTTCCTGTTCCCGAAACTCAAATTGTCCCTTATTGGTAAGCGTTTTGAGTCGATTGAATCGGTAAAAGAGAATTCGCTGAAGGAACTAAAAGCCATACCTTCACGGGTCTACAGTGTATGGAAGATTGGATTAAGCGTTGGTATATGTGTATCGCTTCAGAAGGAGCATATTTTGAAGGAGATAAAATAACATAAATTTGGAATAAAATTTAAATTTGTGTGTTATATTTACAAAATCCGAGTACTTTTTGAGCAGAAGGTATACCTCTAGATTTTGTAGTAGTAATAAGTTCTTTTATTTACGATTATTAAATTATTACATATTAACAGCTATTTTAACATTTAACTTATTTTTTATATTAATAATATAAAACATAAGAATTACAGATTATTTAAGACAATAACTATTAAGTTGTCTGTCTATTCTAGGTTTTGTATCTTCAATGTCTATGAAACAAGTGATTTGTAATTGTAACATCGGTCTATTAATTTAGTTATTTCGAAAAATATTGATAGTATGTTTAAAGTGATATTTCAATTTCTCTTATAACTGTCTTTTTATTGTTAAGTATTTCCGCATAATTATAATACTAGCTATTTACGGTAGATGAAACGTATTGAAAGCTATCCAGAGAATCTAATTCCAGTAATTAAAAAAATATTGGTTTATTATTTAAATTTATATAGACCAGTAGACATTAACATATGCGACGGAAGAAATGTAAACTGACGAAGGACGTGGAGCAATTGTTACAAGCAATGAAAAGTTTGAGGTACTGGTTATTTGGTTGCTATCACAGGTCAACAGATATAATTTAGCTGTCTATAATTAGCGATTTTTTATCATTTTACTACCACACTTATCGCAAGAGAAGAAAGATATACTTAATCCATCCATAATTTGACACATATGTCACTTTTATCGAGAAATAATCTGCAAACTGTTAAAAAACTGCTTCCCTAATACCCTGCTTTAAATGGATGTCAAAGCTGGACAAAAAAAATGCTTAATTGTGTTGTATTAACACAGTCACTTGTACTCCAAGTGAGTACGAGTATCACAAGTACTGCTCAGTTTCGCTGCCGGGATTCCTATAAACCCACACATGTGTTACTAAGCGACCACAAAGATTCGAATTTGAGAATAATTTTATGTTCGAATACATACACTTCAGCTCAATTCACACAACAAGGTTTGTGTGGAAACTCATATCATATCATTCCTTGCGATATTACCGTGTCGTAGAATTCAACAAAAAGTCACTCTGTTTGGTAATCAAAGTTCACTCATGCAAGGCGACTCTTATTTATATTCCTCGATTATGACCGTTGTGACTCTCTAAAAAGATGTTGATATTCGAAAATCGCCTATAACTAGTAGTTCTATCACTATGTTATGTCAATTATCAAGTTGGATTGTTTATGATTCTGTTCTTTAAGAAATTATAACATCTTTTTCGAAAAATTTTTAACTTGAAAACTGAGCAGTCATTATCTGTTAAGACTTGTTCAACTTCTATGCCACTATTAATAACTATCATGACGTATTGCTCGCAAGCAGAGAAACTTAGCTTTCCGTTCAAGCCTTATGATAAAGGTTGAAGAAACTTGGACAAAGAAGAGACAATCACACACTCTTTGTGTACTTTCTTCAGGATTTTTAGGGAAGTAGTTTTTTGATAGTCTGCCAAACTGCTCATCAGTTAGAACAGAATATCTCTTAAACTACATAAATTCAACTAAATGCATTTAGTTTTTCTTGATTCTTGCAAGGTCTCTTGCGAGAAACGTGGTAAATAATTAAGATGGCAAATAATGCAAATTATGCGTGATGGAAGGATTGGTCTGTTTAACAACCACAACAGCCAATACCATAAACCAACTTTAATACTACGTTCAAAGCTTTGCTGTTAGATACTTCGAATGATTTTTTGGTGTGTATATCTGATAATAAATACATATAGTCAATTGTGAACTAAGGTTTCTGTTTGAATTGAACTACCATAAATTGGAAAATATATTTTCTATAATGTACTGCATAAGGAACATCATTTCTTAAAATTTCTTATTTATTCAGCAATTTGTTCGTTGCTTTATATTTATTTGATATTTATTTTTAATATTTGCAGAAGTAAATAGGCTAACTAGTTTTATTTCTACAAACGTGGATGGAACCGTGTTTTGTAATTTATATTGTCATTGCACTTGCCAATATGTGCTCAACGTCGGTCGCCTATTGGATTTGCTCATTCATCCGCAGTGCTAAGATACGAAAATAAACATCGTAGACTCCTTGCCATGAATGGCTTGAAAATATGAATGAATACATTCTGAATTTGGTTGGTATGGAGTAGGCAAGGTTGTTTCAATGGAAAATGATAAGTCAAACTACAATACAAATATTTTTCAGGTTTTAACATTAAGTAGAAATTCGATGTGTGCTTGAGTATGTTTATGCAACGCAGGCAGGCAGTCTGCCAACTCAAATTGTCAAAAGATCTCAACAAGATATTTTATGTTTTGCATTTTATGGATTTTATTTGCTTGCTCAAAGTTCAGTACCCAAATAAAAATTGACTTCGTACAAGAATTATTTATTTTGATTGAGTAAAAATTAAATAAGACATTATGAAACTACTTCAGTTTGAATACTCCTTCAAAAAGTATTATGAATTACTGGTATGGTATGTATAATCGTCAAATGACATAAAATTAAATTTTTTAAAATATTTGTATAAAATTTTTTATTTAAATGTAAAACTCAATAGAACTCAATAGAGACTTGATAGAATTCATTAAATATAAATATATAATTTAAAAAAAATAAACTATACATAGAAAAGCGTTTTCGAAGTGTCAACATTACTAACGCCTGATATCGAACCATATAAATAAATTCTTATATGAAAGACTCTTTAGACCATCGACTTATTGAAGATACTGTTTGAAAACAACATAATATTTAAAAGTTTCATGCTATCTATGACCCCTTGACTACTTTCTCTGAAAGTACCCGAAATTATTGATATATGCTGAAAAGCCAGCAGTCATTTCAGTTTTGTTGGTCAACATGGACTACTTATAAGAACGGTTTATCAAAAAACCGGTTGAAATATGGTTCTCTAGATATAATTTTTTAAAAAAATATTTTTCATTAATTATGGTATAAAATCATCTATGGAGTTGATCTATTTCATGTTTTTATATCGATCTTATTCCAAACTAAAATTATACACCTCTTAAAAAAATGTCCTATATATTATTATGTCCTATATAATTTTTTAAAAAAATATTTTTCATTAATTATGGTATAAAATCATCTATGGAATAATAAGGAGTTGATCTATTTCATGTTTTTATATCGATCTTATTCCAAACTAAAATTATACACCTCTTAAAAAAATGTCCTATATTACTTTCAAAACAATAGCATAGTTCTTTTTGAATTTTATAATATTTTTTCTCAATTTTGTGCTAAAGTATGTGACATTTAATTTCAGTATTTCTCAAGTTTTATTTATTTCAGGTATATGAGCATAATTTGGGACCATAATCTACAAATGAAGTCTCAAAATAGTATTAAAATAAATGAACCAGTAATTGATTTTGAAGTTTAACAGATTGAAAAAGTATTTAAAAGAATTTTTGTTTTTCTGATAATAGAGGCTCTAAACAGCAAAAGAGATTCTATCATAAATCTTGTCAACTCTACTATTGGGTTCCTGATAGGAATTAAAAAGATATTTGTCAACAGTTTTTTTAGATTAAATGATTTTTAAATTGCAAGAGTAGGATAGCCTCTTTCCTCTTTTTCGACAAAAGCTGTAGATATATTAAGGCTATTAGATTATTATCAAACAGTATTTTTTTGTCATTCCTACTAGTACAGAGATGCTTCACTGGCTGCTGATTTTAAGTGATGGGTCCCAAATCCGGTGCTCAACCCTAATTTAAAATCTTGAGAATGTAACTAGCTGTACTCACTATTAGTCCAGGGATGCAACGTCCAGGGTTGTGCAACAATTAGGATTGAGAGTGACAAGGATTGTGCTGGTATTTTATAAGTTAAATGCAATCAGACACATTGCCTTGTGTACTCGCTGCGAGGGGCTGGCGATCCCTCCCGCCGAAACCTGGTAACGAGTCGTAAATAAGTAAGTGCAGAGACAGAAGCTCATTTTTTGCAAAATTGATTTTAATTGGATCAGACTAATCTGACCTTATTGCAGACTACTTCCTATATTGTTTTGTCTTTCCGATCGATATTCTCATTTATTATCTGCTTAAACAGCTGCACCAAAATTTATATGCAATAATCCATTTCCTTTCAATTTATGAAAGCATAAATTTTTCAAAATTATTAGCGCAAATATTTTTAAAATACTTCACAAATAATTTTATTTATTTTTATTATTCTAGCAATTAAGTAGCTATTATCAATTTTAAACAACTTTGCAACTTTGCAACTTTTGCAATTTCTTAGTCGTTTCTGCGCTCTTAAACAATCGAAACGGTTTATTAAATTAAAAGTTTATGTTAGTCAAGTGAAGTGCTACGCCTTGTTCGCCTAATAAAATGTTTGACTAGAAAATTATTAAATAATGCAAGAATTTATTGCTTCGTGTCCAAAGAGCAAACAAAACATTGCATTTCTGAAGTTGAAATCTCCGAAGTACAACGCGTTGTCCGATATGCAAATGCACCAAAGAGTGCAGGAAACTTCGCCAGAAAACTCAAGTGCACTGCACTTCTAAGCCGCGACTTTTTCACTCACAAGTGTGCACGTTTTTTATTTAAAAATCAAAACTGAAATTAATAAAAACAAATACAAATAATAAAAAATAAAAAATAATAAAAAATAAAAAATTAAATGTTCAGAGTAAAACATAAAATCAGTGGGAGCAAGAAATGGCAGTTTTGTGAAAATTGAATCTACCGCTCGAGCTGAGCTTGTAATTTGACTAAGTATGGTCGTTAGTAGGTGGAATTTTAATTGCAAGTTTTGACTTCAAAGTTTTTAATTTTATAATTTATATCAGCTTTTTATAGTAATTTTCGATTTTGCAGTTTTTTTTGACATGCTTTTCCTATTAAAGATTTAAATAATTATAGCCTGCGGATTAATTCTGTAAAATTATAAAAATATGATTCCGTATTAATTTTGGTAAACTTCATATTTTTTTGTTTGAAATTTTTTTCAATTTATTTAATTTTATTTATTATTTTTATTTTTTTTTTTATTTAATGTTATTTTATTTTATTTTATTTTATTTTGTTTTGTTTTATTTTATTTTGTTTTATTTTATTTTATTTTATTTTATTTTATTTTATTTTATTTATTTTTATTTATTTTATTTTATTTTATTTTATTTTTTTTTATTTTATTTTATTTTATTTTATTTTTTTTTATTTTATTTTATTTTTTTTATTTTTTATTTTATTTTATTTTATTTTATTTTATTTTATTTTATTTTATTTTATTTTATTTTATTTTATTTTATTTTACATTATATTATTTTATCTTAGTTTTTATTTATATTATATTAATTTTAATAATATAAGTATTTCAATTCAAATTAATTTTTCAAATAAAATAAATAAAAATAATACATATTTACTAATGTAGTTATGTATCAGAAGATTCTTTCAAAAGTAATTTCGTTTTTATCTAGAAAGATATGAGATTAAATTTGTCGAGTTGGAGCCTTAATAAACCTTTAAAAAAGCTAGGTTTAAACTTAAAGCTAATACTATGGGTTCCTCAGGTTCTAAAGGAAATATAATAACATCACTGCGAATGAGAAATGGGTTAAATGCAAGAGATCATGGAGTAAAAAAGATAAATTATATACCCCAAACAAGTTGAGTAGTTCGCCTAAAGCTTTTACAGCTTGGATAGGATATGGTGCTATACACAGCAAAAAATTGTTAAGATGGTAAAAATTTTGCCTCTAATGAAGAAGAGGTCAAAAATTTGTTTTTCTGCCAAATATGATCAAGAACTTTAAGAGTGTGGAATTATGCGATTGCCAGAAAGGTATTGAATCAAAACACACAATATATAATAATGACGAAATATTTATTAACTATAAGAAAATATTTCCATTTTTATGAAAGATAATTTGAAATTACTTTTTAAACAAGCTTCTATAATATACAATATTATAATTATACATATATTAAACATTATATTATTTCACCGCTTTTTTGTTCTAAAGTCTATATCACCAATTTTCTAACACATTTTTAGAGCTCTTAAAAGCGAGGATCATACCTAGATTTGTTTATATGTTTTTATTTGATAAGTTGCTTATTTATTATAAGCGGACTTAACTTAACTAGATTAAAAATAGTATTAAAGTTTAATTGAAATAATTATATAATTATAATATAATAGTAACTATCTCAACAGAATATATAGTAATTGTTATTGTGACTTTATTGTGAAACTGCTAAAACCTTCAAAGAACTACGGCATTTAGCCAGAGACAGAGACAACTGAAGATTCTTTGTAAATCATTTATATTCCTGATGTAAAACGATCTATATATATATATTGTGACGTATAGGTACGTTTTTATGAGTTTCCAAATGTATGTAAGTTATATGTCATATGAGTGTTCTTATATTCAGGAATATAAAAATATTGTTCGCACGGACTAAAAACAATCCCCCTCGTATGCCAGACCGTTTTTATCCTGAAACTTTACCCTATACCCTATCCCCGTCTGCGTTCAGACCTCCCTTAGGTTTATCTGCTTGCCTCTTTTTCGAAATAAGTCATTTTCGAGATCATATTTTTTTCATTTGAGATCTAAATTTGAGATTTGAGATCTCAAAATAATGTAGTTGAAAAATCTGAATGAAGTATTTTCTGATATGTAGTTTTTACAATGTCGTACCATGCGTGCAAAAATATTGTCTTAATCAAGAACTAAATCAACATTGAACACGATAGTAATTTTTAACGTTTAATAAGAATTTAACGATGAATGGGAATACAATACATCGATCGAATGATACCATCAAAATAAACACGATCTTTATATATCCCATTAAAAATATAGTTTAATTATATTTTTTTTGCTTAATATTGTTTTTTTTATCATTAAATAAATAGCATATTATTGTAATATTATTAATTTCTTCTATAGTGTGTTTATAAAAGCGTTTTATAAAACATATACATTCTGTCTAAGAAAAATTGGGATTAATTAAATACGACAGAATCAAATTTTATTTTGCTATCTACAAAGTATGCCTCATCGAGAGGAACCTAACTCTACGAGCGCTTGATCCAATCCTTCATACATTTTTCATAGGTTGTTTAAATTATGGTTTCCAAATCCTTTAACGTTCCTCACAGTAAATATACATTACGAGAATGCAAATATCATATTTACTGATTGAGTTAGAGTATTATTTCAAACAATCACTTTTTTTTCTTAGCTGTAATGTTGAAGTTTCTAAAATGCCAAGCGATATCACTAATCATGTAATGACATGTATTTCGTCGTTTTACAAAATCTTTTGCTTAAAGTTTTTAATATTTTTACTAAGTTTCACATAAAAAACGCGGCTTTGTGCGCGTTTTTCGATTGCATCATTTCCTTTGAAGCTTGGTTCATTTAAACCAAAGAATCAAATGTGGGATTTTTATGCGATCTGTAATTTCAAAATGCAAAAGCTGATATTAATTACAAAAACCGACAATTTACAAAGCCAAATCAAAAAATAAAAAATAAGAAAAAAACAACAACAAAGTAAGTAACATTTAAAGTTTTTATTTAATTCATTGTTTTTAAAAATAATTATTGTTGATTGCAATGCACAAAGAATTTCGCTGGGTTAACGCATTTCGGTGAACACCCGTTTTAAGACGCGATTTAAATGACCGTCCGACCGGCCGCTTACATCATTTCTCAACACTTGAGCTTGTAATTTCAGAAAGACGCTCATATCTAAAGCTGAATATGCAGTTGATTTACTGAATTAAATCATTCCTTTAATCAAATCTAGAGGCCACAAATGAAGCGCTTCGAGATACAACTTTGAAACTAATTTTATTTTAGAGGCGAAATAAATGAAACACCTAATCAAGAAACTAATTAGTGAACATTGTACACAAATTGTGCATATATAGTATACTTGATTTTAAGATTAATTAAAAAATTACCATAAAATAAAATAATTTTTTAAATGATTTTGTAACAAATATTGCGGAAGATTATTTTACATTAAAGCAAATTAAATAAAAACGTTTTGTTTATTAGTGATATTTTTTGTTGGTTTATTTACCAAATCAAACGATCGAAATGCAATTTTATTCACACACTTGGTGGACACATGTAGAAAAAGATTATTTTTTTTAATTTCTTAGAGTGGAATATTGCCAGACTCGTAAACTTTTGGCTCACTTACTAATGAGCCTATAAAATATTAAAATTATTTTTAGTGACAATTTCACATGAGACCCACTTACAAATCGAAATAGGAAATACACATACGATCAGAAGCGTACCGAATTACTCGTAGTAGTAAATGAGTTCTAATGAACAACTGCTGCCATAATTTTTCCCTGTTCTGCAAATATAGTAGATAATATGTTCACACTTCGGAAGAATTAATGAAAATCATAAAATCGAAATACAAGAATACAAATGATAATGGAAAATTATCTTTAAGAGTATATGTGGACTAGACCATATATAATCAAATTTTTATTTGAAAACGAATATATAAAATCATATAATATACTACTACACAATAGACCCGGTTTTAAAAATATATATCTACAGAATAGTTTGGCGTACGAATTACACTTAATCAAAGAAAATATATATATGTTGACTAGACCATATATAATCAAAATTTTATTTGAAAACGAATATATAAAATCATATAATATACTTCTACACAATAGACTCGGTTTTAAAAATATATATCTGCAGAATAGTTTGACATACGAATTACACTTAATCAAAGAAAATATATATATGTTGACTAGACCATATATAATCAAAATTTTATTTGAAAACGAATTTATAAAATCATATAATAACATATACTTCTACACAATAGACCCGGTTTTAAAAATATATATCTGAAGAATAGTTTGGCATACGAATTACACTTAATCAAAAAAAATATACTAAAAATTTTACTATTAAATTTTTCATAATTTAATAGTATATATGTATTAGCATTTCCAAAATAACTCTGAATTAAATATTTCGTTGATTAATGAATTGATAATATATATGAATTCAACTCAATTTCGCCGCTTTGATAAAAATTAACATTCAGCTTTTCAAGAGGTACAGTAAGCTATTGAAATCTACGATAGAGAATTGCCTTTACGAAAGTGTTATATTATTATATTATATATTCAAATAGTTAAGCAGTTATAAATTCATGCAATAAATAATGCCTCTACAAAAGAATAGAATTGAAATTTAAAAATTAAAAAATTTGAAAATATGTAATTAATTATATATATCAATTATTTCAAGCCTGACACTTGCAGTCCAAACAAAATATATTCGAATTATAAACTAATTAAAAAGAAATTCGAATATTTCCTAAGCAAAATATAACAAACAAAACAAAATACATACGAACTAAACCAATTAAAAGAAATTCGGATCGTTTCTAAGACCATTGATGATGCGTACTTTGGTCAGCCAAATTTCAATAAATTAACTAAATTTTTGTTCTTACTTTTTATTTGTTATTTTAATCCTTCTAACTTTTAAATAATATCTTCTTTGTAATTAATTAATTCAATTATACTACAGCTCCTTTATGATTTTTCTAAAATAATTAACACAGCAAACGAATTGGAACTTCAAGTTTGAAATATACAAGTATACTACAGGTTTGGGTCAGTAGGCTAATGAACTGTAACTCTGAGCTTTAAATTTGGCGGGGTACAAGTTCAACTTTTTATATTTGTAAATACAATACATGAAATACAAGAAATAATTCCAAGACCACTGCTGATGGGTATTTGGTAATACTTGAAATGGCTTTATGGTCAGTAAAAATTTTATTAATTAAAAATAATAATGAACATATGTTAAAGTAGCTTCCAAACAAACCGTAGTAGAAGAGAGTCGACTGGAATGATCATTTTTGATATTTCTAAAGCTTTTGACAAGGTCTGGCATGATAGTCTGATAGTAAAAATGTCTCATCTAGGTGTTCCAGACAGACTAACTAAGATCATCAGGAGCTTCCTATGTGGGAGGTCCTTTCGCACGAAAATCAACAGCGCTCTCTCGTCAGTCCGATCTATAGAAGCAGGGATTCCTCAGGGATCGCCACTTTCCACCACTACTATTCACCATGCTACATTAGGACGAATGACATCCTCAAGGACATCAAGATTGATCTTATCAAAAAATACATAAAAGATGGAGCCCTGAAATTATTTACGAAAACTGGCAGAGTTATCAACACCGCTTTATCAAAACTCAAAATCTTTACAGGCTCCTCGGGAAGGTATGCAGATCTGAGGTCAATTATTGCTTAGTCTGATGAAGTGATAAACAATAATCTAGTCAAGGTGTAAAGAAGGCTTTTGAAAATACCTCGAGTTGAAAAAGAGTAAAAGTGCTTAAGTGAATGGCTCAAAACAGCTTCAACATAACATAATAGTAATTAATAAAGTAGCTTTTATTTTAGTAAACTAATAGGAATAAGTTTTTAACACTATGACTAAAAGCATTCTCTATGCCATTATGTCTGAATTTGGTATCCTAGCAAAACTTATAAGCCCATGTAAAAAGACGTTGAACACCAGCTCCGTTTGAATCCGAAACACCTCTCCGAGACATTTGATACAAAACGAGGTTTCAGACGGGGTGACTCCTTGTCGTGTGACTACTTTAACCTAAAGTTGGAAACGATAATTAAAGCAGAAAATTTAAACTGCACTGGCACAATATTCTATAAAAGTGTAACTCTGCTTGTGTATGCCGATGATATTGATATTAAACACCCGCGTCTTAAGCCAGTATTTTCCAACTTACATATGTAGGAAAACAAGTGAAGCAAATGGGTCTTGTAGTATAAGACTACAAAACAAATTACTTTCTGTCAAGAAACAAAACTCCTGAGCGTGTTGGGATCCACGTCACTGTTGACAATTATAAGTTGGAACTTGTGAAAGACTTTGTTTATTTTAAAACCAGCGTAAACACCAAAAATGACGTAAGCGAGGAGATTTAACGAATAATCACTCTTACCATCTGATGTTACTTCGGGCTAAGTAAGCTATTGAGAAATAAAGCCCTCTCTCAACAAACAAAAATCACGCTTTACAAATTTGTTATCATGCACGTCCTGCTGATTGGTGTGAAGTTTGGGCAATTACCAATAATGATGAGAAGGCGTTAGGAGCATTCGTGAGAAAAATTCTTCGCATGATCTATGGTCCCTTACGCGTTGGCGACGAGTATCGAATTAGATGGAACGATGAGCTATACCGCGACATTGACATAGTTAAGCGCATAAAAATTCAGCGGCTCCGCTGCCTTGGTCATGTCGTGCGAATGGAAGAAAGTGCTCCGACTAGAAAGGTATTTGATTCGGTACCCGCAAGTAGAAAACGCGGTAACGGACATCTGCATCATTGGTGCAAAGACCAGTTGACCAACGATTTGGGGGCACTCGATACTACCAACTGGCGGCAGCAAGCAACCAATCGAGCTGGCTGACGGGGGCTACTCGATGCGGCGAAGTATGATTCACGTCTGTAATAGCCAACTAAAGTACGTTAAAATTGTTAAAATTGAATCCAGTCGTCACTAAAAAATATTAGGTAATAATTTTTCTAACTCAAAAATGACTAATGGAGCTGTTATTTATTTCTGGTAGGTAACTACTAAGAATAAGGTGTACATAATAGGTGGTTGCAATTCGAATATTTTGAAGAAAGATATTCGCTTCAGGAATGAGGTACAATATATCAAAAGTTCAGCTATGATCCCTACTCAGTTCTTCAAGATTCCTTTTATCGATATTTTGAAGCACAATTAGTGCTCTTATTAACAAATAGTAAAACTGTACGAAATGAAATCCGTAAAAAGTACGATTTATATAATTATAATTCTTATGTTATTCAAATTTAATTTTACATAAAAGACTAGATTTGTATAATGTTAATCGAAAGAAACAAATTTAATAAAAGTACGCACTATAAAATTCGAACTTGGTATCTGCTTTTCCTTCAGTGACTTGAAGACTAAATTAATAATTTCTTATGTTGCAGTAAGAATTTCCTTACAGAGAAATATGATAAAGGTTATTTCAAATTGGGAATTGGCGCGATATACAATACAAATCAGCCAATTTAGAAGCTAGAGAAAATGAATAAAATCGTAAATGGAAAATAAAGTGCAAATGCCACTCTTCTGTTAAGTTCTCTGTAACAAAATCAAAAACAGAGAAATATAAAATTATTTAAACTTCAATTAACAAAAGAACAGCAGATGTTTGAATTTCATATATTGTTATTGTTATATATCTTGTGGATATAAATACTATGTTACGTATGTTACGGAAGCTACTAATACCCTGTTATTATTATTTCCATACTACATTAGGAGCCTAAGGAGTCTACAAAGTTTTTCCAATGGCTTCTATTTTGTGCTATTACTCTCAACTCGTTCAACGATTTGCCCGTCTCCTGCTGAATTATCCTTTTCCAGGTCATTGATGGTCTGCTTCTGCGCCTAGACCCCTGGGGGTTCCAAATAAGTGTAGCATGCGCGATATCTTCATAAGGTTTACACAGTGTGTCTCCAATCCAACCATACTTCTTTCTTCTTATCTCGCTGTATACGTTTGATTGGTGCGTTATTCTCCATTACTCTGTTGCGCAGGCATCGATTGATAGATGATTGCAATCTTCTTTCGCTTTCGGAGTTAGTACGCTGACCCATATACCATATATATGTTTTCGACCCATATAGGCACATCGATTTGACGTATTCGTTAAAAATTTTTACCATCGTATTGGTAAGTATATTGTGGGCACGCCATACATTGCGTAACCTAGCAAATGATACTCGCGCTTTTTGAATGCGGCTATTGATGCCCTTTTTCGCACCCCATCTACCGAAAGGATAATCCCTAAGTTAGTAAAGCTCTCGGTGTAACGATGTGATGCCCATCGATTGTAATACCCTAAAAGAATTGTAAATCTCTTATCAAAAAAAAAAAAATTAGATTAAAAAAAATATGAAAAGTTGAAATTGATAGTTTTGTAGTTTACTTCCTTCTTAAACCTTTTATTTTCTTTTGCTAGATAAATAATTCCAATAGTAGTTATAGAATCTGTTTTACTATATGTTATAGTACTCATAAATTGTTATAGATTAATTATAGTTACAAGTATAATTTAGCATGAATCAACATGTTTACAAAATATTCTGTTACGAACATCGGAAATAGTTATTCCAAAAATGCACGAACTTCTTAATTCTTCACTAGATAAGTACATATGTTTTAATTGTTTTATTTATTTTGTAATTTTCTATGTTATATAATCAATCTCA
>NC_051847.1:87232558-87251845 GCF_002237135.1 Teleopsis dalmanni | reverse complement strand
TTAAGGATAGAAGTTCCAAGCAACTAGCGCATGAATCCCTTGTTTTTGAGAATACACGACTTTCCCATTCAGGAAAAAAGAAGGAACAAACCCTACAAGTTTATGTATTTGACTAAGTCCCTAATATCAAAGGTTGATTTTAATGTTAGGTCGTTATAAAAAGAGCCTTAATAATTTGAAATCTTCTCCTAGCCAATGATGGTCACTGATATATGAAACTGAGCTTAGTTTCTTCCTCATCCACAAAGTCACAACCGCAGCAATATGCTTACAGAGAACACCGTAAATGTGTTCTCAATATGCAGTGGCATTGATAATGTAATATTGAGTTGGTTTCGTTGCGCTACTAATGATGATGATATGATTCTAAGATAGTTATTAGTATGTCTATGAATTAATTTAATTCATTATGAAAATCTGCTATTTTGCAATAAGTCCATCAATAAGTCCTATAAATGATATGTTATCCTACAGTTATTAAATGATAGCTACGCATTATATATTGGTTTCCCAGTAGAAAAAGTGGTCTTCGAAGACATTGTCTTCAAGACGGTCTTTGATACCGCGTCCGCATTTTCAAGCAAATTTGCAAAACAATTGCTCAAAACATGAATGTAAATACTCTTTCTTTGCTTTCTCTCTCATTTTTAGTGTTCATAGCAACGTATTTGAATTTTGCCTCAGATGACGCTATGTTTTATAAATGAAGTGACGCAATAATTTTGAAGTGTAGTGAATAAACATTTGTGAAATAAATATTAAAAAAATCAAAATAAATAAAGAAACAAAATCATTAAACTACGAAATATTAAAAAAAAAGAAATTAAATCAAAACAAATTAAATAGTGACTTAGTTCCTGGAAAATATATTGATATTAATATTGAAGACAATAATTCCAGTGAAAGTTGTTTTAGAAACGAAACAAAGGATGTTGAAAATAAAAAAACTGAAAACACTTGTGAAAAATTAGCTGTTATATTTAAAAAACACAGGATTAACAGGCGTTGTGGTAATGATATTTTAGAACTCTTAAGATCAGAAGGTTTAATTGTACCAAAATCCTCTTCAACGCTTTTGAAAACATATAAAACTTCAACAATTGATGATAGCGAAATGCTATAAATTATTTTATATTAGTTTTAGTTAATTTTAGATATGCTAAGTTATATTAAGTTAATTATTTAAATTAATTTTCATTATGTTTACTAGTTTTTACTAGTTTATTATTAATATCTTAATAAAATTTATAATAATTTATAATAAAATTTATAATTTACTTTTAAAACTTTTAATTTTGAATGTAATGTAAGAAATTATTATATAAAATAAATAAAAGTACAAAATACAACAATTTCTTTCTACTTATTTAAAGAGAAAATTGAAATTCATTTAAAATTTAAAGAGCGCAATAAAAGAGTAGAAATAAAAAAAAGGGTGAAAAAATTATATGAGCACTGCACTAAGAGCGCACAACTTTCTGTCGAATGCGTCCGTTATGCAAGACATGGTCTTCGAGACGGTCTTCGAGACATGTACGCAAAAATTCATTGAAGACATTTGGCTAATTTGTATGAAAGTGTCTTCAAAGACCGTCATACATTTGGATCGATCGGTCTTCATGTATGTATCCATGTCTTGAAGACGTCTTCGATGACGGATCGATCCGTTTTCTACTGGGTTAATAACAATATTCATTGAATTTTTTATGCAATCAAAAGTCATTAGCTAATTTCAAGCTTTTAAAGTAAATTATCTGGTAAACAAATTTATACTTCACGTGTCTTACCTCATTTCGCAACAGTCAAAGCCAAAGACCCCAAAAATATTAATTGAATTTATTCTAATTTCGACTTAAAAAAGATTGGAACAGAAACTGGTTAAAGCCAAATTAATATTATTGCAAAAAGTATTTCACATATATATATGTATATGTGTATTTATTTATATTTATGTACATACATATAGCTTTATACACATTTCAAAAACCGACCAAACTCGTTCAAGATGACTTCAAAATGGACAGTTTGCGACAATGGTAAGCGAAACATTTCCGTGTCGTGGCTTACGCCATTAGAATTCCATTTGATTTAGTGCTTATTTTTATTAATTTTTACAATTTAGATACAATACTAAGCAGTATTGACAATGCGATTATTTTTATTGCTAATTTGTTCCGAAGTTTAAACAGAGACGACGGGCCTCATACTAGCACGTTTTGGCCTATTATATACGTTTTATTTATTGCCGTATAAATAACATGAACTTGCAAATATTGCTAAATGGCTGTTGTAAACTTGTTTGAAATGGCATCATTTTACTAATTTAAGATACAAAATATTTGAATTTTAAATTAGCATGTAAAACACACTTTTGCAATAAAAAGAATAACATCATCAATAAATAGCATCACAGCTCGATTTCAATATTAGTTTCATTTATTTTATTGCGGCACATAAGATAAATTCGACTCTTTGTTAGAATGAGCCTTGTTCCCATAGGAAAAATTAAATGGCTTGACATTTATATTCTTAATAATGTTTATATGTTAATTTTAAAAAGCCAGCTCAAAAATGCTCATACCTTCTTCTTAAACAAATTTTAGTTTTTATTAATAAAAGCTACTTACTTAGATTTTGTTCTAGCCATGATGTCCGTATTTTTACCTCAACAGCATATTTTATTGACTTTATTTTAAAAATAACTTACAGTTATCTTACTGATTTGTATGTACTAATATTGCATAGATCGTTTCTAATCCGATCACACAAAATCACGAGCTTCTCTTCCAAAAACTCTTTTGACATATGTCGATCAAAGTGAATTATTTTTATTGACATATCTGGAATACTACACATATTTTTTCACACTCTTGATAAAAAATCCAGAATTTTTACTTTTTTTTTGTTTATGTTAAGATTTAAATTTAAACTGATTAATCCGATTTGTTAACTTTTGTAATTTACTTTTTTTATTGTATTTTATTAAAAATTATAAAATAAATATCAGCGCTAATGCCACATGTCAAAAAAATTAAATTTTTTGCTTTGTAGTATTTTTTTTAGAACGTTAATACTTCGAAACTACTATATATAGCATTTTTCTACAACATTTTTTGTGGTACGCTTTTTACATTGTAGATACTTTTTACTTTAGATAGAAAAAAAATTCATTTTGAGCGATGGCACTTTTAAACAAGAACTCTAGGGTAACTTTAGTCACTTAAAAATGCATATGTCACTCGACGTAACACATTAAAGAAGTGTGCTCTTTTTGTTTACTCTTTCCAAAACCTTTGCTTCAAATAATATATCAAAAATGGGAGTACCCTGGTATAACCAGGACTACAAACTGACTACAACATTAAAAGAATAAAAGTTCAATTTTAAACTGACCTCCCTTAACAGACAATTAATTGATTTCCTCCATTGAGAGATGCGCCGATTTTGGAATCCATTGATCTATTGCTGTTCGTTATTTATTGTCGTTAAGAAATCATCAGTTTAGAAATAGATTAATTTAGTAATAATGCGATCTTAAATCCTTTTATCATATTTTACATATGATTAGCCAGACTCAATTCTGGGAAATTGATGATTCGCTCTCGTCTTGTAAGAATTGATAAGACGTTTATTTCGGAATAAAAAATATCCGTTTGTTAAATTATCGAAACGAAGAATTGCTGAACATCATAACAATGCAAAGATTTGCACTACTGTTTTAATGTACATATATATTAGAACTATTAATCTTTGTTCAATCCATTGCCCCTTAGAGAGCATGGTATCATATTTGTACCAGTTATTTTAGTGGTAACTAATTTTTTATTTTATTGCAATTAAACTATAATAATTAATAAAAGGCTTGGTTTTGATATGCAAAATGAATATTTATGCAAAGTATATATAAACTAATAAGTTAAGCAACTTAGCAAAGGCAACATTTTATATCTACTTTTGATATATAAATACTTTAGTAAATGTTTCGGAAATATTTTTACACCTTATAAACATTTACGAGAAACACATTTACGAGAGAATGACACATAATCTATTCAATTAAAAATGTCTAGTTGTTTAACATTAAAGATATTATTATATAATGTTCTTATAGACCTTATTTAATTGTCTATTAATCTGGTATTTGAGACTATTACCTTATCTACCATTGTTACTATCCTTTGAAGCTTCTCATTTATCTCAAAGTTACATTATGAAACCTGTTTGACATCCTGCACAATTTCTTACGTATTAATTATAAATACTACTAGATATATATTCACCTTTAAAAAGACTTCTGGCCTCATATTGAAGCAAAACAGAGTGACCATAGTAAAATTTTATGTCTTAACCAAAATGAATTTTTATAGTTCTTCATATTAGCGTCAGAATGTTCCTTTGTTGAGGACATCCTAACGTTAAACGCAGACAGCAAGTCCTATTATAGTCCTTCATATTAGCGTCAGAATGTTCCTTTGTTGAGGACATCCTAACGTTAAACGGAGACAACAGGTTCCATTACTGTACTCAACACTTGATCCAGTTCAAAGTCGAACAGTCACAGAATATGTTAACGTTGTTCTTATCTGATATTATAAGATATTTTATTAGAGATTTTAATTTTCTCAGACAGTTCCTTATTGTTCATATAGTAAGCAGCCCATAGTCATCCGTCAGATAACCTACTAGCGGGCTCACCTTTGCTTTAGTGAGTGAAGACGTAATAGCTATTCAATTTCCTATCATAAACTTAGTTATCATCCAACTTATTCCACAGTAAGGCTTGAGTCAACAGAACTATAACTGTTCCGATTATTCGCAGATGCATTGCCATCAACTCCAATATTATCTATGAATAGTTTCTAATAATTCATACATTCTAGTGTATGAATAAATCTAATTTATTTCACAAAAAAAAAAAATGTAATTTAATGAGTATAATTTACCTTTATTATTTCAGCTCGGCTCTAGAAGTAAACAAAAATAGTATTAAATTAATATATATAAAAAAAAAGAAAATTGTGTCTAAAACCGCTGCGGTTTCATTCTTGAGCACGAAATACGTGCGCACACAGAAACTGGGTGGTCAAGTAGATCAAGCATTTCGAAGATTTATGGTTTGTTTATTATTGCTGAATGTGCAAGTGGAGCTTGTGACATTTAAATTTAGTTGTCGATTTTCGAGTATTTTTAAACTGTAATATGCGAAATATCAAAGCGCGTTGACAGCAAAAATAAAACCATATTAAAAAAATATTCATAAAATATTTAGTGCACAAAACGAATTTATGGTAAAAGTGTAGGGAGCCAGCCGAGCTCCTACTTGTGAGCGACTACACGGATATTTAATTATAAATTGCGGCACAAGTAAAGTGGCTATGGATGTGGCTGTGCTGTGGCAGAAGTGCAATGCAGTGCAATGCAGTGCAGTTTGACTTCACCTACACAAAACTTATTTATTTGCCTTTTTCGCCACACATAGGAGCATTTCGAATTCATTCACTTTCTTTCATTGAATTAACTTTTAAAATATACAAAATTTTTTCAAAATATGCAATTTAATTAAAAAATTTCTTTGAATTTATATTTTATTTCACTTTAAGTGATGTGTGAAATTTTTTAATTAAAAAGTGTAATTTTTTTTATGTTTTGAAAATATATTTATGCTTGTAGATTCTTTAAATATTATTTATTTATTTTTCACAAATCCGGATGTTAATTATATACATATATGTTGTATCTGTGATGTCAAATTATCTTTTAAATCAAAGCATTTTACATTAGTACTTCAAAGTGTTAGAGCAGGTTAGGTATTTTCACATTCGAACGTTTCGATCGAACATTTAAAAAATTTGAAGAAATTGAAAATTCGGGAGGCGCATATATTCGCAAGATGCCCAAAGATTTTCGAGATGTTCGAAAATGTTTAAGATGCTCGAATATGTCCAAAAAGCTTAAGATAGTCTAAGTCTAAAAGATATTCTTGATGCTCGAAAATATTTGATCAAATTGTTCTAAGATGTTCGAGATACTTTTGGGATACAAAAAGCTCAAGATATTCGACGTGTTAAAAGATAGTTGTTATGCTCGAAGATGTTTGATACTCAAAGTTGTTCAAGTTGCTGTAAGATATTTGAGATGCTCGAAAGTTCGAAATGCTCAAAGATGTTTGGGATCCTCGGAAATATTCAAAAAGTTCAAGATGTTCAAAATGTTAAAAAATAGTTGTTATGCTCAAAGATATTTGAGACACACAAAGATGTTTGAATTGCTCTAAGATGTTCGGGATGCACAAAGATGTTTGAGATGCTCGAAAATGTTCAAGAAGCTCAAAGATATGTGAAGTGTTAAAAGATGTTCCAGTTGCTCGAAGATATTCAGTATGTTCGAGTTATTGTTTGAAATGTTAGAAAATATTTGTCGTGCCTAAAAGTATTTGAGGGACTCAAATATGTTTGAGGTACTCAAAGGTGTACTCGAAGATATTTGAAATGCTTGAAGATATACAAGACGCTCAAAAGATGTATGAGGTACTTCAAAATGCTCAAAGAAATTTAAGTATTCTATCGAATAATCTGCTATATTTTCATTTTGTTTTAATACAAATCTCTATAATAAATATCCGAGCAATTAGTTAATTAGTTGAAACAACTAATACTTGAAGCTTTAAACAGTTTATGTAAAATTTTAAGAACCGCTACATATATATTTTAGCTAATAGTTCGACTAAAAGGATTTTGATCTGATAGTGAGTTTTAAAAAATAATCATTTCATTATTTCAAATTAAAGGGATTATAATGTTGCCACAATTACGCATGCTTATAGTAAAATGAGACTTAAATCAATTATATGAATACTGGGTTTATAGGCTATTATATATGTGTGTGTGTTCCCTGTAATACTTGACCGGTAATATAAATCTGACACAACAAGTTCCGAGTGCTCACAATTTAATGTCTTGGACATTTTTGTTAGATTTTTCGGAGAGTATCGTTATTATTGTGATTGATGCATAAATTTGCGGGAGAAAAGTGTTAGTATTTGAGCTTTTATTAAATATGGAGTTGCATTTTCAACTGGGTGCTATGACTCATAGACAGAAAGAGGCTTTATGTGAGCCACACGCAGTGGAGTCATGTTCACGTGGATGGCTTTATTACATGATGAGCGCATTACTCTATCGATCTGAGTGTTTAGAGTACCTCGACATTAAGCCATCGTAGCAGGACAGTTAGTATAACTTATCTCTGATTCTAATAGCTACGTTGAGGTTATTGAAAACAGATCTGTCTCTAGAGCTGAAAAATAAAAAAACTTATTGTTGTTGGTTTTACTATTATTGTTGTTATTTTTGCGATTAATGACAAATTTTTTTTTTTATTAAGCATATAAAAAAATTTAAACGGTAAAGAAATTCTAATACTAACAATGATTCTTAATCAGGTTATTTTTATTTTAGTTGAGTTTAGTTTGAAATATTTATTTGAATTTGATCCTATTTTTTATGTCAGATTTAAATACTTTCGGAAATTATATTTGAATTTTTTTCAGTAACTTTCTTTCATCTTTTATACTCATCTATCTAACTGCACAAATTTCTATTTGCTTATTTTTTTATTGCATTAATTTAACAGAAATACCATATAGAGTTTCTACTAATTTAATATATAAATTCAGTTTCTTTAAATAAAAATATTCAAAATATTTTTTTGATTTTGGTAAATATTAACAAGTGTTTCAATTTCAAATACATTTACGAATAACACATTTATAGAAAGCGATCGAATTTTTAAAGTAGACTAAGAAAAAGTCTAAAATAAATTTAGATAAATTAAATCCAATAAAATTTTACAAAAAATGAGCAGACAACGTCTATCAAATTATGTACAAATATTTCTCAAATGTTTTTTATCCATTTTCATTACAAGGTTTTGCAGTGAAAAAATTTCAAAATTTTACAGTCATCATTTATAATTAGAAATTTGATTTGTTTTCGAATTAATCAATTTTAAAGTTATATTTTCATCTTTATTAATTCAATGCTTTTAAGTTTTTTAGCCATAAGCAATTGATGTTCTCTATAAAAAATTATCTGATTACATTTAACATATTTCATCTTAACACTGTTTAAAATTTAGAGAAACCTCGCATATAGAACAAACTAGTATCTATTCTGATACATATTCTTTTAATGTAATTTTAAGTGGATTATGTAGAACAAGACAACTCAGCAAAATATTTCTAACTTAATAATTTTATTATGGTTTTAATCAAATTATTGGCCTATTGACTTACTCATGCAAACAAAATATTTTACAATTTATAAAAATGTATGAAAGATTTGTAATACCGACCAAATAAAATTTCGGTTTTTGTTGCTCGTTTGAATAAAATTAACAAATCCTGAAAGTCCGTTTAAGATATTTGTATTTTGCAGTTTTATTGATGTGTTAACCCTCAAAAAATTAATTGATTAGGTTACACCGTACTTACATATGCTGCTTTCGATTGGTAACTTTTTTTCGATGAGGTAACTTTTTTAACCGAGATTCACTTTCAGTGCAATTTTTATTTTCGATTGGTAAATCTTGAGCAAAATGTATAACATTTGAGATTAATTTATAACACTGCAAATATCTTGCAAGAGTAGCAAGATCATCTTGAACTTATTAGCTGTTTTGCACTTCTACAAAAATGTTGAATTTCTCTAAAAATATTTGATTGGGCAACAAAATTATGTTGCCTCATTTCGAATGAGCCATTTGAAAGTGTTTACATTCGTTGTAATTCATTTGTTCTCATTTCAAACAGCTGATTTTCCAACTTGCCTGTTGATTTGATTTTTGGCCTGTGACAAAAAAATGCTGCATGATGGTTAAATATACCTTCAAACCTTACAATATAAACTGAAAACATAACTTCGATTAAGTACTTTTTGGAAAGTAGAAGTTCTAAAAAGAGGTGCATCGGTTTTAAGGCAATGTAACCACCAAACATTTGTTTACCTTTTTTTGTAAATATGTCCAAAACAGCTTTCTCAAACTGTCAAAATACCTTGAGAAGCTTTTGTTTATGGTATATTCAATGTATTAATTTGCATTTGGAACATATTTGGAACTCATTCTAACCTCGTTGGAACTCATTTCTACAGAATGCGATCCAATGGATCTAATTTGCGCTTGAGATTTTATATGCAAAAATGAGTCATTTGCTGCTCATTTTCGATTTTTGACCAAAATGAGCTATTTGAGACCAGTGTAAATGCCTTATATATCTAAATTGAATCCAGTTTTATAAATCAAAAACCCTAATACACAGTTTGGTAAATCATTATGCAGACTTCTCCTGAGCAGCATTGTAAAATTATGGAAATTTATTTCTATAATCTGTGCAATTTTACATTTAACACGATTGACCAACTAACCAAATGTAATCGACTTATCAAAATCATAAAAAAATTAGGTGCGAGTAAAAAACCAATAGTTATTCATCAGCTACTTACAAACCGGGAAATGCGTGGCTTGAAGTGATTTATTCAAAGTGGCATAATCTCGAAAGGACCGATAATACGAATAACTACGTTAAACGTTTTCTTGTTGCCAAAAGTACCAGGACTGATACATTTTTCCTTTCAACAGAGTTATACATATGCCATACTTTTAGGACAACAATCAACTTAGTAAAGAAAGAATTTAATAACAACATTATCTTTATTATCTCCAGAAACAGATTAGTTACTTGACCCCCAAAACTGTGTGATGAAATGCTTTCTGTGAGATACTTGTAGTTGTAAATCAATGGAAGACAACAATAGACGCAATGTTCGTGAAACATTGAGGCCATGTTTCAAAAAATGGCTAAAAAAATTGAATGTCTAGAATGCAGTTCTTTCGACGCATAATGTTCGAATTTAAATTTATCTTTGTTTATTCGAACTTACTGTATGATTCAAAAATTCAATTATTTAAAAAGAAGTTTTTATTAGCACAAGACAAAGAAATTTCTTTATTTATTTGAAATTGTAGACATCTTCGGTGTTTTAATTAAATACTTTATTATATACAATAGTATATATGTAAACATACAATATATGTTATAATAATTAGTAAATTAGGTTAAGATATTTTATATTATTATTTTAATACTTTGTAGGTTATAGACAACATCAATTTATGTTATTGGTGCATTGTTTCTGTAACCAAAAACTTATGTAATTCAATCGGAATTAGGTCGTCGATATTGTCTATTGAACTATGGCTACCAATTGTAAAATACAATTCTTTCTAGCCAACATTGAGATAGAATTTCTAATTGTGGTTTTATAGTTGAATAAATTTTAACTAATAATATTTTAATGCTTAAGTTATTAAGTTAATAAGTTAATAAGCTTATGCTATGCTGTGGGGAACTTGAAAAAGAACATCTTCATATTATATTTGTAACAACTTCTCACGAAAGTGGTAAAAAAAAATTTGTATCTTTACACTCTCATATCTCAAAGCATAATTGTCTGCATTTTACCTTAAAATTGTTTCATTATATTTTAAATGCATTTTTTTACAATTAAGATGAATTTTTCCCTTCTTTCGATAACAACATTTTCAACATAAATTGTGAATATTTCAAAAACATCTGTACTCGTGCACCAGAAAGTATGAATATGTCTACAATATTTTCACTCTGACGCTGTTTGGAATTGTAATTGCATGCGCGGTGGGGCATATCAAATGTTGTTGTGGGTTTCCGTTAAATATGGGAGAAACGACCTAAAATAACTCTAAAACCAAATGCGGAACAAAAAATGGAAAACAATATAAAGAAGAAGAATATTCATAAAACGTACTACAATCCGATAGATAGACTCGCTCGCATGGCGTGCGCATTGTTATGGTAGAATGCAAACGAAATTATGTTTTCAAGCCAAGTGCATTCAGCACGGATACGTCCATATCTGCATATATAAAATTTCTTCTTCTTCTTCTTCTTCTTCTATTTATGCGAACTACAATGAATGTTAAGAATTTTTTACATTTTAACTTAAAATTTGTACTTAAAAAACTCAACAAAGATTTTTGTTAAATACTATTTTCAGTAAATTTTTTTTCTTTTCAAACTACACTTTACTTGTTAATTCATTAAATATTATATTGTTCTCATATTTCTTTAAAAGATAGCTTTTTAGTGATTTGACATAATGAGGTACTTAAAAATATAACAATTCAAAGATAGGCTACAATTAAACCGCTGAATGAAACTGTTGAAAGTACTCAAGTAGATGTGAATAATTACATAGAGTAGGAAAAATACCGACTCTCTTTTAAATAATCTCAAACAAAAACATAGATATATATTGCATATCTTTCTATGATTATGGTTTTAGGCATTTTATATCATTTTGAATCGTATTTAATAGTAATATACGTATATAATTAGCTTGGGGGAAAAATATTGAAGTATCATAACTTCGAAACGGTTAGTTGCACCTGGTAATTCTTTCTTTTGCAGAATTTGATGATATGCGATAATGTGAAATAAACTACAGTCAACACTGTTTATAGATAGTTAAAGCAAAATATTGAATATAATACCAGGATCGGAATTGATTAGGAGGAAGGTATTGATTACTGTATTAAGGAGTGTATTACATATGTATGATACCTAACTGTTCACCGGGTGCGTTAAAATGCGAAATTTATGCCAAGTCTTATGTGTATTAGCAATATTAACAGGATTGACAAGCGGAGCAATGGAAATCATAATACAGTCCAACTTCCATAACTCAAAGTACCGTTTTGCAAAGAAAGGGTTTGACTTCGAGTTAGAAAATTTTTTATTTTTGAAAGAAACTAGAATTACATTTTAAGATATTTATTTATTTGCAATTAAATACAGCACAAAAGTTATAGTAAAGTAAAATATTCAGAAATCAGGGTTTGGAATGTTAATTCTTTTTCGTATTTTCAGTAAAAAAAGATTCAAATTTATTCCAAGTCGTATAGTGATCATCAGTTGGAGTATCATTCGTTTGTAAATAAAAATACAAAATTTTGAATGAGTTCTCTACTCCCTCCTTGGAAAGCTAATGAACAATTTCATCCACCTCTTCATTACTTTCCAAATTTCATTGTCAAGCTCAATATAATCATTGAGAGAAGCATTGGAAGTTATTTTATTTACTTTAAACCACGTTGCCAGCGACTGGCATTTGCACAAAGAAGCAAAATAAGAAAGAAAAAAATTAAACATTTGGTTTGGAAAAAGGGACCTCCCCTAACAGCAAAATGTATTTATACTTAAAACAAATTTTCGACTTATAGAATGCACTTTTTCCATATTCCTATCGGCACGGAACAAAATTTTAGTTCGAGATATAAAGAAATTCGAGTTATAGAAATTCGAGTTATGGAAGCGAAATTGCAGGTAATTTGCTCTCTAAAACCTTGGTGCACTCCTTTTGGTTCGAGTTATAGAAAATTCGAGTTAATGAAGTTTGAGTTCTGGAAGTTTAACTACATTTTGATTTTTCCTCAGTATTGCTCGTTTTTTTTTTCGTATACAGGTACTATCGGCTTTTTGTCGGTTTCCATGCAAATTTCTTTCTGTTGTAAGTCATGGAAGCGAAAAAATCGTTTAAATGCACGCACGTAAATATTTTATTTTGTATATTTTTTGTAGTTTTTGCTGTGAAGTGTTCAAAATAATGTCCGCTGTGCATGATGTGTAATAGCTAGCGACGTCCTGTAATACCCGCTAAGACAGCGCTATACCATACACATCTTTGATACTTAAACAAAACTTTACAGATTTCGTCAAAAAGGTTTGATGTAATTTATGCTCCAAACATACTACATTTAAACTGATTTCCACTATACTCACTTATTGCTTTAAAAGAGGACTGTAAAAATCCCAGACTCAAGACCTCAAACTTCACATCTCGCCATTTTATTATAACAACACAACATATCTACTCAATAAATGGCTAAATTCGAGAAATTATTTCAAAAGAAATATATTTTCACTAAAAAGCGTTATATATTTTTCAAAAAATTAAAATATTTATTACTACAGTACTTGCAGTATAAATTGCTATAAAAAGCGATTACTTTTTCTTAGATTTGTTTTTTCTTTTGTAGTCAACTAAAATTCATCATAATTTTATATACAAAAAAAAAATTGTTTTATTAATAAATTACCTAAACGCAATTTAATATAGTTTTATCCAGACAAACATCTTTGGTATTTCCAATGAATTCATAGACGTGAAAATATTCCATTTTCTCCATTTCCCACAATAAATTCGTCAATATAGCAGGCGTTAAACTAGTTTCATCCCATATACAAATTTAATTTAATTATCAAATAAATTTTTGTGTAATAATGTGTGAAATCTTTTTCGTTTCAGATTTTGAGGCAACACATGCTGCAACTGTAGTGCTACTCCAAAGATAAACTTCAGATCGCGTATGCCCGGATTGACATTTCCCATAACGAAAAGTTGTCACATTTTTTGAACCAAAAAACCAAAAAAAAAAAAATCCAAGGCACACAATGCGTAGCATTTGAGAAAGCATAGCAATAAACTTAATTAAAAATTATAAAAACATATAAAAAATTTATAATGTGAGACTTAAAAAATATCAATGAAACCCGCGGCAACGTGCGAAAATACAATATTTGAGTTTAATTCTGAGGAAAGCATTAAGTGCATGAAGATATGAAATGATGAAGAGATGAAGAAAAAATGATTATTCAGCAAGTAATGGAAAGAAAGAAAGGCGCCAAGTTGTGCAATAAAATTTGTTGAAGTTTATGAAGTTTAAGTAAATCTTAAACAAATATAAATGATTTATTCATTGAAAATCAGTAAACAAATAAAAAGAAATTACAAAAATAAATTTGAAAAGAAAAATTAAGCTCTATGCAACATCAACTTTTTAATTGTGTAGTTACAAAGTATCTTACGAAATTAACGAATATCAAAGAGATTCCATGAAAAGTGTCACTTGAAAATTTAAGCCTCTCTAAGTCGAAAAAACGACACATAAAAGTGAAAATAATTATAATTTTTTTTTGCCTTTCATCAGTGAAATTTGGTTGCGCCTAAATGAAGAACCAAATTCGTTTTTTTAGTTTTGATACTGTGATTACGACACGGGAAACTTAATTAACTGAAAGTGTTTTTTTGACGCTACTTACTGGGTGCTGAATCCACCAATTTTCGCCGACACTTAACTCAATCGAAAGAGAGCACGTCAAAATGTTAGCCAATATAAGAAACATAAGAAAACGTTTAGTGCGAAGGTAAGTGATTTATTCACATTTTACTGAAAACTTAACATTTTTTTTTTTTTGAATAGTTTATCGCATAAATATTCATAAAAACACATTAAATGTCATAAACAAATGCTAAAAACCTAAGACAAACAATTTTTTATTTACTTTGTATTGTTTCGTTTCGAAATTTGTTAAAAGGTTTTCAATTTGCATGTTGTTGCCATATTTTTCCAAATAAAAACTCACTTCTATCTATATCAGACGGTCAAATAATAAATAATTCACTTCACTGACGTTTCCTACATCCGCAGAACATCGACGAGCAATTAAAGAGGCGCTAATTTAATATAAATTCAAATTGGGCAATCATGCATGTTGTAAACAAATCAAAACGGCTTTTAATTACAAAAAATAGCAACTACCAAAAACAAATAGATACAAAGATACAAGATACATAAAGATACAAGCTGTACATAAAGTACGTTGGTAGTATACATAATTGCTTGGCGTATTAGCAGTAATCAATTATGCAATTTAGTAACTTTGAAACTAATGGCACACACCGCTTACTGTGATGTTTACTTAAGGCATTCAGAAACTACTTTTTTGTCATTACAACAACAATGAAAATGATTTTATGATATATGAAAGTGAAGAAATTATAGTTAATAATTATTAATTATTATTGAAACTCGTTATTTTATTTTCAATTCGGATATAAAAGTTAAATTTAACAAAAATGACAAAAAAAGTGAATTATTATTCTTAAAAAGAATAATTAATCCATAAATTTTTGTGGTCAGAAAATAATGGACATCTTTAGGCTAATTATATATCAATAAGACGTTAGGAGATTGTTAGGGGAATTTAAAATATTTTTAATCAGAACTTTGAACTCCAACACTGATTTAAAACGTATATCAAATGAATTATGCGACTCTAAATACTTAAGGTATGAGGACGGTTTGATATGTCAGGGACTTTTTGAATTTCCCGCGCAGTTACTACAAATGCCGCAGTGCTGCCGTCAGCTGTAATCTACCAGTGGGCAACTTTTTAATTTTGAGCAAGCTACGTCATTCAGTTTATGTTTGATAGCCTTTCAAAGCAGACAACCTCGTGAATTTTTACGAAAATGGAAAAAACTGAATTTCGTGTGCTAATTAAGCATTACGATCCCAAATACTTGAATTGGAATACGAACTACTACCCTATCCAGCATATTCTTCAGATTTAGCCCTCTGTGACTATTTTCTGTTTCCAAACCTAAAGAAATGGCTGAGCGGTAAGAGATTTGAGTCGAATGAAGAAGTTATTACCGAAACAAACGCATATTTTGAGAGCTTTGAGAAAACCTATTATTTGGAGGGAATAAGAAAATTAGAAAACGCTAGACTAAATATATCGAGCTAAAAGGTTATAATGTAGAAAAATAAAATGTTTATTTGCCGAAAAAAATTTGTTTTATTCAAAAAGTCACTGACATATCAAACCGCCCTCGTGAACAAAATAGACAAAAAATCTGCAGGTGGTATCGGTCAAGTTTATATTAAAAGCAAAACCATAAAGCTATTTGATAAAATGAACACGGGAGCAAATACTACACTGAATATATTTTAAGCTTATAATCAAAGAATATATATATCTCTAGAATTATTTATATTCACATTATTTATTCACAATCATCCAATATACATACAAAATTGCTAGAACTTACTAAACAATAAATTCTAGATATAGATTTTTTAAATTAATCATTTATAAGAGGTTGAGACATCCATTCAAATTTTTAGACTGTTGAGTTATTCTTGGGTTAGAAGGCGAATCTACAGAGTTTGCCCGATTTGAAGAACTGCTCTACAAAAGACAATTTATCCATTTTTTGAGTGCTCTCTCAAGTTAGTTATAGTTTTTTTTGTTAATATGTTCTGGTCTATTTTTTTGTTGTTCTTCTAGTCTTATCTATTCTACGAAATTATTAAATCACTGTTAGACATTAAAAACATTCTTATAATGAAGTGATGGTAATTATATGTTTATAAGCAATAATATTAAAAATATTACATTAATTCACCTTAAGAATTGCAAAAAAAACAGCATAATAGCATTTAGTCCAAGTGACAGCTGTTGCAACACACTTTGTAGCATTACCAATAGCTGTCCTAGACTTTACCATTTACTTAAACTATCAATATTTATTTATTATTATCTTGTCTCAGTTTTTTAGTGCAGTATAGTGGCACTTTGTTTCTATCATATTTTGATGAATTTCTGCATTTCTGCTAAGTTCGTAAATAATTTTTTAAAATTATATTTCATTGAAACATAGAAATATCTACAAATAAATAATTTCACTTTTCAATAAGAATATTTTCAATGTCTGATTTAATTACTTTAGTAAATATTCATAAGCATTTATTCAGTTTTAATTTTAAAACTCTACAGCATTGAGATTATTTGTATGTAATATAAAAATTATTATTTATTCATTGGAAATTAAAATTATTTATTCATTGGATTAAAAAAAATTCCGTTTCTTTTTGTGCAAAATATTAAATTTTAAAATGCTTTTTAAAGTTTTATTTGCAAGTTACCTTACCACTTACTTTTAATTTTAACTTATAATACAGTTAAACCAGTTAAATTTTTTAATTCTAATTTAAACTTATACAAATACCGCAAATCGTATGTATGGCAAATTTTAAATTAAATTATATATAAAATGCATGTTTTTAAAATATACGACTTCAATATATATATATGTCTATTGAAATTTAAATTACTTTATATCTAGCTTTCTTAAAAAAAATGTTTGACCGTCAACTTTGCTTGGATTTTATTAAACTGGTTAAGTATCTACACTTCAACACTTTTTTGGCAAATAATCTTATAATAAGTTAATTAAGAAATAATGTTATAATTATGTTTGTCCGAAAATTTTTTAATGTATTTATTTAAGATTTAGCGTAAACCAGTTTGCAAAGCTTGTAGGAAGTAATCGTAAACCCATTTGATTATTCGAATAATTACCAAAGTTAAATTAATTTAGTGCTGTTACTTTGCAATTTTATGACGATTTTCTCAATTTTAATGTGTTTTGAAATAATGCCAATTAGGAGCATTGAACAATAAAGTTTTAAAAGCCAATTAACCTCCAAATAATGTTTAAAGCTGTCCAAGATACTTCAACAAATATTGTGCTTAATAAAATATTATTGAGATGGACATCTTGGAACACATTAAAACATTTTATTTTCTTAAACAAAAACAATATTCCAGAAACTTTTTTTAATATCAAATTAATGCACTTTTAAGAGCAGATAAATATTAAAAATAAATTTAAAAATACAGAAAATAATTTATTATTTAAAAGGTTTTTTAAGATTTAAGCTAGTTGTATTAAGATTTAAACTTGTTGATTTATATAGAAATTGGTGTATTAATGACATTTTTAGTATCCTCTGTGCTTTCTATTAAAACCAAATTGATTTCTTAGAGGGACTTAAAAATTTTGAACAATATTAGGATATATAACATGAATTAAGTATCAAATATCATGCATACGAATTAATAATAATGCGGAAAATGTTCAATATGCACTACAAAATGATGAACGACTGTTCGATTTTATATGAAGATTTTATAATCGAAAAGCAAAATACTATAGTATATTTTAAAGGCTTATGGATAACACATCACCCATTCGTGATGTCAATTGTAACTTGCATAGGTAAATAGTTGAGTTGCTTGGCACCCTACTTATACTACTTATTACTTATATTACTTATACCTTCCCTACTTATATCTGCGGCTGGTTTACAACATAAATGAAAGCTTTTACAAATATAACATTTTTAACAGATAAGTTTTTGAATAGTAAGAAACAACAAAATTGTGGTTTCTCTTAATTGAATTTTTGGCCGACCATACAGCGGTTTTGAATACTGCCAAATTCCCATCAGAAGTGATATTTTTTGAAAATACATATTTCCGGTATTTACTTATTTTTGGACTACAAATAACAAGCTTTTTTGTCTCGTCATAATTGATTCTGAAAATCAAAATTATTGCTTTTAATTGCGATATATATGGTTCCAGTATTAATTAAATCTATAATACTATACAAAAAACTTTTTAATTTGAGGAGCTGATAGATGTTAAGCAGATCATCAACTTATAAAGTGATAATCTATTTTTAACTGTTGATCTCAAATATCTAATTAGGTTTCGCTTGATATAGGATCTCGAAATATAGATCCTCAAATTGTTTTTATTTTTATATATGCTACATTACTTTTGACTTCCTATATTTTCACCCATTACATATCTATAAAAACTACTTCAATAATAAATATGGCATATAAAATATAAAAATCATTAAAAATTACACCTACAACTGTTAAAAAAAAATTTTTTTCAGTTAAATTTTTTTGAAATTGGGTTTTTATATCTTTTGAATTTAAATTAATTATTTATGATTTTACACCCTAGTTATGTGTAAAACCATTAACAAATTATTAAATATTTTATATTATATTAATATAATATCATATATTTCATGTTAGATATCACAGACTAAAAGTTCAACAAATAGTTTTTAAGATGTCTTTAACATAGTTTTAATGATCTAAACTTAAGCTATTTACATTCTAAACCACAGCTTGTCAATGGCTAACGATTCTAATAATACCACTACATTTTTTATCAGCATGCAAAAATTATTCCTAACTGTGGTAAAAAACACATCTATTTACAGTCTAGACTATTAGACTGTGAATTATGGAGACATTTTTGGTCAAGAAATGAGGTGGAAAATGGGTGAAGTGATAAGGTGCTTTTGAAACATATATATCTCTCTTTTAAAAAAAGCGCTAAAACAAAACAGCGCAGTTATTTTAAAATAATACGTTTATATTACTTATATAAGAAAGAGATACTTTTAGTTTGTATCTAGCCTCTGATCTAGAAAAAAATTTTGTTACTCTAACTGTTGACTCAAACCAAAAGTTAATAAA
>NC_051847.1:87231430-87232458 GCF_002237135.1 Teleopsis dalmanni | reverse complement strand
GCATGTACTTATGCTCTATATTTAATACGAAAAGGGGATTTTATTCAGATTCAGCATATAGTATGTTGCAATTGATAGAAGTACTAAGCATTGCTTGTGGCGTTCTTGCCTTCATAATAGTTTTCTTCTTATACATAGAATCACCCGTATTTTACTTAGTGCGTAACGAACGTCCATTTGTGACAATATATGAAACTTATCAACAACTGGAAGAACACAAAGCATATGTAGCACATAACAAAAAAATGTCACTTGGAGTTAGTATAGTTTCTGGTTTACCAGCTCTATTGAAGCTGTGTATATATCGTGGTTTGGTTGCATTGAGTTATTCATATTTAACTACTTATGCTTTTCGCTTTGCTTCAAGTATGACTTATTCCGTTGAAGTGTGGACTTTTATATTCATGGGCCCTCTACGTATTCATAATAGATTATATTGGACGTAAAAAACCTATGTTGTTCGGTTCTCTAATACATTAAGACCGAAAAGTTTTCGGAAATTCTCATTTAAAATTCGCGCGCTGTATATTTTTCGATATTTTTTTGTTAAGTTATGGAGCGGCGCGATGGCGGCGTTGGGCAGCAAATAAGGACAATTACTATTCCAAAAATGAGCGCGATCTGTCAGACAGTTCGTTTACGGCAGCTGTTGAAACCAGTTCACCTCAGTAGTGCGTTGCGAAAAAAACAATGGAAAAAAATATTGGACAAAGAGTTTGCATCAAATTTTGTGTTTCGAACGAAATTTCGTGTGCAGAATCGTTGCGAATGCTACAAAAGGCTTATGGGGAATCAGTTTTATCGAAAACTCAAGTTTATGAGTGGTACAAAGCCTTTCAGGACGGTCGTACGACCGTCGAAGACATTTCGCAACGCACTACTGAGGGGAACTGGTTTCAACAGCTGCCGTAAACGAACTGTCTGACAGATCGCGCTCATTTTTGGCATAGTAATTAAGGACAGTGCTGCCAAACTACATAAACTTAAAATATCGAAAAATATACAGCGCGCGAATTTTAAATGAGAAT
>NC_051847.1:87221777-87231330 GCF_002237135.1 Teleopsis dalmanni | reverse complement strand
AGTATTGATTTATTCCAATTATATTTAATATGTTATATATTCAATTATAAATCGATTTAATGATCATATTGCAATGTATGTAATCACTTTACTGGTAAATAAAAAAGACCAGGTTTGATCTACAATATTTCCAGAAAGGCAATAAAAACCTATTTTATATAATTTAATGACAGATATATTATATGAATACTTTATTTTTAAAAACTGTTAATGCGTCTTTATTTTGCAAAAAAAAAATTAATATATAACAAAACTGAAAAAGCAGTTAACAACCTATGAGACAAAGTTCCATCTAGAATGACCCATTAACAGAAACGTAGTAAATAGATAATATGTGAGGTTTTTTAATATAAAGCATGACCAGAAAGCAGTATTAGGAACATTCGAGAAAACATTTATTCTATACAGTAACTACCGCATCTGAGTTAATAGGTCTTAAAAACTTTAATATCTTTTTAATAATTCATATTCTGAGAATCGAACCATATAATCTAGTAAAAAGGTGCGATGAACTTTTCAGTGGAGTGATATAGTTAAGGAATCAGTAATATCACCTGATGAATCATACTGCAAAAAACACGAATTAAGCAGATACGCCTGAAAAAAGGTTTCATATTAGAGGTAAAGACGACAAAAGGTTATTGAATCACTGAAGTTAAATTTGCAAATCGAACTAGCACACCGAACTATCAAATAATAATTAAGTATGAAAAAATGCTGTGAATTCAGACTTATATATGAAATAAGAACTAATAAACAATCTTAATTTCCATCCAATTATACCAAACACTTTTTTTGTTTAAAAATAAAGATATAAAAAGATCTAAATACAACAAATAGTAGAGAGTTTTGTGAAGACATCAGACTATCATCAGTCTTTAAAACTCTATTGTTTACTTTCTCTATGAACTACAGAACTCTAACTGTGTTGAATTTTAATTAAATTATTATTAAATAATCCAATCCATCTGTAGAAACAAATCTGAGGTATCTAGGCTAATATCTGTCTTTACAGGACACTGCTCTATAGGACGGCATGGAGCTAGACTCAGCCTACCCTGTGGTACTTCTTGTAATGCGTGTCTACCAGCTCTTGAAGAAATGACACCAGAACACCTGATGTGTCTTTGTCCAGGTCTGGCCAGAACTAGGTTTAGGTATCTAAGGGCCCCATTCTTCAATTGACGATATGTCCAGCATCAGCATTAGCCAGATTCTTGCCTTTGTTAATACCTCTGGCTGGTTCTAGTTCGACATTCGATATACTACCCACTATTACGAGGTTTTTGTGGATTCAAAACGGCTTTCTAACTAATTGAGGAGGACTCGTCCTACCTCCACCTTAACTAACTAACTAATCCTATCCATACCTTAAATTTTATTAAGTAAAATTATCTTATCTTATTATTAAAATTAGAATAGCAAATAAAGAGATGAGATTAATGTCATTATTATAGGACGGACAATGACAACTTATGAAATCTATTGTGCTATCCCTTCTCAGAAAATATCCTATACTAACACAAACACAGCTGCGGGCTATTATTAAACCATTATCTGTTTTTCGTTTGATAGAGGATAAGACTTCCTTCGTTACATTGACATCAGCAAAGAAGATATGAGTAGGTAACACTAGAACTGATAGATTACGACAAATTCCATCATTTCATCATCTTTAGAAAAAATGAAAAAGAAAAATACCTAATAAAAATAAATCAAAATAAAATATTTGCAACATAAAAATGGATTAAAAGCGAAAATCTTTTAATTCGAATTGTGTTGCAGTCAATCGTGCATCCTTATGAACTACAGAACTCTAACTGTCATATATTAATATTCAGTCATTAATATTGTCGACAATTTTGTCGATACATCGACAACAGCTTCCTTAGAACCATAAAAGGTTGCTTATACGGTTGTATTCTTTCATCTTTCAAATTTTTGATCTTTTCATTAAGTTGGTTTCTACATGTATACTCTAAACATCCCGTTTTAAACCCCGCCTCCGCCAGCCACTGATGAAAGACCAACAGAATTTGGACTAACATTGCTTCAGCAGTCAGGTCAAGAGAAACAGTTTGTATTCTTTCATCTTTCAATGTTTTGATCTTTTCATTAAGTTGGTTTCTACATGTATACTCTAAACATCCCGTTTTAAACCCTGCCTCCGCCAGTCACTGACGAAAGACCAACAGAATTTGGACTAACATTGCTTCAGCAGCCATAGCCCATGTTATACTCCAAATAGAGAAAGAGTCAGAGGACTTATTGTATAGAAATAAATCGGAAGTATTAAAGATAAAATCGATAAACAAGATTCAATTCTTCTTCCTTTTCATTTACCTATCTATCTACTCTTCCCACTCTTTAAAGCTATTTAATGCGGAAACTCTATAAATTGTTTACGAAACAGTTTCACATTCTTATCTTTATTGAGTACATTCAATATATAATTATAGTTTTTTGTTTTATATTTACATTTTATTTTATTATGAATATTGATTAGAAATATTGTAATTATTTATATGCGATGTATTATTTAACCCCTCTTTAAAGTTCAAAGTAGACAAGTTCAGAGTATACAAGAAGAGATAATAGAACAGAGTGTTGTTAATCTAAAGTACACCTTTTTTTAATAATTATCATTTGCTAATTACAGTTTTTTGTAGTAAAATATTTTAATATAAAGGAAGTAGCTGATATGTAAACGTTAGATATGAGAACAATATGTTTTGGCACTGCAGCCGCATTGTGCAAATACATTTCCACTCTCACATCTCAGATTGGTGACGTTATTACGAGTAGCAACAGAAAATAGCAACTTTTTTTAGTAAACAACACGTGATGTGATATTGAAAATCGTAGACACAATAATTAAATGACCGTGGCACAAACGCAAGATACATTTTATTTATAAAAATTTGTAATGACATTGTAAGCAAAAGAGAAACAAACCGTAAAACATTTTATGAGAAATTAATATTAAAATCAAAATGTAGAAAATAGAACAATCAGAGTTAGAAAAAAAAAGGTCAAAATAATAACAGACCCAAAGTATAGCAAAAGAAAAGTAATGTAAGGTCCCATTAAAAATTGCTCCTTTATCAAGGATTGACGATGGTACTATACCTACATTTAACATCCACAAAGAATATAGAGTCACACCATTTTCACTGAACTGTTTCTAATATCAATAGATTAACTTTTCTAATAAAATTATAGCTCTACATTAAGTTATCTCTCCAATCTGTTGCATAGATAATTAGGTCTTCTGCTACTCTAAGGATTATGTAGATTTCTATACTTATAATTTTGGGTTTATTACTGCTTCAATACGAGGACCACTATTTTTTGAGCCTAACAATGAAAAATACTAACTTGTGCGTTGAAAATTGCTTTATTGTTTCTTGAAGTATTTTCCTGTATGATTTATACACTTTTGCATGCGTTCGAACCATTTGTTCAAGCATTTTTACCAATCTTCTTCAGACACCTCCAAAACATGGTTTTTAAATGCAACAACGGCTTCTTCCGCCGTTGGACAACCAAAATCCTTGTCCACGTAATTTATTCTTGACGTTCGAGAACAAGAAGAACTCATCCATCAATTCGATTTTTTGAATGTTCAAATAGTCGATTGTTAGACGAGAATTGTGAGCACTCACATTGTCTTGATGGAGATGGAGAATGATCCAAATGATGCGCTTGTTTGTTTTTCGTATTTCACTAAAGACTTCCGGTAAGCAAATGCTTGTATACCATTCGGAATTGAACAGTTTACGTTCCTGTAATAGTATAGTTGTCACATGACCAGTTTTCCTGAAAAAACAAATGACCATTTGTTACGAAGCGCTTTGAGCACGAACAACTTTTGTTGGATTTGGTTCATCTTAAACCACCCATAAAGTCGACTGCTGTTTATGTTCCGGCTCATACGCATATTTATATATATACGTATTATTTAATAATATTTAATTTTACAGAAATAAATTCAAGAAAGCTCAGCAAATTTTTTCACAAATTTCCTACTAAAGCAAAAAGATAACTGCGTCTACAACAACTTTGTTTACTTACAGTTCTCAAATTTATATTTTTACTATATTTTCTTAACATACATGTCAAAGCAATAATAAAAATTCGATATCTATTAGTAACTTGAACGGAGGTGTCATGTAGCTTATAAACATTAGGTCATAAACGAAATGCATACTTGTAAACCAATAAATCTTATTACGTAGTCCATGATTTGATAAATAATACTGCTTTTATGGGTTTTGAAACGATTTTTATAGTAGTTAAAATTACCAAAACTAATTACATACCATAATAATTACAAAGATAATAATTAAACTAAAAACAGATAACAGTCTAATTTTATAGTTTTTACAAAGCTTCAAATAATAGATATAGTAGCTATCAAATAGATTCACCCAACTATGAACAAATACAAGATTAATGATTTTAAATTTAGGCTATATCGAAAATTGTTATGAATTCCATCAACCCCAAAACTTGAGGAAGTATATAACAGAACCAGGTTTATAAAAATAATCTTCAATAACTGATATACTTCAGTCACTTTACGAAAAGATTAAGAACCTTAGAAGAACTGTTGCAAATGCCCAAAGTAAGGAAAAGTAGAAAGCAAGAAATATTGATGGAACACTTACAAAGTTTCCGCGGGAAAATTATGTACGAAGCTCTACACAGAGAGCCGGATCAAACGATATAATGCATAATAATGTATAACAAGCATCTATAATAACAACAAAGGATTGAAAATAGAAGCCCTTCAGAGTCTAACAGAAAGGAACTCCTAATAACTAAAATATAAAAGATAATATTGAATCAGTGGTTTTGTAAAATACCTTCTTGAATACCTTCTTTGTCACGTCGTAGATTTTTAAAAGTATAAATAATTAGCTAAATAATATATACAACAAAATGAAAAGCTTTAAAAACGAACTTCCAATGATTATAAGTCGACTGTATATAATACCGACTTTTAATGACATGGTTTTAGGAGCGATCGGATCTCGCAGGTGTTTCTATCTACTCCTGTGGCTCCATTAGCAGTATTTAGACATGCGGGGATATTCAGTCAAGTGATAAAATTTTGAGCTATTGTTTTTACGATATTATAACGTTCTCCGAGAATTATCACCGGGCAGGTCTGATATATTTTTCGATATTCAGAACACCAACTGATTGATTATTATTATTGTGAAGTATTGCACAAAATTCAAATTTAATTAGTAATATGAAATGTGAGCCTCTGATAGAAATAAATAAATAATTAATAAAATAAAAATTTTACATTATTTGTCATTCACAACAACAAAATTAACAGAATTACAAAATAAACAAAAACTGAATTAACAGCTTTATTTTACAACTTTTCTGAAAAAGAATTAAAAAGGGGCGTGCAGACGTTCGTCATTTTGTTATTTTACCAAATACCAAATTACCTAGCAACGCCTGAATATCCCTAATAATAACGTTTAATTTATATTTTATAATTTTATATTGCACCAGAATGTGGACCAGTTCCACGCCTAGTTCAAGTCATTATTTTGCGTATTAATTAATCAGTTTATTATTTGCTGAAATTCAATTTCTATTATTGATCATTATCAGTTGAAAATATCAATAAATAAATAGAAGCTAAAGTTTCATCCTTCTCCCATCCTCTTCTTACCTTCTTCTTATATAACATAACTAACTCATTTAGTCAGCTTGTAAGCCATTTTAATTCCCTGTTCTAACCCCGTTCTTACCTCCTTCTCACACAACATTACCATCTGATTTGGTCATCTTATAAGCCATTTTTATTTGCTATCCTAACCCCCTTCTTACCTCATTCTCATACAGCATTACTATCTCATTTAGTCATTTTATAAGCCGTTTATATTTCCTTTTTTATCTCTTTTCTTTCTTTCTTTTTATAGAATATCCTAATTCATTTATTGATCCTCTAATTCATTTATATTTCCTATCCTATCCTCCTTATCTTTTTTTTTTATAGGACATCCTCATTCATTTATTTATTTTCTAATCCATTCATGTTTCCTACTCTACAAGTCCACATGAGTTGCAAAATTAATATATTTCTATTAATACATATAATAGCAGAACAGTCAGAAGGCTCTGTTCTAGGTTCAGAAGGCGTGTGCTGACAGTTGTCGAAGACATATATTGCCCATTGTGATAACAGTCATGTTACCTGCCTTTAAATCTGTCGACTAGTCTATATGATTTCATATACATGAATATATCAGTCTTTGCGCTAATCGAATGATTTTTTGTGAAAGTTATTGTAAATGGATCTTTAACGAAATTTAATCTAATATTTTTTTAACTTTGAGTTAGCTTAAATAATATATTCAGTGATAAGAATTCACTTACCCAAAACAAATTTACTAAATAATCCAACTGCTGTTACAGCAATTTGGCTGACAATATACCAGAGCTTTGAAGGATGCCTAAGGCGATGAAATATCCAATCAATATTATGTGGCATAGTAGGCTTTTGCTGCTGTACTGCAGGTTCCAGTAGCGGCTTCGGCCGGGGCTGCGCTTTTGTCTGAGTCTGGGATTGTTGAAAGTGGTACTGCGGACGGAGGGATAGTTTTGCTTTGTTTATTTCACACATTATACACTGTGCCTAATTGCTAAAATCGGTTGAACAAATTTTGATCAACATGGTTTCTATTCAATTTTCATAAATTTGTTTACATTTTTAAATTTAACAGTTATTTTCTTACACACATTCTTATGTTTCAACTATATATAAAAGAAAATCAAGATAATTAATTAATTAATTAATTTTATATAAAAAAGAAATAATATTTCTGGGTTAACACAAATAAAAGACTATTCACACTTTTATTAAGAAAACACAAAAAGTCTTCATTGCATTTAGAATGCATTCTTCTATTCACTATAAAAGAGAAATTTTTGATGAGCCAAAACGGAGTGCAAGGGAAGCGAAAGGCTTCCCCAACTCAGAGATGGGGAAGCGCATTCAATGCGCAACACATGCTCGTCAATACAAGAGATTTACCAAAAACATTACTCATGAAATAGAAAGTGTGGAGAATTTATTTCACAGCAAATTATATAAAAACTAATAATCTTAATTTATCTCCTCGATTACTTTTTTTACACATTAAATATATTAAAATTTTCTTATTTAAGCAAAGCAAATGTCAAAAAATTTTGAATAATTGTCAGAGGTATTACGATATTCAGTTCAAATTTAAATCGACTGTTACACGACCGAACGGTGGGAGCTTACAATGCGTACTGGATTGAAGTGAAATTTATTACACAGCGGTGAATTCAACTGTGATAAGTGAGACTGACTGTTCACTTACCTAATTGTTTTATGGCTCCAACAGTTGCACTCAATAAAAAAGTGAAAAAAATAATCTATCTATGCTATGATAAGACCAATAAATTGTAAAATTACAATAATTTGATTTTGATAACTCGAACGCGATAGTAACTGATAGGATGCTAAATACATACTTCTATACACAATTCAATTATAAATAATACTTATATTTTAGGTTAAATTAATAACATAAAACTAAACACATATATAAAGAACTTTTAAAATTTATAAACAAAAATCGGCAAGAGTTATAAAATAAATTGCGCCAAAGTAAGAAAAACAAAGATTAAGCAAAATTTAATGCAAATGACCATGGTTTAAATGCTCATGTTGTCGACATATATGCGTCCTTAAACAATTGAGGCTTTAAAAATCCATATTGTGAGGGTCATTTGATAGGCGAAACCCAATACTAATTATTCAATAAGTCACAACGTGTTCCACATGGCACTTACTCGGACTGGCACAGAAGTCGTGCAGCAGGTTACCCTCTGCAGAACCGTTACTCCGAACCGCCCCAAATGCAGCATCCTGTTTAGATCTTGATATGACCTCAACATAATTTACTGATATGTTTATATTTTTTTATTTAATTAAATACAACTAATTATGGTAATAACGTCTATGTAAACTTTTCATAGCGCAAGACACAACTTAAGTATTTTGTCCCAAATCCAGAACAGCTGATAGCATATATTATAGAGGAACTGCATGCCTAAATGTAAACATGTACAGCGGCGAATATTTTTGACAACGTATAAAAATGCGCGTAATGTTTCGTTTACGTTACACGTAATTAACCGCATATATGTAAAAAATCTAATATTAGGTCTGTTGCACAAGCTACTCGTAGTAAAACTTGAGTAAAACATAAGTAAAGTTCAAACTGAGACCGTAACACAAATAAATTGCCAAAATACGCTCTTTAGTCAGATTTTCATGGAACAGCTTTGTGTAAAATCTGGTGAGAACACCAGTGCAGAGAACACTATCCATAAAAACAATAATAATAAAATACATTGTAAACATCTGTGTGTTTTTATTAAAAACGATCATAATAGTAGATCAAAAGCATCATGATGTATGAGTGCATCATTTTTTGTAAGCATATTACAATCAGGCAACCATTTATTTAAGAAGGTTGTATGAAACACCGATACCACATAATAATGTAACCCAATTATTTTCAAAGCACTTATCTGAAAGAAAATACTCACAACTTATTGTTGGTAGAACTATAAAATGATGTCAACAAATTAAGTGTGTTACTTATAATAGATTTTTGAATCTTATATATTTAGCTCTGCGCCATTGTTTACAGTCATATGACGAATGGTTACATTGAAAACAGCAACAGTTTCAAATTTGATATGAGCATTACTTTCTGTATAAAATGATGCTTATTTAATTATAATTCTTAATTTAAGTATAATTTATTTGTGGCTTATTTTCTGAGTGGGATTCAATACGAAATCAGTTAACACATTTTTATTCGTTAAAGGTATAGATCTTTAAGTAAACATTAATATTCTACAGTAGTTAATACTAAAAATATCAAGAGATGATAATTTTTTCAGATATGCAATATGCTTAAGCAAACTTTACGGCATGTGCGACGTTACGTTATGCTGTCTTACGTCCTGCCAACCCTGTTTGCAAATATTTGGCATTAAAAAGATAGCAGCCCTGCTCTTGATATACATCTGGCTTAAGTACCGCAGTTTAGTGCAATAACATAAACATAGTGATAGGTTAAAATAATGTCAGGACATTTTCAGCCTTTAACTCCAGTTCGTGTGCTAAGAAAGCTCAAAAAGTTATCTTTGCCAAAAGAGGGTCAACAATACGTGATAAATCGTAACCCACGAAATCTGGAAAAATTACGTGTTGCTTATAAACCAAATGGTTATTTGTTGGAAAAACCTGGTCGTTCTTATTGGCACAAGTTGGAACTAAATATTACTAATCGTTATATTTCAGCTGAAGTAAAGCATTTCGAAAATGGTCCAGTAGTAACAGCCAGTTCATCAGAGTGGGCAATTAAAAAACAGTTATTTAAAACGAACGATGCTAGCGCATATATAAATACCGCACGAGTGTTTGCGCAACGTTGCCTTCGATCAGGAATAACTGAAATTATGTGTAAGATAGAAGCAA
>NC_051847.1:87217307-87221677 GCF_002237135.1 Teleopsis dalmanni | reverse complement strand
TTCAAAAATATTTCAACGCATCTTATAAATAATTAGACATATATGACATATGGAAACTCCACTACAACATCACCAAAATAACTCAATACTTTCTGATTTTATTAAAAAATTTATATTATTAAATTTTTTAATGAATTTATCATTTTAATTTTGTTTAACATTCATAAAAGCTCTTATTTCTAACAGTTTTTAATTTTTTCATAATTTAGATTCTGTTTAACATTCATAAAAGCTCTTAATTCAAACAATTTTTAATTAATATTTATTATTGTTATAAATATTCCTTTTGTAATGAATAAATTAAAACAAAGTAATAACGAAACTCAATTTTTAAATACAACTAGAACACATAAAGGGAAGAAAAAAAACATATACATTAGAATACCTAATAAAAACTAGCACTAATGAGGAAGACTATGTACGTCTTTTATGGAGTTCCACGGTTTCTAAACGTAATTTCTGTAAAAAAAATTAAAATTATTTTAGTAAATATTTTGTAATGAAAGTATGCACATAAGACTAGACTTACTTGAAATACTTGTTGTATCTTATCAGTAATTAACTTTCTTGCCACCGGTTCTGGCACACTTCTACTTTTTAGATCGCTTATGAAGTCATTTAAATCTATAGGTTGTCCTATATTGAGCGTGACTTTTTTACGCCACTTCAATACATACGGTTCAACATTTGGCAGTACTTCATCCATACCTTCATGCCACATAGGCAATATGATCGGTATGCGAGGTGATTCATATATAATACGTCCTACACCCCACTTAAGGCGCATTTCGTCTTTCGTCATATTAACTTTACCCTCTGGAAAGACATGTACCCAATGACCCAAAGCACATTTCTGTATACATAAATTGACTGCATCTTGATATACACCAATGCCGCGTACTACTGGAATGCACTTTCCTTTGGAAAAAATTTTATTTATTTTATTGTTAAAATTTATATGTATTTCTATATGTTAAAGTCATACCATACATAAAGAAATAAGAATGCAATTTGTTTGTAAAACATATGTCATGCGCCGCCATCGACCAACGTATTTTAAAAGTGTTACAAACATATTTTACTGGCAGCACACCTGCAAAAAATAATAAATATAGTAATTAAAAATATTATAATTATTATTGTGATAATTTATTTTTAATATATTGTAGTAAAATTACATACCCCAAAGTCCTGGATCATCAAAACATGAGTGATGGTTTGATACTGTGACCAGGGGCACACCTTTCGGTCTTTTCGCTACTAAGTTTATCAGTCTATCCTTGTTATACACCACTGTTCTGTTCATGAAAGCTGTAGAAAAAACAGTAACAGAAATGTATAGAGTTCTATACATTTATAAAAATTTCAAATTAACTTAAAGCAATAACTTAAATGGTAAAATGATTCTAGAATTGATGACATTTGCAATTACAAATAAATGATATGAGCATCGTGACTGATTAATCATGCGCACTGGGCTCCTAAGATATAGTGAACTGTACAAATCAAGAATTCTAATATTTATCAAGCAAGGCTTAATGCAGTTCTTTCTGGTCATTAGTGTATAGGAACCCACGCAGAGAAACTGCGCATTACTCATAATCCTCACTGCAGAAGTTGTGGAAACCCGCAGAAAGAAAAAGAAACCATAATAAATTTTCCCTGTAAATGCCCGGTTTTGGATATATCCAGAAGAAATGGATTTCTAGAAGATACTTCTTTGACAGTTTATCAGACTTTTCATCGGTAAAGAAGCGAGACCTATTCAATTATCTAAGTTCGACGGGATGGATTTAGCCTATACTCTCCTATATTAGGGGTTCTTGCGAGGAATGTAGTAGCAAATCGACGAAAAATCACTAATTGAGGTACATGGAAATTATATAATGGCCTCCCCCTGCCACCAACCAACCGACCATTTGTTTCTTTATTGGTTAGCTTGTTAATTGTAGGCCTATTATTCTAATTGTATATAAAACTATATAAAACTATTTAAAATTATAACGGCACTTAGTCGTCGAGATTGACGAGTGGCTCCGGAACGTATACCCGGCCGTTCTTGGAACTATGGATCTTTGGTCATCTTAGGCAGTTCTCTGCGTTTGTAATAAATTTCTGTTTTCGTTTAATATTGCAATGCCAAATGTTGTAAATATATATGCCAAATAAGTGCATGAGTATTAAATAAAGTAACCATTTCTTTATCGATTCTTTTAGGAACTACTATATTAAAATTACTAGAAAAGTTTTGCATTCATAAAAAATTTAATATCAAACGATTTCTCCTTACAGCCTTTATACTTAGAAATGTACGTAACCTTACAGCCTTTATAATCAGAAATGTACGTAACCCATTCAGAAAAGGTCATTGGCACTTGGTCGTATAAAGAAAGCACTGGCTTCGTGACGCAACGCCAATCGTTTCTAGAACCAGACTCTCTATAACGATATTAATTATATTCTTTACGACAGCTTACTTTGGCACACATTTATATCTAAAAAATTACGGTTAGGTCAAGTCTACCTATATGGCAGTACCTATTGGTACATATATGTAGCGAAGTTTTAAAGTTTATATTTCTTCCCCACTTCAGTTATGATTTGTCATATTGAAAAAACATAAAGAAACAAAAGCCGAATACAGCTTTTTTAATCAGTACATGTACTGTATTTGTAAAGAGTTAATATTATTATTTAAGTTTAGTTTTTACAAAAGTTAATGAAACCCTTGTATCGTATATATTTATTTGGGTTAATAACTTTTTTTTGTAACACATACCATAAAACATAAAATGCTTTTTATGACCTAATATTTGTACAATATATTAATGATAAATGAGTTATTTGGATTCATCCCAAAATTTTAATATTTTAAAACATTTTAATTACTTTCTTACTGCTTTTAAAAATGTACAAAAACAATGCATGCCAAGTAGTTCATAAAAATGATTAGAAATGCAGTGATGTCATCTGAAAAAGTCATAAGTTCAACACTAAATAGAAAACTGAACTATTTACTTGCAACATTTGACTCCAACAATAAAAATAATATAATAAAAAAATGCATAATAATAAACAGAATGAAATATACAAGTATATACAGATATTAAAATACCTATCACCATTTAACAGAATGTTTGCAATGAATAACATATGTATCTTAATAGCAGAGATGATCTGCTCAGCACTACGTAATCGTCAAATCTGTCAAATCAATGATAGGTAGGCATGCTATAAGACTGTGTTTGCCCTATAATGACTTTTATTGTAGTCGTAGCTCTGAGGATGAGCAGGTAACTGTGCTCCATCTTATGTGACTTTGCCTATCTTTAGCTAAGAAAAGATTTAAAATTGTTAGGGCTTCCTTTTTTACCGACCTGATTGAGCTGTCATCCTGCGAAATTAGGGATGACAGCTGAATCAATGTATGAACTCAAGTGGTCATTTTTGGCTACGAGACCGCTACTCCAACCTAACCTAACATAGTAGCAAATGAATATATTATTGGCAGAAATAATAAGGCTAGAATTGATTTTAATCAGCTTACAAAGATATGGAACAATTCTATTCAGCTTACACGAAGACAATTCTATTTTATGTAGATCAAACCTGGAAGAGTACCATTAAAATCCAGTCAAAAATTCAAATTTTTAAAACCAATGTCTACAAAGAATCTTGCGCATTTGGTGATCTCCGATAATATTAAATTTTAATCTGTAGACTCAGACAAGCGAAGCTAGAGCAACTACTATTAATGCGAAAATACTACACTAAACATGTGTTCCATTATGATAATATTATTAATCTTCTGAACAATAGGAATAAATATAAAAACATATAAAATTTTGTCTGGTAGAGTACAGAGCGATAGTGATGATTAGTCACCGCTCCTACTTTTTCCTTCTAGTCCACACCTTTAATCTTACACTCAATAATTAACTCACTTCTGATACTGAACGAGATGTGTAGAACCATTTTAGAATGCAAATGATGGTTTCAAAACTATAGGGAACACTAAAGAAGTAGAACTTCAACTACAAAAGTCCAACTGGAAGAGCTTAGACTAAATCAAGTTAACAATAAATATTAAAGGATGCAAAAATGTTTGCTTATACCAAGGAGGTTTACCTACAGTTCAATATTCTATGTTATAGTGATATTATTTTAAGAAAATCCTGGATACAGGTATCTCCATACAAGATATATTTTTATTTTGCAATTAAAACATTTTATTTGCTTCTAAACGAACATGACTTTTTAATGACCATGTGTCAGTCTTCAAAATACTCTTAAGATGTCAAGCACGCAATTGTTTTGACTCAATTGTCACCTCTCGCACGATTCTGTAAATTGGCAAATTGCGCCGCAAA
>NC_051847.1:87094250-87217207 GCF_002237135.1 Teleopsis dalmanni | reverse complement strand
AACGGTATACTCTCATCCAATATATTATTATTCAGAATTTAGAGGAAAACTTCTAACTTTTCTAATTGCAGGTATAAATTTCATTTGCAGTTTCATTTGATAAAGCATAGGCCCAAATGCTGCTTAATTTGTGGTTTGAACATAGCAGACGATAATGAATTATTTGAACATGTACAATATTTTCATGAACAATCGGATCAATTGACTTGCACTTGGTAAATATAAAATTTATACAAGTCAGAATTTTCTTAATAATTATTCTTTTACAGTTGCGATCGCATATTTAAGGACAAGGAGCGGTTTGAAGCACATTGTAACACTCAAAAATCTAACTTAAAATATTATTGCGATTTCTGTCCAAAGAAATATGCCAATAAATCTATACTTGCAACGCATATGGTAAATTTAAAAGCATTTTTAATGTAATTAAAAACATTCAAAAAGTAAATTCAATCTATAGAAAATTTCTCACCTTGCGGGAAATCCAGTCTCCTGCACATATTGCAACAAACAATTTCCAAATTCTATTTGCCGTTCATATAAAAATCATATAAAAAACCATGAACTAATTGAATCGCAGGTACAAAGTTTTATCTGTACAACATGCGGTTTAATCACGAGGGACGAAGCCAACTTAAATGTAATTGAAATGAAATAACATAATTATCTTTATAATATTTACATATTGATTATTTAGAATCACTTAACATGTAATAAACCGACGCTCGAAGAGGAAATAATCACATATGCATATACCTGTGAGTTCTGTTCATCGAATTTTAAGAGCGCTTACCATTTGCAGACGCATCGTGCAACTCGCATACATGACGACAATCTTTACCATTGTTTAACGTGTGAAGAAAACTTTACGTGTTATAAAAGCTTACGCACTCATGAAAAATATCATTCAGTTGATCAATGGAAATTAGCTCTGAGTAGAGTCTTTATGTGCGCTGTTAAGGTAAGTACTAACTGATTATATTATAAAATTTTGTAATAATTGTGGTTCCTTACACAAGGGATGTGGAGAAACATATGTACAGTGGAGTGGGTATCATAGTCATAAAACTCATTGCCATTTAGAAGAGACATGCGTCACATGCAAAGAAACATTTAAGAACACTGAACAACTAGCAGAGCACATGGAAACATGTAGTAATACACGGGCTTTTACGTGTCAATTTTGTAAAAAAGTTTGTCCAACTAAAATGTCTTTAGCCGTACACGTTGCAAGAAGTCATAATAATAGTAAGTTAGTTTATAATATATATAAATATTTATTGGCTATACCTTGAGTGTATTGCTAAGATCGTTTATCTTTACTTTAACTCAACCGATACCTTAAATTATATTGTTGTTTTATAAAACTTGAAAATTTAAGTGTCAAAAGAATAATTCGCGTTCCAACTTTAAATAAGAATGTGTGCAATAGAACCCCAGAAATATCTAACAAAATTGAGAATTCAGTTGGATAGTTTACAAGTTCCTCGGCATACATAAAGCTCTTCATTACTTTATAAGTTACAAAATCTTTTTCGAATAGACGTCAATTTCTAAAGTGAGAATCTTTATTGAAATAAATCCTGACGAATCTTTTGGAGTGTATACGATGTACCAACTTTAAAAGAAATTGCAAATGGATAGCTCATAACATATTCGATATTAATAAAGATGTTAATCGAATTGTAAGTAACGTTTTATATGGGAGCTACTAAAGTAAGAACTTTTATATGTATATATATATCAATTAAAATTAAATTAAATAGTGTAAATATCATACAAATTGATAGACGAATTTTGGAAAAAAAAATCATATTAATTAGATTTTTTTCTGTATGCTGGTTACCTTAAAAATGACAATGAATAGAAACGTTATAGCTCATAAATAATATCAATGAGGTAAAATATGGAGAAAGGCTTTCCGCCTTTGATACTAAGGCCGCATCTTCTTTAAGGCCACGGTTGTATTAGAACAAGGTTTACGACATGCTTCCTTCTGAAATTTTCTGGTATTAAAGATGGTTACTGGTTATAACATCTGTTACTAACAGATGTCCCAACTGCAGCTACGTTCTTCATAATTGGTTTATCTGTTTTCATTTTAACAAATTTGAGCTGTATTGATTTATAGCTTCGCTCTATTTAGGAATGAGGTTTCTTTTTAACTGTCCGTTTCGGATAGCTTACCTTCCTTTACACTGTCCCGCAGTTTCAGCTATCCTGACCATTGGCGTTGGCTCCTTAAAAAGAGTGTCGTGGTGGTTGTGATTAAAACCCAAATAAACGCGTTTATAATGTTTTCATTTATAATCATTCAATGTGGAGTTGCATTTGACAACCGGGTCAGCAGAGGTATTAGATAGGAATAGCTTTTCACCAAGGGGGCAGTTATGCCCAAATACATAATTTCAACTGGTACCGTCTTAATTCTTCGGAGTTCCAATGGGGCGTGTGTGAAGAACACAGTTGTGTTAAGCTTTCACGGCAGATATCCACGTAAAATTCTGGGCCTTCATTCCTTCACATTCCCCATCTTGTTCCAATTTGATAATATACTTATATATGCTTGCTTTTCAGGACAACCTGTACAGTTTACAACAACAATTTCAATGTGTTAATTTATTTTATAGATGTTAGGAGAATTCAGGTCGAAAGAACAGCAAGTTTCTACAGTGTTACCGCTCTAAGTTAAACCTTATATTTTTTTAAAAATTTTTCTTTCAGTTTACGTTTAGAATTTACTTATTATATTTAGGACAACTTATTTTATTATATTAGTTTAGTAATTACAGTTTATAGTCCAAATATGTATTATTATTTCCTTTATAATTATACAAGTTATATGTGTGATAAAAACTAAAATACTAGTTTACTAATTATGCGTCTTTACTACATACCGAGATATATACCGACGTATCGGTGTCTTTAAATCAGATAACTTGTAAAGAATTTAATTATTAACAATATATTTTATGTTTATATTTTATGTATATTTTATATATTTTATGTTTTTATAAATGTTAAATATTTTTCTCTTTTAATAGAAAATTTGAAATGTTCAATTTGTAAAAGTATAATTAAAAATAAGGCACTCCTCGAAAAGCATATGGACTCTTGCCACCAAGAAATGCGGTGTAATGAATGCCATAAAATATTCAAAAATGGAAGAAATTTGGAGAAGCATAAAAAAATTGTTCACGAGTCCATTAAACGTTATTTCTGCAAATCATGTGACAAAGGTTTCTACTATAAAAGTGAATTGAAACAACACAACACATTTGTATGTAAAATTCTCAATCTCATTGTTTATACTTTACTATAAAGTTTTATATTTAACAGATCCATAAGCCTTTCCTCTACGAATGCAATGAATGTTTATTTACTACAAATTATAAAAACTCCTTTGATATACACATGGCTATGCATAGAGAACAATTACAACATAAATGTCCCATATGCAATAGAATGTTTGGACGAAAATATGCCTTAAATTTACATATAAAGCGTCATTCGGATCATAAAGAGTATGTCGAAGTAATAATTTATATACGAGTATTATTCAATACATTTACTTCTATTTTTAGATTTATCTGCTCACAACGTATCAAGGATGGCTGTGATGCATCATTTATTTCAAATTACTTATTACGAAAGCACATTAAGAGTAGACATTCTAACTATGAGTTACTACAGTTACCAAAACTCCAAAATAACCAAAGCATTTCAGAACTCGAATTACAAAATAGTATTGATGATGCTGATGATCCATTAAACGTTGTTAACGAATCACTTAACTATGCTGCTGATGTTGATAATCCACCACATGATTTTGACGACTTATTGAAAAATGTTGACGATGCACCAAACTGCACTGACAATATACCAATCATGGTTGTGGACTACGATGAAGCTAACGATATTGGGGAAAGTAATACCTATATTTCGTACATGATACTAGATGAAAATATACAAGAAAATCCAATAGAAGAGGTTTTTGCAGAAAATAATAGAACTGACATTAGTTTAATTAATATTGTAGAAGAGGATACGAGGGAAATAGATATAGATATAATTGAGGAAATAACTGACTAATACAGGAAAAAAGCTAATTTTTTTAGTTCTCTGTATTATTTCAATTTATACACTAAGGTCTTCAGAATAGTCAATAATTAATTATTTTATTTTACAATAATTGTTACATTAGATTTTAAAAAACAGAATTATATTTAAATTAACATTGAAAATTGACATTGTATAGACGTTTTCTACAAAAATTTTGTTAATAATTATTTTTGCGTTTTTATAGTACTGTATTAGTTGTATTGCAGTAACATTAAAATATTGTGAAAACTATTTATTTACTTAGTAACCTTGTGATATTGAATTAGTCAAATAACACTAGTTTACAAACAACATTTTTTATAATTTATAATTTTTCCCAAAGACGAGACATATATTTTCTATAGTATAATTTTTCATAGAATTCTAAAATCATAATCTGTGTACCAATGACCTGTTATTTGCGAATGAGTGTTACTAGATATAATAAATATCCGATAAAATGTGAAACTAATACGAATATATTAAGGTACGAATATATTAAGGCAGTTCGACACATCAAGTGTTACTACGAAACAGACTAAATTCCATACAGTGGTTGCGTCAATTGATGAAGTTATCCTCGCTCAAGTTAGTGATATGGTGCGTAACATGCCTGCTGAAAATCTCTACTCCACTCTACTCTACTTAAGGAATTTTCAATTTTGGAGCAAAAAAGGTTGAAGAAACTTCTGCAATAGATGTATCTAGGAGATTTGCGGCATTCTGAGTTCCTGCATAAAATGAAAAACTTGACCGAGATACAAATGGATGACGCGTTATTAGGGTCCATGTGGTTTACGTATTTGCCAGCCAACATGCGTGCTATCATTTCAATCAGAAGCGAATCTCTGTACAAAATTACTATTATGGCTGATAAAATCGCGAAGCGTACGACTGTTCCTCAGTTCAGAAAGTCCGTTTGGCAAAATTAACACAGCTACCGATGTTTCACTTCACCATCAAATAGACGTAGCCGAACTCAGACCGTAGCAAAGGAGACAGTGGCGACCGTGATGACGTGGGTCTCTGTTAGTATCATCGCTAGTTTGGTCGTAACCCCAAGAAATGCAAAGAACTGTGTAGCAAAAAGATAAATTAGATCGTCCGTCTCTAACGAGGATACCAGACAGACAACCTCAATCATATTGCCGACTTACTTTCTACGACATAAACGTAGAGTTGAAGTTCTTGGTTGACACTACAGCTAAAGTTAGTGTCAATTCACCCAATGCTCATAGGAACGCCAGACCAGCATTTGTACCTATTCGCAGCTAACAAATTCCTAATCAAAACGTTTGCTAAAAAAAGGCTAACATTGAATTTGGGCTTACGCCGTTCTTCCTTATGGAACATTACCATCGTTGAAGTTTCGCAATCTATCTTGGGGACTGGCTCTCTTAATGATTATAAGCTTGTCGCCGACTTGCGACATCTTAAATAGCTTGACGGCGTTACCAACTTTTCCATCAGCTGTGCCCTTACTACAGTCAATCATCCAACATCTGGGCTCTCAGCAATCAATAGTAACAATGAATTCCATGCTATATTAAAGGAATTCTCAGTAATTACTAGCGTTCTACCATTTTCTTCAGGTTCAACTCGTGATATATATTTCACCACATTGTCACCAATGGATGACCAGTTTTCTCAAAGTTCTTTCGCCTTTCGCCTGAGGTGATGAAAGCTGCTAAAGTAGAAATTCAATCTCTCCTGTACGCTAGAATTTGTAGACTATCTAACAGTACTTGGGCAAGTCCTTTGCATGTAGTAAAAAAGAAAAACTTGGAATGGCGGTGTTGCGATTGTTACAGGAGACCTAATTCTATAACCGGGTCCAATTGTTATCCTATTCCGCATATTCACACCTTGACACACTGGCTAGAAGATTGTAATGTTTTCTCAACTATTGATCTTCGTAAAGTCTATCAGATTCCTGTTCATCTTGCTGATGTTGCCAAAATAGCTAGCACCATATCTTTCGAAATGATTGAATTGACTCAGGAAAAATCAAGTTTTCCTTTTTTTTAACCTGTCCTGTATTTCATGGAAACATAGAACATTTAAAATTTTACAGAAGATGTCGGAAACAGTATACTTAAATTTTAGAGTTTGTGCTCGCGAAAATTTTGTAATTTATTTTGGACTATTTTTAGTGTACTATTCGTTTAGAGTTTTTTTAACAAAAATACAAAACATTGCACTATGTTTGGTACTTTAGTGTTTGTTTTCGTTGACTGTAATAAATAAATCCCAAATTGTAAACGTTCAGGTTGATATCCTTCCTAAAATTAACAAAGTTGGGATTGATCTACCTTCAAAAAATAAATATAAAGCTGTGGCGACGCCAGTAGGCTATGGGCTTACTGAAATTGAAAAGTAAAATTCAATTTCAAATTTTTTTTTTTTTTTTTTTTTTTTTATTATAAATTGTGTTATTATTATATATGATTTTAAAGAACAATAAATAAAACAAAACAAGACATAAAGCAACTAGTTATTAGATAACTAACAAGCAATTTAAATTTAAATAAATTAGGCGATTCCACGCAATAATAAATTAATTGTACTATATTTCAATGATTTAAGCCCAAAGATCGCACGGCTTTCGGCGCTTTAGACGGCGTATTGGCTCAGTTGTCGCTAGTAAATGCGCCTCAGCATTTATGTGACAACTAAGTCTATCTTGGTGTGATTTGGCTTTGGTATGAATTTCTTCCTGTACTGTTGTCACTCCAAGGTCACGATGTAAGTCAGAATTTCTCACGTACCATGGCGCGTTTGTTACACTCCGTAGCATGAAATTTTGGAATCTTTGGATGATGGAAATTTGTGTTCTGCTTGCGCAACCCCATAGCTGTATTCCATATGTCCAGATTGGCTGGAGCATTTGTTTGTATAATACAAGTTTATTGAAAAGCGATAGTTTTGATTTTTTGCCGATTAACCATTTCAACGATTTGAATTTAAGATCTAATTCACTTCTTTTCTTTTTTATGTGCTCGCTCCATCTTAGTTTAGCGTCCAAAGTCATACCCAAGTATTTCGCAGTATTCGCGTAAGGGATTTGTGCTTCATCGATGTAGACAGGTATATGACTGATGTTTCGATTTGTGAAATTTACATGCACTGATTTTTCTTTATTCAGATTAATTTTCCATTTTTTTGTCCAAGCAATTATACTGTCCATACTATTTTGCAAATTATTAGCTGCTATTACTGCGCTTTCTCCAACTGCAAGGACTGCAGTATCATCAGCAAAAGTTGCTGTGAACGTTTAAGATTTTTAATTTATTTGAGGAAAACGTTTCTGATTTTACTCTTAAGATAATTTGAATAAAAAAATTTATTCTAGAACATGGCAAAATCAAAAAAAAATTAATATAAAAATTACATTAATTATTATTAAATTGTTATATTTTTTTGACTCATTAATTTTTTGTTTTGCTATTAATATAAGTGATATACAGTGACTCCATCGCATAATCGGACAAGCATTTGTTCGATATAAATGTGCTCTAAACTTTAAAAATAATGCTAAAAATATGATTTTTTTTGCTTTAATTAATACTTAACATACTTATCTATCTAACTTATAAAAAAAAATTAAGACATTTCTCATAATAATTATTAATTTAAAGTAAAAAACATAACCAATACAATTTTTTGGGCTCAACGCATAATCGGACAAAATTAAGCATCCATGTTAAAAATGCAGGAATATAGCATTTAATATTTTGTTGCATATCCTTTGTTATCCAGAACGGCCTGAAGACGATTTGGAAGTGATTTTACCAATTTTTGGCACACTTCTGGCTCAATTGAGTACCATGCTTCCAGTAAAGCCTCCTTTAGCTGTACTATTGTGTTAAATTTTTTTTGGTACACTCTACTAGCTAATTCCTCCCAAAGATGCTCAATTTCATTAAGGTCTGGGCTCTGTGCAGGTGTGTCTATGAGTTTAGGCCAGTTATTTATCAACCAAAGCTTTGCTACGCCTGCCGTATGCTTGGGATCGTTGTCCTAATAAAAAGCAAAATTTTCTGCGATACTCAATTTCTCTGCACTTTGCTTTACATTCTGTTTCAGAATGTCGAGGTATCCAAATTTGTCCATTTTACTATCTATAAAATGCAAATTACCTACTCCCGCACTCGACATACAACCCCAAATCATAACAGATCCTCCTCCATGTTTTATAGTGGTTTTTGTATTATGATGTTTGAATTCTCCATTTGGTTTACGCCATACAAACATCTTACCATCAGATCCATGTAGATTAAATTTACTTTCATCAGTGAACAAAACCTTAAAAAAATGAAAAAGTATTTAAGATGATTTACCATCAATTTGCCGGATTCCAAAAGCTTTCTGTTTTTAGCAAATATTCCTTAGCATATTTTATTCTTTTGTTTTTATTTTTGGTACTTATAAACGGATTCTTTCTGGCAATTCTTCCGTGGTAATCGAATATATGTAATGTATTGCGAATAGTATTCAAGCATACATCTTTTCCAGAGCAGGATTTTAATGAAAATTTAAGATCTTTAGCGCTTTTGAAAGGATCTTTCTTAATTTCTTTCAATATCGAACGCTCTTCTCTATCACTTAATATTTTGTCTTGACCTGCTCTGCTCTTATTGGCCAACCTAAACTCATCACGGAACCTCTTGCTGATGTCTTGGACAGTAGATTTACTTATTCCAACTAAATTGGCAATTTCTCTAACGGTTTTACCTTCGAAATTCAATTTAATTATTAATTGCCTTATTTCGATAGTAGATTGCTTTCCGTTTGGTGCCATTTCAATACTAATTTATGTTACAATTTTATAATTTATAATTTATATTTATCTTAATATAATAAACATTGTTGTGAGAATTATTACTACAGTTTTGAAGTGCATATTTGTAAAATAACAGTACTTTTAGCATTGCTGCTTCAGTTTGTCCGATTATGCGTTGAGCCCAAAAAATTGTATTGGTTATGTTTTTTACTTTAAATTAATAGTTATTATGAGAAATGTCTTAATTTTTTTTGTAATTTAGATAGTTAAGTATGTTAAGTATTAATTAAAGTAAAACAAATCATATTTTTAGCATTTTTTTTAAAGTTTGGATCACATTTATATCGAACAAATGCTTGTCCGATTATGCGATGGAGTCACTGTATACGCAAAATATTATTAAAATTAATCCATAAGATATATCACATTCTAAAAAAACAATTTTCAACAAAATGCAAAGTTCAAATTAACAATAACTAGTCATATTGACTAACAAGAGGTTTTTTAATTTAATTTATTACAAGTAATATTACTTATCTAAACTGAGTATATAGATCTGAGTTAGTCATATCCTTGCTGATTGAAACGCCTCAAAAGGTCCTTTGGTTTGAAGCAACTCAGCCTGTCATAATGTGTTTTATTTGAAAATGTTCTCTTTAAATCATAGTGAAGAAAGTGACGCGCAAAGCAAAAGGTTTCGCTATGATACCTCTGCAATGGATAAAAGATACCAAGAGAATTGGGATATCAGCTACACATTTTAGACTATAACCGCTAAGCTAATTAAGTAACCTTGGCGATATGTACCTTAAAATATTCGTATTACTTTCAGCTTTTATGTGGTATATAATATTATGTCTAGTAACTTCACAAAAAAGTACGGAGAGCATAGGCAGGTTGATATTTTGTGTAATGCTATTCGAATTCTATTAAAAGTTTTACTATCGTTATTGGAAATCCAATTAACTAGTATATTTGGAATCAGATTTGTTTAGAATTAATTTAGTTTTAATAATTTTTTTTTAACTGATTGAAATTCTTCAGAAAAATTTGTAAAAGAAAATAAATGTATACTTTGACTAAAAGCATTTTTCAGAGTTTTAATATCATCGATGATTAAATAAATTGACAAATAGTTTTTATAGTATCATAATCGCTATTTTCATACATACACATATAATAACTGCAAGTTCTCTTTGAAATGCTATAGTTAATATATGCTATTAATTTTTATTGCTAAATTTATTTGATATCGATATTTTTACTATTCTAGCAAAACAACTATATTATATATTACTATATCTGGTCATTCAAGTTATGCACTTATGCCATTTCAAATAAAACCTAGCGAATGTATATCTACTGCCTATAATTATTATTTCTTTTTGATGTCACATTTGGCAGCTAAGATTTCAATAAACCATATTAAAATATTTCAAATGTGATTGATTCGGGTCAGATTTATTTGCGATTCCAACACTAATATCATGGAACAAACTATGTGGAAAAATATGTTTAAGTGCTGACCATTTTAAATTAAAGATATGAAATTTGGTCTCCAACCCAATCATAAGCATTACCCTTTTCTCAAATATATCTTGGTGCTCCTCACAGTACTAACAAATTTATTTTGTTGCTTAAACGTATTAGCATCTATTCAAAATTTTCAAAATTAAATCTGGAGCACTATAACCTTTCTTTCAACAGTTCGTAAGGTAGGAACTTCCACTAAGAAATAATAACAGTACTTAAGACAACACGTTTTCAATATTTGATTCAATGTTACACATATCTTTAATTTAGTTTTATACTTATAATCATATATCAATTACAATTATTTATTTTATACATACAATATAAGTATATATTTTTGTTGTATATTCATATATGACTTTTATATAAATAATTATTATATTATGTATTAATTAATAGGTAATTAATTAATTAATTATCTTTATTATATTTTTATATTTATAACCATATACTTAACAATTAATTATTTTATATACACAATATATATATTTTTATTGTATATATTAGAGTCTTTTATGAATAATATTTATATTATGTATGTACTTGCTTTAAATAAGTTATATATTATTATTCGGCAATTGAAGAAAACTGGATAAGAAACGTACGATAGCTTACATTCCTTGTATTATAAAGTCTATTCTATAATGACATTTGTCGTAATTGTGGCTCTGAAAAGGAGTTCACCTTCTTAGCTCATTTCCATCTTTGGCCAATAGAATATTAAAAATTCTTGTGTCAACTCTTATTCTTACCTATCCGATGGAGCCAATATCCTGCAAAATTAAGGACGCAATTAAATTTATAAACTTATCACGTTAGTTCACTTTCACTTCTAGGGGTTCTTCTGTTCTGCGTATGAGCAACGTTAATCCATTGTATTATAGCGGACCAATATTTGTGAACTTTGGTGTATAAAGTCGGCACTCCAAGCTTACCTTATTAATATATAATTAATAATTATAAAAACGTGTATACATATACCTAATTATTATGTATATATTTATTATCTTATATGTAAAGTTTACGCAGCTGTACAGCGGACTGCTGCACTTCGGGTAGCTTCTGCATACCGAACCGTATCCGAGCCTGCTGTTCTAGTGATAAGTGGAATCATCCCTATCGACCTCCAGACACATGAACGGAAAAAACGCTGAAAACAGAGATCGACAAACAACTCAACAGACCTTCAAGATATAAGGGAACAAACTTTTCAGATCTGGCAACAACGGTGGAACTCCGATTTAAGAGGAAGATGGACGGCAAAGCTGATTCCGAACGTAAAGTCGTGGGCGGAAAGAAATTTCGGCGAGATTGACTATTATGTCACACAGTTCCTATCTGGTCATGGATATTTTCGAAAATATCTATACAGAATGCAAAAAGCAGAGCAGCCCAACTGTATATACTGGGGATCAGTCAAGGACAATGCTGAGCATACTTTCTTCAACTGCGAAAGATGGCGTGGAGAAAGAATACTACTTGCAGAATATATAGGTCACTTTACAGTCGATAATATTGTAGAAAAAATGATAGAACGAACAGAAAATTGGAACAAAATCACGCAATTCATCGGGAATGTTTTAAGGAAAAAGAAGAAAGATCTGGACGCAATCTAATATAAACGAAGAGCACGAGTGAGAGCCGGAACACATACTCTGAGATTGAAAAAAGTAGACTGTAACATAGGGCAAGATTAATTATCTGCAACAGTAGCGGAGCCTAGACGCAGGGCAAACCGATGGTAGTCTTAAGTGACTAATAGGGACCCTACCTCGAAGTAATACTAACGTAGTTCCGGGGTAGAACAAGGTCTCTAGGAATGAGGGGGAGTGGTTTAGCCCGTGCGAGAAGGGCACTCACCTTCCGGGGCGCCGGATTGTGGTCAGTGCGTAGGCATTCCACTCCTCCTTGCCGCAAAAAAAAAAAAAGAAATCTATATGTAATATTAAAAATTTAATTATGACTATAACTATATGTAATTCTGTAAACATATGTTAAAAAAAAATTTAAAAATTAACTATAAAATAATAATGACGATTTGTAATAATAATTTTAGTCAAAACTATTGTAAATATTGAATTTATACTGGTTGTGTTTTTTATTAGTATTATTCCTTCTAAATATTTCTACAATTATTATACTGTTCATAATCGAATTATTATTATTACTATTTTGTCCAAATGCAAAAACAATGAATAATCTAAATAGATATCGTAACAAACATTAAAATCTCTGGAACAAAATAAACGGAACCAACGAGAGTAATACACTTTACACAATATTCAATTCGGATAAAAAGCTGCAGACCACAAAGTTAGCAACGACTAGTGAGCACCAGCGAATGATGATAGAGTATTGATCCTAGATGATAGAGTATTCTGATGAAAATCCTGGAAGTAGTTGTTGTTATAACTCGAGCTGTTGTAACTATCGATATTTATGATGATTGTCTTCCCCGAATATATTCAGTTCTCGAAAAAAAAATAAATAATTGCGCAAGTATAGTATAGTTATAGTTTATAGCACAGAAAACTATCTTAATATTAAAATAATCTGTAACATATATGAACATATGCTATTGTTGTAAAATCAATTATGAATACAGAAAATATTTACTTTATGTGAAGGTTCTTGAATAGTAGCGAAACAATATGATTTTATTATAAATTAACTAATTTTTTTGCTGATCATACAGCTATTTCGAGTATAACCAAATATCCATCACCAGTAGTCTTTTCTGGAAACATTTCTTGTATTTAATTATAAGTATTTGTAGATAGCGAGGCCCCATGCTCTACTGGGATCTGAGGATAAGAGTGAGAAAGAGAGATTTGTAGACAGCAAGTACCAATGGTTCAACTTATATCCTATCAAATTTAAGGCTCAGAATCATTTTATTATGATTATTATAATTAACAATAATTAAAAAATTGGCAATTATTTTTATAAAAATTTATTTTACGTAAAATGCATTTATAATGCAACTACTAACACCAAATATAATGTCAAGACTGGATTATGAGTATATATTGTTTTTAATATATTTAATATAATATTAATTATTTACTGATTTTATTTTGGATCATAAAGTTAATTTAATTACTGAACATTTAACATATACACATACACAAGATTCACGAGAACATTTATCTGTACTACTATTAAGTTATAAGTTAGGTTGTAAGTAATTTACTGATAATTCATCATATTTGGTATAGTAATATAAAACTGTATATTTAAACATATATAGTATTAAAAACGGATTTTTAAGTAGATGTGTGCATCATTTCGGCTTTATAAGTTTGTGTCTTTAGTTATTCTTTTTCGATTTTTTGGTGTGCTTATTTTTAACTTTTTCCTGCTTCTTCAGTTCTTTTTCCATCAGAGATTTGTAAAGTTTATAGCCGAAAAGTGCTGAAAAAACAAAAATTTGATTAATTAATTTTGAAATAAACACATTTTTGTAATAAATCAAAAATAAAGATGAAAATAGAATTAATAATCACTAACCAACAGTAACCACAAGTGTGAGAACCACAGCTGAGATTATGGAATAATTATAGACTTTTTCAAAATTTGCATGTTGTGTTAGCTTCTGTTCGATTTTATTGATTGTATTTTGGAAGGAACCCTGCATTTCTGTCAAGAACTGACTTCTTTCAATATTGGAAAGAGATTCCAGTTTCTGTTGTAACGCCTGTATGCGGCTTACTAAGCTTTGTGTGTATTTACTTCCAGCACCGGTTTTGTCTATTATTGCCTGCACTGAACTCTTCAGCTGATCTAATATATTCTCTGAGTGGCTCATTTTACGAAATACAAAATACAAAATACGAAATACGAAATGTGTAAATATTAGAGTAATTGTTTCCAATGTGTTTCGGACAAGACTGAATTTATAAATAATAAATACTCACTCACAGGCAGGCAGGCGAGTGGCGAAGTTAATAGGGTTCATACCCAAATTATATTGTCATATTGACTGATAATCTTATCTAATGCTAAAATTGATTTCGTTGAACACAAGCTTTCTGCCTACAGTCTGACCCATATCGTGCAATAAACCATTTTATCAGGGAGTAACGATAAAGTGTCTTGCGCTTATCAACTCCGAAAGTGGCGGGAATATAAGCAAATAAAAAATTGTACTTGGCCGTGTAAAAAGTAATAAACACGTTTTTAAACAGAATTATATTAGTCAAACCAGAGACGTTCAAGTCAACAGCAGATAGGTGCTAACAAATTCCGAGCAACAAAACTATTAAATAAAAACTTTTAATAAAGACAGAAATAGTAATCAAAAACTTTATTGATATTCTCAAAAAAAATTTACTCTTTTTGTTTATATATATATATATGATATATGTATGTACTGCTGATTATATACAAACAGAAGACAGGACTTATTCCCATGGCACAGTTTTCAACATACGGTAATGATGACATGAAATTTAACAATTAATTAGTTCTCTTCAGATAAGAATTTATTAGTAGACTCTCATATATACATATATAGTGTTAACATACTATATATAGCATTTTGAGTGTGATTTGCAATAAAGATTATTTCTTAAAAGTATCTTTGCAAATAGTTCGACTTAAAGCTGACATAACAGATAAGATTATTTAAATTACTAAGGCGCATAATTCATGAATTGTTTTGTATTCAACGAATAGTCAAACACACTAACTAATTATTTGCCATCTTCATGGAATAAATAGTCTTTAATTCAGCTTCAATAACTTCGAAGGGGACTTTCAGATAATAAAAAAAAAATTTCATCCAATTAAATAGTCATAACGATTTTATGATAAATATACATATGTATAAATGTATCCCTCTAACTACTTTCGGAGATTGGATTCAGTCACTCTAGCCCCCTCCCAGGATACGTGGGATTAAGTAATTAATTAGTATTCCATTGAAATATTATATATGTGTATATGTTTATATTTCAATTCAACATTTATTTACAGAAGAAGGTTTGGTGTTTACTTATAGCTAGGTTTAAAAGATAAGCGATAAAAAAAGGTTTATAAATAGTAGGACAAAAAAAATATATATATATATATATACATCTACGAAAACAATTTTAGTGAAAAGCAAATCTTATTCGTTTATAATAACTTAACTGATTTTAAGACTATTTCGTATATATAAGTTGAAAAATTAAGGATTTGTGGTCCCTGAAGACTGCAAGTAAGAAACTAAGATGGTGACTCCGTACTGAGAAGTATATAGGGGACTTAAAAATAAAGTGATACAAGGTTTCTTCATTTTGTAAGTTAAGATATATATTGATATATATATATGATAAATGCTTATATAAAGAAGACTTTTTAAATTTGATTATTAAAAAGCAATGACTTTAAAATGGAGGTCAATGTGAGATATGAATTGATAAAAAATGATAATTGACTAGGGCTTAAATTTGAATTTTTGGAATGGCTTTTATTATTAAGGAGGCTGTGACTTCACAAGAAGAGAATATATAGCAACATCTAACTATATCTTAGAACGATTTTTGAACATTGAGATTGGAGTTTTCTGCTAAAATTTATTGCAAAGATATAGCAAAATTAGTGAAATTTTATAAAATCCTACAATTTGCAAAATTACAAAATCTGCAGAATTCTGGCTTAACTGTGATAGAAGGAATACTCTATCGCAATTAATTTCAAGGAATTAATTTGATCGCTGAAGATTGACAAGGAAATATTTTTAAAGCTTTTACATAAACATGCAAGAAGGCTCATATGTGAGCAGTTACGAACTAGATAGATAGGAACTAGATAGTTAAAGAACTGATTGACCACAAACAGTTTTGAAGGATTTGCATAAATATTTAAGAACACCGATCAATGAGCATTTACGACATCATTAAGGAATTGAAAACTGACCACAAAGCAGTTTTAAAGGATTTGCATAAATATTTAAGAGGACCGATAAGTGAGCAGTTACGACATCGTCAAGGAACTTCAGATCGACCACAAAACAGTTTTAAAGGATTGGCATTTGTAGTTACAAAAAGTAACTTAAAATTCGCGTACCTCATAATCTATGTGAAAAAGTTTGGAATAACTTTAATGGAATGAAATCAAGCCAATGGAATGGTTACAGCCGTTGAGAAATGAGTCTCTCATATTAATATATGAGAAAATTATCAGAAAATTGGAATTGACAACAAAAAGGTGATGCTGTGTGTTTGATGGGATTGCAAGGTTATCGTCTATTAAAAGCTGATATCACCTAACGAAACGATTGAATCAATTTTCAATTTAGCAATTTTTAAGTCAGACATGACGAAAAACTATTTGCAAATACAAAAGTAGTAAATAGTAGTGAATTAAAACAAAATATTTTATTTTAATTGATTATATTTTTAGTTTATCAGAGGGCTGTTTCAAATATTACCAAATATTATTATCAATGGTTTTTGAAAAAAATTTTTTTAATCAGAATGTTTGTTTATAGTTTTTAAACTCTCAGTACCAAGGTCTGAACATGTACTCAAACAAATTTAAACCGCAGAGTCTAAGGTCTAAAAATGAAATTCAATTAATTAAAAAAGAAAGGATATTATTTTTCAAGTTGACAACATTAAGCCACACAAATCTTTGTGATCAGGTAAAGAATCGAAAAAATTCGCCTTAGAGAATATATGAAGAAATAAACCTTGATTTTCCTCTATATACGGTAATACAAAGGGCCTATAGACATAAGTAGATTCCTTAGGGATCGCCGGTATAACCTAACCTAAACCGAACCTACTTCACTCGGCTGGTGTGTTGAAAGTTATCTATGGCATTACAATAGTCCCAGTTTTAAGGGCTTTTAATATGATAGATGAAAAAACCACTACCTAAATCTACCAAGTCACAATTCAGAATTTTATTTATATCAATAAATATTTATTACAACTAAATAAAAGCTCAACAATTTAAATGGTTTTACATATGTATCCTCTCTTTATTATAGAGCATCTCAGCGAATTTTTAAATCTATTTTTTGTAAAGCAATATAAAAGCTTGACCTGTCATTGAATCATAACTATAAGCACGGAGGGTATTGACCCATTCATTGTTTGGATAAGAATTTATTTATGTGTAATTTGTGTGTGTTTGGTTTGAACTATTAAAATTGCTTCTAGCATTCAAAAAGAAAAAGTGCTACTTATAGCACTTTATATTTTTTTTTAGTACTATAATATGGATATAAAAACTCTATATTTAACTGCTAAATGTTGAACTTTTATTTAGTTCTAATTAATATAACTTGTAAAGAACTGAGTAAAAAATAAAGTTCTCTTCCGCAATTTTGACAATAAAATAATTAGCACATTTTTTTGAAGATTAGGAGATAAATTTTTCTTATATTGAAAGACTTAGAGCCACCTTGTGTTTCGGGCACGACATGATTAAAATTGTTGCTGTGTTCAATGGAAATTATAAGAAAAAACAATACGTCGGTTCAAAAAACCGGCATGAAAGCCGGCGAAGGCAAAGCAGTGTTGTTTAGTAATAAATTTTAGAATTTTCGCTTTTTGAAATTACTCCAATTTCAATACGTTTTGGAGAAAAATAGCCTATTTTATAAAAAACTAATCTAATTATTACACTTCCCGATTTTAAGGAAAGTCGTATAATTTTGTAAGTACTGCTAACAATATATTATAAGATACTATAATATGAAATTAACATTATTACAACCTCTATTATGGAAAGTGAGCATATCTACATTTCCTTTTAAATTTAGGCACAACCAAAAATCACCAAAACATTGTAAAAATACGAAATTGGCAATAAGGATGTGACAGTCTACATAACATGTATTTTCGGAATAGTCCGAAAGCGTCAATTTTGCAGTGCCCGAGACGCTCTACATAACAAGAGTATGACTAACTACTACGGTATGTAGGATTCTCAGCTAGTTTTTAAATTTATTTATTTTCAATTATATAAGTCTTTACCCAGCAATATAAAAAATGGACTCAACATTGAAACTTCTACGCAGTGAGAGTGGGTTAGATTCAAAAATACTTCTTGTTAAAATTGCGGTAGAGAACTTTATTTTATACTCAATTTTTTTAATATATATTAATTAGAACTAAATAAGAGTTCAACATTTAGCAATTAAATAGAAAGTTTTTATATAAACTTTCTATATTATAATACCAAAAAAAATATTTAAAGTGCTATAAGTAGCACTTTTTCTTTTTGAATGCTAGGAGCAACTTTGGTAGTTCAAATCAAACACACACAAATTACACATAAATAAATAAATTAATGCTCGAGTTAATTACCTTAGTAAATGATTTTAAAGATAATTTTTTTGCAACTTTAAGCGTTTTTATAATATATGAATTATAACTAATATCGTTTTTGATTGGTAAATCTGGATAAAATTCAGATTTTTTACTCTCGATCTGTCAAATTTTGCTGCCCAATCGAATATTTTTAAAGTATTCCAAAATTTTTATAAGTGTTAGTAGATATTTAAATTATCTCATTATAAATATGTGTATCGAATCAAATCACAATTTATTTGTCAAGTCATATAAAACAGTTGTTAATTACAGGGTAATCTTGCTACTCTGTCAACATATCTAGAGTATTATAAATTAATCTCAAGTGTTTACATTGCGCTCTAGATTTACCAATCAAAAATTAAAATTGCACTAAAAGTGAATGTCGATTAAAAAAGTTACCCCAGATTTACCAATCGAAAACGACATAAATATCAAGTTTGCTGAAAATTGATTTGTTATTCCTAATTTATTTATAATTAAAATTTATATATTTTAATATAATTTAATAATTTTAATTTTATAATTAAAATTTATATATTTTAATTATCCTAATTAATTTTAAACATTATGAATTAAAAAGAAGAAAGTACACTTCGTATTGTCAAAGTTAACCATTGATTAGCTAGTCAGATTGTCAGTGACAAATTTGATTTTGAATTTGAAGCCATCAATTAATTTTTAATTTAATTAATGCAATAAATGATATTGAGGGTATAGGCGAGTGTGCGAGTTCGAGTAAATTGAGATAAAGTAAATTGAAATTTCCTAGGGATTTTTTGCACTGCACTTATGTAAGTATTTATTTATTTATTTATTGCACTTATTTATTATTTTTGGTTAAAAGTTTGCAAATTTATTTATTTATTTATTAAACATCTTATAAAATTTTCACAACGGTAACACCCAATTTACCTGATTTTTATCGAATTTACCCTACTCGAAATTCTGATAAATACCAACATTCGCTGCCATACCGACATAATTTACTATTTCCCTCAATTTACCATCAATTTACTCGAACTCGCACACGGCCATAATGTTAAAAAAATAATGCTTAGAATTGGTATCAAAAGTGTATTATTAGAAATAAAACAATAAGTAGATGAGATAATGCTTTGCTTTGTAATTTTTTGATAGATTATAATATTCAAATTAAATTTTATTTCAAATAATTTTTTTCCATGTGAACGGTTTAAACAAATCCGTTCAGTTTACTCTTTATACTTCTAAATATGAATAAAAATATATAAAGGTTTTTAACATTTAATAATAATGCAAACTTAATTTGTGCTTACCAAAAACTAGCACAAGAATTGCAACCATGGCTAAAAATATAGTATACTCCCACGATGAATGCGCATTTTGTGGCTGACCTAGATTTTTGAAGAAATCTTCTGGGCTACCATCTTGCGGACTGTATAAGCTCTTGCGCAAAGATTCGCGTTCTTCATCACTTATGCCTTCCATTTGTTGGATTATATCCCAAACCTCTTCAACAGTTGGCATTTTGAAGTCTGGATTGGAGCTACCTAATCCGCTTAAAGGATCAAGATTCATGGCTTGTTCGTTGACATCGTCGAGAAATTCTTGTGTTTGAGCTTCGTCGGCCATTTTCGTGTTTGGTTTGTTTCAGTATTAAAGTAGCTAGAGTTTGTATTACTATTGTAAAATAAATTATTTATTGTAGCTGTGTGGCTATTTTTGATAAATGTGCGTTAATAAGTAAGCCTTCTCAATCTTAGGAAGGTTATGGAAACTGCTTTGGCAGATAATTACTCGCGACAAAAATGCGGTACAAAAATGCGGTGTGCTGAGACTGAGCTTAATAAACTGCATTTCCGACATGTTCACAAGTGTTACGGCATGAAGAGAAAGCAGCGTGGTGGAGTGAAGACATATAATTATTAAGTTTTAAAGTAATGCTTTTAAAATACAAAAACAAATATACCGAATATTTTCTAATATTAAACAAACATGCTTTTAATATTTAAAGAGGTCTTGAAGGGGTTTTCTATAGTTACAAATATTCAAACATGCATTCACATATAGAGGAGCAAAAAAGAAGAGGAGAAAATTATAATTTTTTTGGTTTTTTTTTCATTTAAAGTGTATAAATTAATTAGATCATTCCCATGACCAGTCGATTGTGATTCTTTTATTTTGAATTTATAAAGATTCCATAATATTAACTCTATATTTTTCAGTTATGGATTGTGATTCTTTTATTCTGAACTTATTAAGATTCCATTTTATTCCATTCAGTTAATAATATTTAACTTAATATTTAATTTTTTTAAATACAATAATAAAGATTCTTAAGATTTAAATTAAAGAAATGCTTGAAATTCGAAATTTCTTCTTTGCTTGATCAAACCCAAGTTAGTGTCTTACTCAATAATGTCTGTGACCATTTGGATGATCCATTGTAATAAGAGATTCTTTAAATTCTATAAATAACTTATTTAGATGATTTTATAGAAGTATACTTTGAAGCTCAGCATATCTTTCTGACGGAATATATATTGCAAATGATTTGAGAGAGTGCAAGTCGGAATTAGCGCTTCCACAGAATCGAACAATTTCAGCGCTCTGTCTTTGATACACTCTCCACTCTTAAGTCATTGTACATGCCTTCATTTCTGATATGACATAAAACTTATAGCATACATCTCAGTACATTATTCTGATAAGTTTGGACTTTTCTAATGGTGAATAACATAAAAATTGAAAAAAAATGTAAAATAGATCAAAACGTTCAATTTTCTAAAAAACGAGGCTAAGAATATAACTCTCCATACTATACTACATTATCTGTTATCTATACTATTTAAATATCTAGCAAATTTGACTTTCCGTAGTAATATGGCTATCGATTCAGCTCTACAGAGCTAACTCTCTATTATTTGTGTAGTTTTCTTTTTTTCTTTAGATTAGAATGTTTTCATTTTGCAGTATTGGAATTATCTTTCGAATTTATATCAATGCACTAGTCATCGGGTTAACACAATTTTAAATAGATTATAGGCTAGACTATTTTTAGATTAAAACAATGAGGATCTGAATGGTCGAAGGATCGTTTACAGTGATATAGACAGTTATGGTTCAAGAACGGAATTTTATGATAGATAGTATGTGTATTCAGGTATTCACATAGTTACTTTTCCAAAATGTAGTATAAAATAACCCGACCATGAAATAAAAATTGTCCTTTTTAAAAAGCTGACATATAGTCATTAGATACATCATATAGCACTGAGCACTGAGCTAAGAGCTTTTCAGTAATACGTACATGGTATGTCGGAGGTCGCAACAGTATAATCATATAATTGCAGTAACCTATAATATAATAACCTATAATAATAACCTATAAGTAACCTATAATTTTTTTTTTTTAGACGAGAAGGCAGATGAACTTGCAAAGCAAGGATCAAGGCATAATTTCTGTGGCCCAGAACCCAGAATACCATTGAGTTACAACATGACGGCAGTCTATGTCTATAAGTGGATAACCTCACTTCATCTTAATAGATGGAGAGAGTTGAGCACTTGTAGACAGACCAAACTCATGTTGCCGAAACCGTGAGCCAGGGAAGCGACAAAAGTGCTTAGCTATTTGCGGTGCACTCTAAGCTGGCTGTCCTTACTAATTACTGGGCATGGCAACTTCAAGTATCACCTCAAAAAGATAACTCTTGCTGAGGAAGACACTTGCAGACTATGTCTAGAAGAAAAGGAAACAGCGGTGCATATATTGTGCAAATGTCCAGCACTGGCAAGTAGAAGGAAGACTGTCTTGTGACACCATTGGGTTGGTGATGACTTGGCAGGAAACCTCAAGCTAAATGAGCTGCTTGCATTAACAAAAGATGTAGATATGCGAACGGAAGCCACTCCAGCTTTAACTCAATAACAACATCCGAGAATCGAAGGACAAAAAAGGACCCAAGTAGTTCGTGGTCTACTTCGACTAATCCTTCAACTCAGTCCCACCATATATATAACCTATAATTTTATTTCTGTATTTTTTTTCTAATTGCTTAATTTAAGAATTATTCCATATTAAGTTTTTAAGGAAAACTGCAACTTATGAATAAAGACTGGTACTAACATCCATTCTACAAAATTTTGACATTTTTTTATTTTAATTTTTCGTGCGTTTTCGTTGGCATTGGCTTAAGGCGAAAATCACAACATTCGTTACAGTGAACCACCACTGTATTTATAAATATAAAGAATACTAACGATAAATAAATAATAAATAGGTTATGTTAAATCAGGTTATATCGTCGATACCGAGGGATCCACTTAGACCTATAGGTCTATTGTGTTACCGTATAATTAACTTGTGTGTAAATAACAATTTAATGAACTTTCTTATTATATACATATATATTTCTTCAATATATCTTGGAATTTTCTTTTACGTATATTCTTATGCGTAATGCATTTGTAGTATATAAAACAGTTATAATCTATTAAATATAATAATCTCGCATACGAAGTGGCATTTTTCGGGTCGAACCTAACACTGCCAGAATACGTGGCACGAAGTATAAGTTTTTTATTCGTATTCATTTTATTAAAAAAATGAAAAGCAAGAAATGCATTCACAATAGTAAAATTATGCACTTAGAACAAAAGTGAAATTGGGAACGCGCACTACACAAGCAGTCGTGGCCGAGTGGTTAAGGCGTCTGACTCGAAATCAGATTCCCTCTGGGAGCGTAGGTTCGAATCCTACCGGCTGCGAATTTTTTTAATTTAATTTTTAAACTAAAAAAATTTTTCATTTATAAAGACGGAACTCAAATTATTTATTAACGCACATTAATCATAAAATAAATTATAAAACAAAATATTTAAAAAGATTAGAATTTTAGTTAACAGAAACGTACCGACAGGCAGGCAGGCAAATGACACGGCGCGCGTTTAAAATTAGACTAAATTAAAAATTTTAAAATTGATGGTCAATAAGGTGCCAATTTGGTAAAAATTAAATCAAAGTAAAAAATTTAAACCTAATCAAAATATAAATAATTTTGTCAACGTGGCCATTGCGAGCGTTCTTATTCGTATTAATTGAATAATTTCTATATAGAAAATGTGTGGACGACTACGACTTCAATACAATATCAAGAAAGCAGGCGAAAATACCGAAAACGTTTATATAGAAACACAATATACACAATACATAATGATAATAGAATTATAACAAATACACAAGACCTTAATTTGATAAGATTTCTGTTTTGTTCCGTTAATGCTTACGTTCTTATATATGCATTTGTACATTATGTATGTATCTAATGCTATGGAATTATAAATAGGTTTGTTTATAGGTGGTACATAGCATTGTCAAAAAATTGAAGATTTAATTTTATTTGATTTCTTTTATCAGGAACGCAAACACATATAGTTCAGATAGTTCATAAGTCAGATTGCATACGTGTTGCAGAGAAAAGTTTTTGCTTTAAAGTTATTGTGATTTAAAGTTAATATGAGCTACATATTAACTATATGCATATATCATATATCCTTAAAGGATAAGATGAGACCGCTATGGAAAGAAAGATACCATGGAATCGATGGTTTAATGTGGTAGATAACATTTGCATTTCGAACATCTATAATTACGAATTAAAGGCTATTAAATCTACACAATTTTAGAAATGTTGTTGAGCAAGCTCTGACAGATTGTGGTAACTAGTAATGATGATGGTAAATATATTTTATTGGTTTTTGATATATATATATTTGATATCGTACTCATCTGTAAACAAAAGAAAGCACTTCCAAATTCTTTTAAAAGAAAACTGAAGGTTCTATAAAAAAGGTTAAGTAATCTAACAGAACGTAATGAAGAGTATAATCTACTAAAATTTAGTCTTTCTATATAATAATGTCATAGAATAATATCGATTTTTGCAAAAGACAATAGGAAACAAATAATTTCAGTTATTATATATCATAAACTAAGTAATAATACATCATAAACTGAGTAAATAATACATCATAAACTGCAATAACCTTAATAATAATTAAACTATTAATTTTTTTAAATTGGTTTTCAATACTTTTAAAATAATCTTTAACACCATTTACAAAAATTAATTACTCATGTGGGATATGAGAATTTTATAAAATAATTGGTTATATTCAAGACTTTTTCGAGTCCTTTGTCTGATTAAAATAGTCATAAATATATATACACTATACAATAACTGCCATACAGTATATGAATTGCACTACTAAAATTATATTACAAAGTAAACCCGTCCAAATTAAGTTTTGTAAATTTTTTTAAAAAAACTTTCAAATATATAAATGTATACAAAACCTGTTTATTTTTAATAGCCTATATCTCTGGAACCTTACAAGATAGTTCGAAATTAATAAAGATTTTGAGTTCCAAATTTTAAAAATATATATCATCTATATATTAAGCAATATTTAAAAAATTGCGGTGTTTGCTTTTGTAAAGTGGAAACTGTAGCTAAACTCTCTGCTTCGAAGGACGATACGACACGCCCTAAAATCATATTATTTTTAAAATTTTTTCTCATTTTTCTTTTTCAATAAAGTACTAGAACATGATATAACTAATCTGATCAAAAAAAAAAAATACCCCTAATGTACACAGTGAAAAATGAACTCAATGCTATACCTTACATCTACTGATTATATTGATTTCTATTATTGATTTCTATTCTATTAAATTTACTTTGTTCAGTAGATTATCTACTTGTAGATCTACTGTGAAGAAATAAGAATAAACAAAAATTTAAATTATAGATTTGCGAAAATAAATTAGTAAATATTCCAATAATTTTTCTATGCATTTACTTACTGATTATAAAGAAAGTCCCAATAATTCCTTTGTTGTATAAAATACAACCAAATATATAATAAAGATTTAGATCATTTCTAATCTGAATCAGTAATCAGATCATAATTGAAATTAATATAACCTACTCATAAATGCTTCATTGGAACTATAGTCTGCGAAAAGAGAAGTGCAAATAGAAAGGCGAATCAAGACAACTTTCTTTCGAAGACTTAGGTTAAATGTGTACCTTTACTTTTATCAATCAAATTTATTGATAAATGAAGTGAAGTGTAAATAGGAAATCAAATTAAATTGATTTCCTCTAAGACATAGCTCAGTGGTGCACGTTAAAACTTTCGGTAGAATCTATTGATAAACGCTACGTTCCATAGGAACTATAAACACTGAAGAGGGAAGTGTAAATAAAAGTTTAAGTTAAATTGACGTCTGTTTAAAGACTTAAACCAGAAGTATATCTTACACTTGTAAAATTGTTGATAAATGCTTTATTATAGCTATGGAATGTAAAGAAGAAAGTATATATAAAAAGTTTCATTGATTTCCTCTAGAAAAACTTATCTTAATTTCAAACCTTATAATCGGTAAAAATTGCCATTAAGGCTTAAAACCACGATGCTCTACAAACACATGTATCAAGATAATGCATTTCCGCAGTATTGAATAAATTTCCGTAATGTGTTTTGAACATAACTTCCTCCTTGATAAGGACTGAGGGACACCCAACCTCTGCTGATTTTTGGGTCACAGCACCCGGTGATGAATACGCAACACCACGGCGAATGATGAATAGTAATCATTTTTACCGCGTAAGTTTGGGTATAAACCACAGCCTACGACACTGCAAACCTCAGTTGAATAGGACATTTGTTTCGGTTTCTACAAATCTCTCTTAATGGTATAAAATTAGTAGACGAAAGATCCATTGAAAATCACTTCTCCATGCTTTTCGACGATAAACCTCAGAAGTTGTAGACTAATGGATTTATAAAGGTAGTCGAAAAATGGCACAAAGTTATAAATAAGCACAGCCAATATAAACTTTATCAAAACTAATTTTCAATAAAAACATTTTTGTTTAAAAAATCGGTGGATACATTTCATTATTATGTTGCGGCTAGTTGAGTCAGTGCACCTGAACACTTTTATTTTCTATTAACTGCGAGGTTTCTTCAAAACCCCTCTTTGCGCCTAGACTGGATTATTGTTTATCACTTCATCAGACTAAGCAATAATTGACCTCAGATCTGTATATCTCCTCGAGGAGCCTGTAACCATTCTGAGATTCGATAACGCGGTGTTAGTAAGTCTGTCAGATTTCGCAAATAATTTCAGGGCTCTATCCTTTATGTATTTTTTGATGGGATCAATCTTGAGGTCCCTGAGGATGTCATTCGTTCTAATGTATCAAGGAACTTTGAAAAGTCTTTTCAGAGCCTGGCTTTGTACAATTTCTAACTCGTTTGAAGCTTTGCTAAACGCTACACAACCATATAGAAGTGACGGACGAATTATTTGGTTATATATCAGTTTCCTTAGCATTGAAGTTTTTATTTCTAAATAGCGGTTGGAGGTAATGAAGAATTTTGAATTTCATATCACCTAATATTTAAATATATTTATTTTTAAATAAATAAATTCAATAACTTGAGTTGTTGAGGTTTTACAGAAGGTTTACGATTACTGAAACCAAATTAGCAGAGGATGTCATAGATAAAGCTAGAGCTTTATGTTTAATAACATTCCTTATAGGAAATTCCCTTCCGAGTTATTAAAATGAACAATTTTTCTATATATTGTAATGTAATGACTAAAACTATGTAGTATTCCCATAAATGCTGAGACTAAGTCAATAAAAATCCGTTTATTCAAATCATTAATTTGGGTTAGGTTGGGATGAAGTGGGTTGAACACGAACTGAGCGCAATTGTTAACCCGTTTCGATTAATCATTAACTACTAAATTTTTAAAAATTTAAACTAATAAAAGAAAAGAAAAAAAAAATTTTTGTATCCTCTCAAAGGATATATACAACTCTAAATAATTACAGCGATTTATATAGATCACAGCCAAATAAAAATATTTTATTAGTTGAACATTTTTATTTTCTATGTTTTTTAAAATTGGAAGCAATTTTTAAAAAAAACAATTTTAATTTTTTTAAATTTTGCTATAAAGTTTTTTGATTCTAGGAACTTTAGTTTTTAAATTTTTTTCTAATAATAATTTATTTCTTATGAGAATTTGTCACAAACAGTTTCATAAGCAGTCGTGGCCGAGTGGTTAAGGCGTCTGACTCGAAATCAGATTCCCTCTGGGAGCGTAGGTTCGAATCCTACCGGCTGCGAAGATTTTTTAATTTATTTTTTTTTCTATCAATAAATACATTTTCATTACTTCTTTACTAAATTATTTTTCAAACAAATAACTAATAAATTATATTATAATATATAGTTTAATTATTACGATTTTTGTAGCATATTAATTTAATTAAATTCTAAATATAATTTATATTAAATACTTTATAACATATTTTAACCAAACATGTGGTAGTTTTATTTTATTATTTTTATTCTGATTTAGTTTTTAAATTAAATGTGATAATAAAAGTTTTTTTTTTTTTTAAAAATAAACTTTATTAAAAAAACAATAAAACCATAAAAAAAATCTATAAGCCAATTGTTGATGAATGATGATTAAATTAGAAAATATGTAATTTTTTTATTAAATCAATTTAAATATAAAAAAGCAACCATGACGTGGAGAAGAAAGAGATTTACCGGCTACAATTACTTGGTATACACAGAAAAATATTCTTATCAGAAGAAGAGTTATACACACTACGAGAATCACAGATATTCAAAGATTGACAAATTGAGTGATGTGGCCGATTTTATGATAATTTATTTTTTTTAATAGTAACAAATTTATTTTTTTGGCATAAAATATTATTTATGCATTTTCAACCTTTAATTAAAATTTAATTGAGAATTACACCAAACGATGCAAAATCAGTATAATTCTTATTCTGAGTTTGCTTATTAACATTAATGGCAACACACACACAACATTTATTAACATTATATAAAATATTCCATGCAATAACATTAATTCAATGTTCAATACACTTTTTTTATAATGCTTGCAAAATAGATTTCTGAAATTTTTGTGCTTTTAAAATTTGAATCAAATTTATTATACACAGTGAGAATTGTGACGTCAACAAAAGTAAATAAACACATATGGGGAGAAAGCTAAAATTCTATTTGCTACTTATCCAGATGTGTCTATAAAAATTCTTACCTGCGAGCCCAAATACAATCACAGCAGGTAAATAGAATGCAAAATTTGGGATACTTTGCTGGAATGGTGATGATGAGCCGGTCAAATCTACCATTTTTACTTAAAAATATGATTAAAAAAACTTTGTCCAAAAACGGATCGGAATGAATACAGAACTTATTAAAGTGGTTCAACTAGCCACGATGACACTCTGGAGAAAGTAGTTGCCGGTTAACAAAGCTAAGAAATAGAGTTGCCATATTAATTATAAATATTTTAAACTTAATAGTTTTAAAACTTGGTTTTGTTTAGTAAACTGTTTGAGTATTATCCGAACATAAGTAAGTACAAGTAACATATTTAGTTTTAGTTTTTTCATAAAAAAATTAATCATTTAAATGGTTTATACCAATGTCAAATAATGTTCACATATTAGGTTCGTTCTACGAGTTACTCGTAGTAAAATTGAAATAAACTACAAATAAAGTACAAAATGAGAGCGTAACGCAAATAAAGTGTCAAATTACGTTCTTCAGACAGATTTTCATGGAATAGATTTGCGTGAAATCTAATGAGAACACCAGTACCGCGCAAATAAACAATACAAAAATTTTTATTCAAACCAACGCATCACACAAATTTTACTTAAAATAATATGTACGAGTAAATTTTGTGTAGTATTTTTAAATTTCGGCATGGATGTTACGCTCTCTCAGGTGCTCTCATTTACTGGAAAATGAAACGCACTTGTGTATACATAAGGTTAGTCAAAGTTACTACGCGTAGCTCGTGGAATAGACCTATTATTATATAATAGTTTATAAATATATTTAATAAAAGTGCTTGAACTTATATAAGCAAATTACAAAATAACAACAGCTTATTTTAAAAATGGCATAAGCACAAACTGCAGATTTATTTATTATTTATTAATAGCCGTAATTTTTTTCTTTCAGAGTTGTAGAAAAACAACATTAGGTCTGGATAAAATAAATTAACATAACTTTTAAAATATGTTAAATTATTTTTTGACATATGTTTTATGGTGTGTTGTCTATATTATAAAATATAAAAATTGTAAATACTGAAAATTAATTAACTTAAATAGAAGAAAAAATTAATATTAGAAAGGTAATGGTAAGCATTTTCATCTTATATATTTAAATAATTTTACTTATTTATGTACTTGACTTTATTAGAAAATTAAATGTTCATATAATTTTAACGGATGACTGGAATCTTGCAATATATTTCCAGTGAACAGTTGTTAAACAAAAATATTTGTTTATTATTTTAAATTTGTTTTTAACAACTTATATATATTAGGCTACAATTTCGGTTTGAGTATTATTTTAAATTTTTTGCTAAAATTAATTTTAATATATTTAATAATATATAAAAATATACTCAGTACACCATCTATCACTACGACTTTGTCATGCATTGAAACGAAGCATTTGACAGCATTTTGAGTGTTATTAACTAAAGTAGCGCCTATTTTATGTTCATTTTTTAAAATGCTTAAAAAAGATTACGCTTATTGTGCAAAACATTACTGCTGCACATTGGTTTTCCTTTTTGAATACTTTTGTTTTGTAATAATAAAACAATGCAAGCTTCATATGCAAAGCATTCACATTCACAATTACATAGAAACTCGTTTTATAAATTAGCTAGTGGTTTTTAAAAAAAAGAATAATACTCATAATTTTTGTATAAGTTTTAAGATTTATTTATAGGTGCTTTCGGCAGCTGTTAAGTGTGGCCAAAAATATCAATTTGCTCGCTTAAAGTTGCTAAAATATACGCAAAACAACAACATCACGTAATAAGCGAACTGTTGTTTTCATTAGAAATTTCAACGTTTATTCTAGGCATATCTCAGAAAATTGTAAACAAAAATTAAAGCAAAATTAAAAAGTTTCACAAATATTTTAAAAATATTTAAAATTATGGAAAATAAATACTTAAAATATATACACAAAACTTTTTGGAAATACTTGAAGGAAGTATAATTGAAAGGTGAATTAAAATTCTTAACTTATTTGTTACTAAAAAGTTTACACATATTAAGCATAAATATTAACTACTTTTAATTTTATTGTAAAAGGAAACTTCAAAATTTCCTGCATTCTGTACATTGCTTTTAGTTTATTATTTATTTTAATTTTTAATTTTAGCTTTAGTATTATTTTTTAACAAAATATATTTTGCTTGCCTTGCACATTTGCAAGATTGGCTCTTTGCGAAAAAATTAATTTTTGACAGATTGCAACAGTTATGTCATATCTCGCTTAGCGCCTATAGTAAGCAACTTGCTATTTTTTGCCGTGCTTAACAGCAGCCGAAAATACCTATTGTACATAACATAAAATCCAAGTTAAAAAAACTTTAGTATTTAAAAAAAAACCAAGCTGGCATCACAAAATTTTTCAATTCCAAATTATTTCCCTAAGGGAATTTTATATGACAACAATACATGACATTTTGTTGAAAATCACATTAATTGATTTCGTTTCACTAGCCAAAAGGAATCCAAAGTTCTAGTTAAAAAAAATGAAGGTGGTATATAACGCTTTGTTTAAAAGGACTTCAACATATGTGTTGGCAATTATGGGCTCAGTGTTCTTCTTTGAGAGAGGAATGAACGTGCTTGCTGATACTGCCTTCGATTCCTACAACAAAGGCGTAAGTCATTTTCACAATTATGTAAGAATTTTTTTAAAAATTGTATATTATTTTGCAGAAATTGTGGAAGGACATCAAGGGAAAATACGAGTAATTTAATTCTTTTAAAATATGTTAAATTTCTTTAAATGAAATATTCGATTTAATTAGAATAAATTTAAAATTTTATTGAAAACGATAACAGTTTTTTTATTTTTTGCTTGGTGCTAATATTGCTTCACTTTCTGGAACTTCCCAAGGTTTTTCAGGTCTGTATTGATCCCATGGCAAAATAGCTTTCAACTGTTCTGGTTCCTTCAGCGCAATACCGTTTTCTTCCACTACTTTAAGAAATTTCTCCACTTTTCCGCCCGGAGTTGCTTCTATCTTACACATAATTTCAGTTATTCCTGATCGAAGGCAACGTTGCGCAAACACTCGTGCGGTATTTATATATGCGCTAGCATCGTTCGTTTTAAACAACTGTTTTTTAATTGCCCACTCTGATGAACTGGCTGTTACTACTGGACCATTTTCGAAATGCTTTACTTCAGCTGTAATATAACGATTAGTAATATTTAGTTCCAATTTATGCCAATAAGAACGTCCAGGTTTTTCCAATAAATAACCATTTGGTTTATAAGCAACACGTAATTTTTCCAGATTTCGTGGGTTACGATTTATCACGTATTGTTGACCCTCTTTTGGCAAAGATAACTTTTTGAGTTTTCTTAGCACACGAACTGGAGTTAAAGGCTGAAAATGTCCTGACATTATTTTAACCTATCGCTATGTTTATGTTATTGCACTAAACTGCGGCACTTAAGCCAGATGTATATCAAGAGCAGGGCTGTTATCTTTTTAATGCCAAATATTTGCAAAACAGGGTTGGCACGAACGTAAGACAGCATAACGTAACATCGCACATGCCGTAAAGTTTGCTGAAGCATATTGCATATCTGAAAAAATTATCATCTCTTGATATTTTTAGTATTAACTACTGTAGAATATTAATGTTTACTTAAAGATCTATACCTTTAACGAATAAAAATGTGTTAACTGATTTCGTATTGAATCCCACTCAGAAAATAAGCCACAAATAAATTATACTTAAATTAAGAATTATAATTATATAAGCATCATTTTATACAGAAAGTAATGCTGATATCAAATTTGAAACTGTTGCTGTTTTCAATGTATCCATTCGGCATATAACTGTAAACAATGGCGCAAAACTAAATATATAAGATTCAAAAATCTATTATAAGTAACACACTTAATTTGTTGACATCATTTTATAGTTCTACCAACCATAAGTTGTGAGCATTTTCTTTCAGATAAGTGCTTTGAAAATAGTTGGGTTACATTATTATGTGGTATCGGTGTTTCATACAACCTTCTTAAATAAATGGTTGCCTAATTGTAATATGCTTACAAAGAATGATGCACTCATACATCATGATTCTGTTGATCTACTATTATGATCGTTTTTAATAAAAACACACAGATGTTTACAATGTATTTTATTATTATTGTTCTTATGGATAGTGTTTTCTGCACTGGTGTTCTCACCAGATTTTACACAAAGCTGTTCCATGAAAAATTGTGTCTAAAGAGCGTATTTTGGCAATTTATTTGTGTTACGATCTCAGTTTACACTTTACTTATGTTTTACTCAAGTTTTACTACGAGTAGCTTGTGCAACAGACTTAATATTAGTTTATATGTAATGCGGTTAATTACGTGTAACGTAAATGAAACATTACGCGCATTTTTATACGTTGTCAAAAATATTCGCCGCTGTACATGTTTACATTTAGGCATGCGGTTCCTTTATAATATATGCTATCAGCTGTTCTGGATTTGGGACAAAATACTTAAGTTGTGTCTTGCGCTATGAAAAGTTTACATAGACGTTATTACCATAATTAGTTGTATTTAATTAAATAAAAAAATATAAACATATCAGTAAATTATGTTGAGGTCATATCAAGATCTAAACAGGATGCTGCATTTGGGGCGGTTCGGAGTAACGGTTCTGCAGAGGGTAACCTGCTGCACGACTTCTGTGCCAGTCCGAGTAAGTGCCATGTGGAACACGTTGTGACTTATTGAATAATTAGTATTGGGTTTCGCCTATCAAATGACCCTCACAATATGGATTTTTAAAGCCTCAATTGTTTAAGGACGCATATATGTCGACAACATATGCATTTTAACCATGGTCATTTGAATTAAATTTTGCTTAATCTTTGTTTTTCTTACTTTGGCGCAATTTATTTTATAATTCCGATTTTTGTTTATAAATTTTAAAAGTTCTTTATATATGTGTTTAGTTTTATGTTATTAAGTTAACCTAAAATATAAGTATTATTTATAATTGAATTGTATAAAAGTATGTATTTAGCATCCTATCAGTTACTATCGGGTTCGAGTTATCAAAATCAAATTATTGTAATTTTACAATTTATTGGTCTTATCATAGCATAGATAGATTATTTTTTTCATTTTTTTATTGAGTGCAACTGTTGGAGCCATAAAACAATTAGGTAAGTGAACAGTCAGTCTCACTTATCACAGTTGAATTCACCGCTGTGTAATAAATTTCACTTCAATCCAGTACGCATTGTAAGCTCCCACCGTTCGGTCGTGTAACAGTCGATTTAAATTTGAACTGAATATCGTAATACCTCTGACAATTATTCAAAATTTTTTGACATTTGCTTTGCTTAAATAAGAAAATTTTAATATATTTAATGTGTAAAAAAAGTAATCGAGGAGATAAATTAAGATTATTAGTTTTTATATAATTTGCTGTGAAATAAATTCTCCACACTTTCTATTTCATGAGTAATGTTTTTGGTAAATCTCTTGTATTGACGAGCATGTGTTGCGCATTGAATGCGCTTCCCCATCTCTGAGTTGGGGAAGCCTTTCGCTTCCCTTGCACTCCGTTTTGGCTCATCAAAAATTTCTCTTTTATAGTGAATAGAAGAATGCATTCTAAATGCAATGAAGACTTTTTGTGTTTTCTTATTAAAAGTGTGAATAGTCTTTTATTTGTGTTAACCCAGAAATATTATTTCTTTTTTATATAAAATTAATTAATTAATTAATATTTATCTTGATTTTCTTTTATATATAGTTGAAACATAAGAATGTGTGTAAGAAAATAACTGTTAAATTTAAAAATGTAAACAAATTTATGAAAATTGAATAGAAACCATGTTGATCAAAATTTGTTCAACCGATTTTAGCAATTAGGCACAGTGTATAATGTGTGAAATAAACAAAGCAAAACTATCCCTCCGTCCGCAGTACCACTTTCAACAATCCCAGACTCAGACAAAAGCGCAGCCCCGGCCGAAGCCGCTACTGGAACCTGCAGTACAGCAGCAAAAGCCTACTATGCCACATAATATTGATTGGATATTTCATCGCCTTAGGCATCCTTCAAAGCTCTGGTATATTGTCAGCCAAATTGCTGTAACAGCAGTTGGATTATTTAGTAAATTTGTTTTGGGTAAGTGAATTCTTATCACTAAATAATTTATTTAAGCTAACTTAAAGTTAAAAAAATATTAGATTAAATTTCGTTAAAGATCCATTTACAAAAATTTTCACAAAAAATCATTCGATTAGCGCAAAGACTGATATATTCATGTATATGAAATCATATAGACTAGTCGACAGATTTAAAGGCAGGTAATATGACTGTTATCACAATGGGCAATATATGTCTCCGACAACTGTCTGCACACGCCTTCTGAACCTAGAACAGAGCCTTCTGACTGTTCTATTATATGTATTAATAGAAATATATTAATTTTGCAACTTTTGGGGACTTATAGAGTAGGAAACATGAATGGATTAGAAAATAAATAAATGAATGAGGATGTCCTATAAAAAAAAAGATAAGAACGAGAATAGAATAGGAAATAAAAATGGATTAGAGGATCAATAAATGAATTAGGATATTCTATAAAAAGAAACTAAGAAAGGGGATAAAAAAGGAAATATAAATGGCTTATAAGATGACTAAATGAAATAGTAATGCTGTATGAGAAGGAGCTAAGAAGGGGGTTAGGATAGCAAATAAAAATGGCTTATAAGATGACCAAATCAGACGGTAATGTTGTGTGAGAAGGAGGTAAGAAGGGGGTTAGAACAGGGAATTAAAATGGCTTACAAGATGACTAAATGAGTTAGTAATGTTATATAAGAAGAAGGTAAGAAGAGGATGGGAGAAGGATGAAACTTTAGCTTCTATTTATTTATTGATATTTTCAACTGATAATGATCAATAATAGAAATTGAGTTTCAGCAAATAATAAACTGATTAACTAATACGCAAAACAATAACTTGAACTAGGCGTGGAACTGTTCCACATTCTGGTGCAATATAAAATTATAAAATATAAATTAAAAGTTATATTAGGGATATTCAGGCGTTGCTAGGTAATTTGGTATTTGGTAAAATAACAAAATGACGAACGTCTGCACGCCCCTTTTTAATTCTTTTTCAGAAAAGTTGTAAAATAAAGCTGTTAATTCAGTTTTTGTTTATTTTGTAATTCTGTTAATTTTGTTGTTGTGAATGACAAATAATGTAAAATTTTTATTTTATTAATTATTTATTTATTTCTATCAGAGGCTCACATTTCATATTACTAATTAAATTTGAATTTTGTGCAATACTTCACAATAATAATAATCAATCAGTTGGTGTTCTGAATATCGAAAAATATATCAGACCTGCCCGGTGATAATTCTCGGAGAACGTTATAATATCGTAAAAACAATAGCTCAAAATTTTATCACTTGACTGAATATCCCCGCATGTCTAAATACTGCTAATGGAACCACAGGAGTAGATAGAAACACCTGCGAGATCCGATCGCTCCTAAAACCATGTCATTAATTTAAAAGTCGGTATTATATACAGTCGATTTATAATCATTGGAAGTTCGTTTTTAAAGCTTTTCATTTTGTTGTATATATTATTTAGCTAATTATTTATGCTTTTAAAAATCTACGACGTGACAAAGAAGGTATTCAACATTTTACAAAACCACTGATTCAATACTATATTTTATATTTTAGTTATTAGGAGTTCCTTTCTGTTGGACTCTGAAGGGCTTCTATTTTAAACCTTTGTTGTTATTATAGATGCTTGTTATACATTATTATGCATTATATCGTTTGATCCGGCTCTCTGTGTAGAGCTTCGTTCAAAGTTTTTCGCAAAAACTTTGTAACTGATCCATCAATATTTCTTGTTTTCTACTTATCCTTACTTTGGGCATTGACCGAAGTATATCAGTTATTGAAGATTATTTTTATAAACCTCGTTCTGTTATATAGTTTCTCACGTTTTGAGGTCCTATAAATAGTTGATGGAATTCATAACAACTTTCGATATAACTTAAATTTAAAATCTTTAATCTTGCGTTTGTTCATAGTTGGGTGAATCTATTTGATAGCTACTATATCTATTATTTCAAGCTTTGTAAAAACTATAAAATTAGACTGTTACCTTTTTTTAGTTTAATTATTATGGTATGTAATTAGTTTTGGTAATTTTAACCACTATAAAAATCGTTTCAAAACCCATTAAAGCAGTATTATTTATCAAATCGTGGACTACGTAATAAGTTTCATTGGTTTATAAGTATGCATTTCGTTTATGACCTAATGTTTATAAGCTACACGACACCTCCGTTCAAGTTACTGATAGATATCGAATTTTTATTATTCCTATGATATGTATCTTAAGAAAATATAATAAAAATATAAATTTGAGAACTGTAAGTAAACAAAGTTGTTGTAGACGTCGTTATCTTTTTGCTTTGGTAGGAGATTTGTGAAAAAATTTGCTGAGCTTTCTTGAATTTATTTCTGTAAAATTATATATTATTAAATAATACGCATATATATAAATATGCGTATGAACCTGAACATAAACAGCAGTCGACTTTATGGGTGGTTTAAGATGAACCAAATCCAACAAAAATTGTTCGTGCTCAAAGCACTTCGTAACAAATGGTCATTTGTTTTTTCGGGAAAAGACAATGTGAGTGCTCACACATCTCGTCTAACAACCGACTATTTAAACATTCAAAAAACCGAATTGATGGGTCATCCACCGTACAGAACCCAATGATTTCTTCTTGTTCCCGAACGTCAAGAATAAATTACGTGCACAAGGATTTTTGTTGTCCAACGGCTGAAGAAGCCGTTGTTGCAATTAAAAACCATGTTTTGGACGTGTCTGAAGAAGATTGGTAAAAATGCTTGGACAAATGGTTCAAACGCATGCAAAAGTGTATAAATCATAAAGGAAAATACTTCAAGAAAGAATAAAGCAATTTTCAACGCACAAGTTAGTATTTTTTCTTTGTTAGGCTCAAAAAATAGTAGCCCTCGTATTGATGACCCTCGTATAATAAACCCAAAATTACAAGTATAGAAATCTACACTAAACAAATTCAATATTATAATCCTTAGAGTAGCCGAAGACCCAATTATCTATACAACAGATTGAAGAGATGGCTTAAAGTAGAGCTATAATTTTACTAGAAAAGTTAATCTATTGATATTAGAAACAGTTTAATGGAAATGATGTGTCATGACTCTATGGTCTCTATAGATGTTAAATGTAGGTATAGTACCATCGTCAATCCTTTATAAAGGAGCAATTTTTAATGGGACCTTACATTACTTTTCTTTTGCTATACTTTGGGTCTGTTATTATTTTGACCTTTTTTTTTCTAACTCTGATTGTTCTATTTTCTACATTTTGATTTTAATATTAATTTCTCATAAAATGTTTTACGGTTTGTTTCTCTTTTGCTCACAATGTCATTACAAATTTATATAAATAAAATGTATCTTGCGTTTGTGCCACGGTCATTTAATTATTGTGTCTACGATTTTCAATATCACATCACGTGTTGTTTACTAAAAAAAGTTGCTATTTTCTGTTGTTACTCGTATTAACGTCACCAATCTGAGATGTGAGAGTGGAAATGTATTTGCACAATGCGGCTGCAGTGCCAAAACAAATTGTTCTCATATCCAACGTTTACATATCAGCTACTTCCTTTATATTAAAATATTTTACTACAAAAAACTGTAATTAGCAAATGATAATTATTAAAAAAAGGTGCACTTTAGATTAACAACACTCTGTTCTATTATCTCTTCTTGTATACTCTGAACTTGTCTACTTTGAACTTTAAAGAGGGGTTAAATAATGCATCGCATATAAATAATCACAATATTCTAATCAATATTCATAATAAAAAACTATAATTATATATTGAATGTACTCAGTAAAGATAAGAATGTGAAACTGTTTCGTAAACAATTTATAGAGTTTCCGCATTAAATACCTTTAAAAAGTGGAAAGAGTAGATAGATAGGTAAATGAAAAGGAAGAAGAATTGAAGCTTGTTTATCGATTTTATCTTTAACACTTCCGATTTAGTTCTATACAATAAGTCCTTTGACTCTTTCTCTATTTGGAGTATAACATAGGCTATGGCTGCTGAAGCAATGTTAGTCCAAATTCTGTTGGTCTTTCGTCAGTGACTGGCGGAGGCAGGGTTTAAAACGGGATGTTTAGAGTATACATGTAGAAACCAACTTAATGAAAAGATCAAAACATTGAAAGATGAAAGAATACAACCTGTTTCTCTTGACCTGACTGCTGAAGCAATGTTAGTCCAAATTCTGTTGGTCTTTCGTCAGTTGCTGGCGGAGGCAGGGTTTAAAACGGGATGTTTAGAGTATACATGTAGAAACCAACTTAATGAAAAGATCAAAACATTGAAAGATGAAAGAATACAACCTGTTTCTCTTGACCTGACTGCTGAAGTAATGTTAGTCCAAATTCTGTTGGTCTTTCGTCAGTTGCTGGCGGAGGCAGGGTTTAAAACGGGATGTTTAGAGTATATATGTAGAAACCAACTTAATGAAATGATCAAAAATTTGAAAGATGAAAGAATACAACCGTATATGCAACCTTTTATGGTTCTAAGGAAGCTGTTGTCGATGTATCGACAAGATTGTCGACAATATTAATGACTGAATATCAATATATGACAGTTAGAGTTCTGTAGTTCATAAGGATATGTGGTTTCTTAAAGACTGACTGCAACACAATTCGAATTAAAAGATTTTCGCTTTTAATCCATTTTTATGTGGCAAATATTTTATTTTGATTTATTTTTATTATGTATTTTTCTTTTATCAGTTTTTCTAAAGATGAAGAAATGATGGAATTTGTCGTAATCTATCAGTTCTAGTGTAACCTACACATATCTTCTTTGCTGATGTCTCCATCAAACGAAAAACAGATAATGGTTTAATAATAGCCCTCAGCTGTGTTTGTGTTAGTATAGGATATTTTCTAAGAAGGGATAGCACAATAGATTTCATAAGTTGTAATTGTCCGTCCTATAATAATGACATTAATCTCATCTCTTTATTTGCTATTCTAATTTTAATAATAAGATAAGATAATTCCACTTAATAAAATTCAAGGTATGGATAGGATTAGTTAGTTAGTTAAGGTGGAGGTAGGACGAGTCCTCCTCAATTAGCTACAAAGCCATTTTGAATCCACAAAAACCTCGTAATAGTGGGTAGTAGATCGAATGTCGAACTAGAACCAGCAAGACGTATTAACAAAGGCAAGAATCTGGCTAATGCTGATGCTGGACATATCGTCAAGTGAATTGAAGAATGGGACCCCTAGATACCTAAACCTAGTTCTGGCCAGACCTGGACAAAGACACATCAGGTGTTCTGGTGTCATTTCTTCAAGAGCTGGTAGACACGCATTACAAGAAGTACCACAGGGTAGGCTGAGTCTAGCTCCATGCCGTCCTATAGAGCAGTGTCCTGTAAAGACAGATATTAGCCTAGATACCTCAGATTTGTTTCTACAGATGGATAGGATTATTTAATAATAATTTAATTAAAATTCAACACAGTTAGAGTTCTGTAGTTCATAGAGAAAGTAAACAATAGAGTTCTAAAGACTGATGATAGTCTGATGTCTTCACAAAACTCTCTACTATTTGTTGTATTTAGATCTTCTTATATCTTTATTTTTAAACAAAAAAAGTGTTTGGAATAATTGGATGAAAATTAAGATTGTTTATTAGTTCTTATTTCATATATAATTTCAGTCATTTTGAATTCACAGCATTTTTTCATACTTAATTATTATTTGATAGTTCGGTGTGCTAGTTCGATTTGCAAATTTAACTTCAGTGATTCAATAACCTTTTGTCGTCTTTACCTCTAATATGAAACCTTTTTTCAGGCGTATCTGCTTAATTCGTGTTTTCTGCAGCATAATTCATCCAGTGATAGCACTGATTCCTTAACTATATCACTCCACTGAAGATTCCATCGCACCTTTTTACTAGATTATATGATTCGATTCTCAGAATATGAATTATTATAAAGATATTAAAGTTTTTAAGACCTATTAATTCAGATGCAGACTGTATAGAATAAACGTTTTCTCGAATGTTCCTAATACTGCTTTCTGGTCATGCTTTATATTAAAAAACCTCACATATTATCTATTTACTACGTTTCTGTTAATGGGTCATTCTAGATGGAACTTTGTCTCATAGGTTGTTAACTGCTTTTTCAGTTTTGTTATATATTAATTTTTTTTTGCAAAATATAGACGCATTAACAGTTTTTAAAAATAAAGTATTCATATAATATATCTGTCATTAAATTATATAAAATAGGTTTTTATTGCCTTTCTGGAAATATTGTAGATCAAACCTGGTCTTTTTTATTTACCAGTAAAGTGATTACATACATTGCAATATGATCATTAAATCGATTTATAATTGAATATATAACATATATTAAATATAATTGGAATAAATCAATACTTATGATTTGAAATACATAAAATTATTTAAATTAAATTATATTTATCAGTTCTATCTAATCAAAAACTTAAAGATAGTTAAGAAGATGGTCACTTACATTCATAAACTAAACATAAATATTTAGTGAAAATATTCACCAAGCCACAGAAATATATTAGATATATTTTCTATATATTTATATAGATATAGATATATGTATATTGCCTCTCCTATCTAAAATAACGAGTTCCGCCTTAAATAATGTACTACATCTCTAGTAACTTATCCAGAGGGATAATATAATCTTTACATTATATAAACTAAAAAATTCTGATATATTTTTGTTTATATATTTTATAATATTGCTTATATTAACTAGATAATGAAACTAAAGAAACACTGCAGAAACTTATTAACTACGGAATAAATAAATAATAGAAAATTTGGGTTTAATTTTTGAAGATAAAGTGCATTTTTATAAGATTTTGAAAATAACCTCAAAAAAGTATGTTACTTTCAAATACAAATTTATATAAATAAAGATGGGTACATAAATAAAATTGTTGTTTTAAAGATTTGTTTTTAGTATAAACCGTCCTGATCCTGTTCCCTATTTTTCCACAAAATGTTTTAATTTATATTATAATTTAATATATATTTATTCAATTAGTGGACTATAAAAAACTTTCTATTAAACTCCTTTGGTCCAATTATAGCTATTCTAGCTATCATTGACATTCTCCTATTAGTTCAGTCCTTCACCCATCCCATATATTTAAAAACTTTAAAACAATCCAATCGTTCTAATATAGGGCCCACAGAATGGGTCACATAACTTAAGGAATTGAAATTTTATGGTTGATCTATCATTACTCCAAAATGTTATAAATGCAGAATGCAGCTTTGTTAAATGGAATAAATTCAGTATAGAATTCTTAGTCAATTCTTAGATATGATAAAAACATGTGGATATTGGCTCTCATTTCAATATTACCAAAGATGAAGAATCTTAGCTTTATTTGCTGAATGTAGTGTGAGATGTAAACAACTTCGAATGAATGCAAAAAGTTCTATTATTAAATTTAATTGAAAGCCCAATTCATTAAAGTAATTGAATTTTCTAATAAAATAACTTAAGATTGACCAATAAATTGTAAAGATTCTGTTTGCGGCGCAATTTGCCAATTTACAGAATCGTGCGAGAGGTGACAATTGAGTCAAAACAATTGCGTGCTTGACATCTTAAGAGTGTTTTGAAGACTGACACATTGTCATTAAAAAGTCATGTTCGTTTAGAAGCAAATAAAATGTTTTAATTGCAAAATAAAAATATATCTTGTATGGAGATACCTGTTTCCAGGATTTTCTTAAAATAATATCACTTTAGAATATTGAACTGTAGGTAAACCTCCTTGGTATAAGCAAACATTTTTGCATCCTTCAATATTTATTGTTAACATAATTAAGTCTAAGATTTTCCAGTTGGACTTTTGTAGTTAAATTTTTATTTCTTTAGTGTTTCCTATAGTTTTGAAATCATCATTTTGTATGATTCTACACATCTCGTTCAGTGTCAGAAGTGAGTTAATTATTGAGTGTAAGATTAAAGGTGTGGACTAGAAGGAAAAAGTAGAAGCGGTGACTAGTCATCAATATCGCTCTGTACTCTACCAGACAAAATTTTTTATGCTTTTATATTTATTTTATATTTTTATGCTTTTATTCTGAACAATACAGAAGTTTAATAATATTATCATAATGGAACACATGTTTAGTGTAGTATTTTTGCATTAATAGTAGTTGCTCTAACTTCGCTTGTCTGGAGTCTACAGATTAAAATTTAATATTATCGGAGACCACCGAATGCGCAAGATTCTTCGTAGACAATGGTTTTAAAAGTCTGAATTTTAGACTGGATTTTAATAAAATTTTAAATAGAATTGTTTTCGTGTTGGTATTGGATATGCGAAATTTTGTGTAAGTGGATAAGTGGCTGCAATTACATATCTTTGTAAGCTGAATAAAAGCAATTCTAGCTTTATTATTTCTGCCAATAATATATTCATTTGCTACTAGGTTAGGTTAGGTTGGAGTTGTGGCCCCGTTGCCAAAAATGACCACTTGAGTTCTTACATCGACTAAAGGTCAGGACAAACACACGAAAAGGTTATGACTCTCTCATTAGGTAAAGATGAACCAACTTCATAATTCTTTAAGCTTGGTTAAGTCCCTAATTTCGCAGGATGACAGCTCAATCAGGTCGATAAAAAAAGGAAGCCCTAAAAATTTTAAATCTTTTCTTAGCTAAAGATAGACAAAGACACATAAGATGGAGCACAGTTACCTGCTCATCCTCAGAGCTACGACTACAATAAAAGTCATTATAGGGTAAACCCAGTCTTATAGCATGCCTACCTATCATTGATTTGCTGAGCAGATCATCTCTGCTATTAAGATACATACATATGCTATTCATTGCAAACATTCTGTTAAATGGTGATAGGTATTTTAATATCTGTATATACTTGTATATTTCATTCTGTTTATTATTATGCTTTTTTTTATTATATTATTTTTATTATTGGTGTCAAATGTTGCAAGTAAATAGTTCAGTTTTCTATTTAGTGTTGAACTTATGACTTTTTCAGATGACATCACTGCATTTCTAATCATTTTTATGAACTACTTGGCATGCATTGTTTTTGTACATTTTTAAAAGCAGTAAGAAAGTAATTAAAATGTTTTAAAATATTAAAATTTTGGGATGAATCCAAATAACTCATTTATCATTAATATATTGTACAAATATTAGGGCATAAAAAGCATTTTATGTTTTATGTGTTACAAAAAAAAGTTATTAACCCAAATAAATATATACGATACAAGGGTTTCATTAACTTTTGTAAAAACTAAACTTAAATAATAATATTAACTCTTTACAAACACAGTACATGTACTGATTAAAAAAGCTGCATTCGGCTTTTGTCTCTTTATGTATTTTCAATATGACAAATCATAACTGAAGTGGGGAAGAAATAAAAACTTTAAAACTTCGCTACATATATGTACCATATATGTATATATGTCTATAGATACTGCCGTATATAGACCTACACTTGACCTAACCGTAATTTTTTAGATATGAATGTGTGCCAAAGTAAGCTGTCGTAAAGAATATAATTAATATCGTTATAGAGAGTCTGGTTCTAGAAACGATTGGTGTTGCGTCACAAAGTCAAAGTCAATGCTTTCTTTATACGACTAAGTGCCAATGACCTTTTTTGGATGGGTTACGTATATTTCTGATTATAAAGGCTGTAGGGATACGTACATTTCTGAGTATAAAGGCTGTAAGGAGAAATCGTTTGATAGTAAATTTTTTATGAAAGCAAAACTTTTCTAGTAGTTTTAATATAGTAGTTTCTAAAAGAACCGATAAAGAAATGGATACTTTATTTAAAACTTTCATGCACTTATTTGGCATATATATTTACAACATTTGGTATTGCAATATTCAACGAAAACAGAAATATATTACAAAAGCATTAAACTGCCTACGATAACCAAAGATCCATGATTCCAAGAACGGGCGGGTCTACGTCCCGGAACCACTCGTCAATCTCGACGACTAAGTGCCGTTCAGTTTGCAGTTATAGTTTTAAATAGTTTTATATACAATTAGAATAACAGGGCAACAATTAACAAACTAACCAATAAAGAAACAAATGGTCGGTTAGTTGGTTGCATGGGGAGGCCATTATATAATTTCCATGTACCTCAATTAGTGATTTTTCGTCGATTTGCTACTACATTCCTCGCAAGAACCCCTAATATAGGAGAGTATAGGCTAAATCCATCCCGTCGAACTTAGATAATTGAATAGGTCTCGCTTCTTTACCGATGAACAGTCTGATAAACTGTCAAAGAAGTATTTTCTAGAAATCCATTTCTTCTGGATATATCCAAAACCGGGCATTTACAGGGAAAATTTATTATGGTTTCTTTTTTCTGCGGGTTTCCACAACTTCTGCAGTGAGGATTATGAGTAATGCGCAGTTTCTCTGCGTGGGTTCCTATACACTAATGACCAGAAAGAACTGCATTAAGTCTTGCTTGATAAATATTAGAATTCTTGATTTGTACAGTTCACTATATCTTAGGAGCTTAGTGCGCATAATTAATCAGTCACGATGCTCATATCATTTATTTGGAATTGCAAATGTCATTAATTCTAGAATCATTTTACCATTTAAGTTATTGCTTTAAGTTAATTTGAAATTTTTATAAATGTATAGAACTCTATACATTTCTGTTACTGTTTTTTCTACAGCTTTCATGAACAGAACAGTGGTGTATAACAAGGATAGACTGATAAACTTAGTAGCGAAAAGACCTAAAGGTGTGCCTCTGGTCACAGTATCAAACCATCACTCATGTTTTGATGATCCAGGACTTTGGGGTATGTAATTTTACTACAATATATTAAAAAAAAATTATCACAATAATTATTGTATTTTTAATTACTATATATATATTTTTTTGCAGGTGTGCTGCCAGTAAAATATGTTTGTAACACTTTTAAAATACGTTGGTCGATGGCGGCGCATGACATATGTTTTACAAACAAATTGCATTCTTATTTCTTTATGTATGGTATGACTTTAACATATAGAAATACATATAAATTTTAACAATAAAATAAATAAAATTTTTTCCAAAGGAAAGTGCATTCCAGTAGTACGCGGCATTGGTGTATATCAAGATGCAGTCAATTTATGTATACAGAAATGTGCTTTGGGTCATTGGGTACATGTCTTTCCAGAAGGTAAAGTTAATATGACAAAAGACGAAATGCGCCTTAAGTGGGGTGTAGGACGTATTATATATGAATCACCTCGCATACCGATCATATTGCCTATGTGGCATGAAGGTATGGATGAAGTACTGCCAAATGTTGAACCGTATGTATTGAAGTGGCGTAAAAAAGTCACGCTCAATATAGGACAACCTATAGATTTAAATGATTTCATAAGCGATCTAAAAAGTAGAAGTGTGCCAGAACCGGTGGCAAGAAAGTTAATTACTGATAAGATACAACAAGTATTTCAAGTAAGTCTAGTCTTATGTGCGTATTTTCATTACAAAATTTTTACTAAAATAGTTTTAATTTTTTTACAGAAATTACGTTTAGAAACCGTGGAACTTCATAAAAGACGTACATAGTCTTCCTCATTAGTGCTAGTTTTTATTAGGTATTCTAATGTATATGTTTTTTTTCTTCCCTTTATGTGTTCTAGTTGTATTTAAAAATTGAATTTCGTTATTACTTTGTTTTAATTTATTCATTACAAAAAAAATATTTATAACAATAATAAATATTAATTAAAAATTGTTTGAATTAAGAGCTTTTATGAATGTTAAACAGAATCTAAATTATGAAAAAATTAAAAACTGTTAGAAATAAGAGCTTTTATGAATGTTAAACAAAATTAAAATGATAAATTCATTAAAAAATTTAATAATATAAATTTTTTAATAAAATCAGAAAGTATTGAGTTATTTTGGTGATGTTGTAGTGGAGTTTTCATATGTCACATATGTCTAATTATTTATAAGATGCGTTGAAATATTTTTGAATATTTAAAGAGACCAAAATTTAATAAAACAATTAACCTTGCATAATGATTATAAATTGTATTTTATTTTTATTATTTAATTTTAGTGATCAATGTGCTAAAAATCTCAAACCATAGACTTTAAGTGCAGTACAGTAAAAGTTGAATATAACGAATATTTTAACACGGTTGCAAGAACGGTCAGGTCTATGTTCCGGATCCATTTGTCAATTACGACGACTAAGTGCCGTTTACCACCCATGCAAATGGAGTTTACAAGCAAATTCCTGAGGGATACCGAAACAATGTCTAACTAAACTTATGTCCAATTTAAAGAACATATGATTAGAGTAAAACATTTAGAATCATGTAATGAGTTGTTCATAATAAATAATATATATTGTGTGATTTGTTAAATAGAATAGTCAATCACAGAATTCTATCTTCCGTCAAATGGATATTCATTAAATTACGTATTCGTTGTAGTTGGTGTCTGGAATGTTAAGGAATCCATATAAATAAATAGATAAGCCGATGATATAAGCAATATTGTATGAAACATATACGTGTATGAAATGGAATATCTAGCTGTAGAAATAACTTAAATATTTTGAAAATGATTTCGGTAAAATATACATTACACATAGTATAAAAAATTAAACCGATGTAGAAGCTAAATATCGCTTGCCTTGCATTGCACTTCATTAGATCAAGAACCAGATTCAAATAATGCGATAATTCTACACATCACTGCCTGCTTTATCTACTATAATGTATTTAACAATGTTGATGGATGTTAAAAATGTAATTGTCAATTATTTTCATGATGTCGATATTAGAAAAAAATCGATATATCAAAAGTAATAAAAATTATTAGTAAAAAAATAATTAATTAGTTATTTAAATAAGCTCTGACAATTGTATAATAAGAATAATATGCTTCAACAGTATAAATAGGCTCTTTCATATGGTATTTGTTGGGTTATTCTGTGGAGTCAAGGAATCCACTTAAGTGTAAATTGCAATTGACTAAGGAAATTAGTAGTTATTATGTTAAACAGTTTCTTTATTTTACTAACGGTAGCGGCAAGATTCATTAAAGGGTATATTCAATCTCCTAACGAATTGTTTCTTAAAAAAAATGACCCGTTACAATATTTATTAAAAGACTGAAATCTTGGTGAGTGTGTGACACTCTGCTTAGAAATGGCGGAATATCTACTGATCTTTTATATTTTGTATGTGACTGCTCTATTGTGGAAGATTTCAATAATCCTTTGCATTCCAGCTATATGCATACTTTATTTGGGTGTTCTAAATGTGTTCATAAGGCAAACTGTATGGTTAATTTATCCACTTACAATACGCCTGTGAACATTATTTTAAATATATTACTTGATCACCTGTATAACATGATTCTTACGTAGAGTGTATGGAGGATTGAATTAAGCGCTAATATAGTGGTAAGGTACTTCATGGAGCCTGCTTTAAAGCCGATAAAACAATTTACGATAGATTCATCATTTCTTGTATAATTATTCCATATTTCCAAACACATATTAGATTTAATGTATGAAATAAAAATTATTTCTAATAGTACACGTATATATGTATATATATGATATAAAGCTTGTTTCAGTTCAATCTCTGTTGAACCACAAAAAATGTTGGAGATCTCTGCTTATATGTCAAACGAACTGAAAGTCTGATGTAAACAAAATCAAAATAACAGTTAATAGATAATTGCAATGTGTTTTGTCTTTGAATAAATATTTGTTTCAATGTGGCAAAAAAATAGATTTAAATTAAATTTAATAAAAAAATTTGCAAAATGACATTATTAAAGGTTTGCAATAAACAAAAAGAAATCATACTCAATACGCCAAACCGAAATGAAATTTTGAAAGAAGGTCCACCAAAAGATGATAAATGTGATATTTTGGGCAGAGGATCTTTCGGTACAGTATTCAAAGCGATATTTCAAGGTATAATAGCACGATATTTGATTATCAAATATATTTATATTGAAATGAATAAATATTACAATGAAAGTTATTTCCACATTAAAACTAAAGCCAAAGAAGTTGCTGTGAAAGTTATTAGGAATTTAGATGATATGAACTTACAAACTATGAACAATGAAGCTAATATTTTGGGCTGGAATCACCCAAATATTGTACAGATTTTAAAGGTACTAAAATGTAATGAATGAACTTGGCCCTACTCATTGTGTGTTTTCGTGTATTTCTGATCTAGATAGAATCAACTTGTAATTTTGGTATTGTAATAATGGAACGATTTGCTGGACAGTGCTTACAAATGGTGCTAGATACCATAGAACTGGAATTAGTGCACAAAATATGGTAAGTTATTCTGTTCCATATCACTTAAGATATCTATATAAAATTATAATTAAGGATTACATTGGATATATTAGCGGCTTTGTCATATTGCCACTCACGCCATATACTGCATTTAGATGTTAAACCACAAAATGTGTTAGTCGATTATAGCAGAAGTCTGGAAGCGACTTCAGAGCCTATACATAAAGGCTATATTTGTAAATTATGTGATTTTGGTGCATCAATAAATTACGATCAACTAAATTTAAAAAGCAAGTCAAAGGTAAAATTTATTATTTATTACTTGCTTAAAAGTTTAAAATTTTTTATCAATCATATATACTAAAAAAAATACTGTCATAATAATATAAAATTACGCATTTAAATCTCCAGGGTACTGTACGTTATATGTCGCCGGAAGCACTTTGTAATGCCACGTTAACACCATCCTCTGATATCTACTCCCTTGGTATAACAATGTGGCAATTGCATCATAGACATTTACCCTATGATTGGATCGAGCATAATGAAGTTGTTGCTTATTTAGTGGTAAAAACTAACCTACGTCCCGATAATAGAAAAAGTCTTTCTCTAGTAAAATCTAACACAAATATTAAAAAACATTTAAATTGTTATTGCAATACTTACTCAGTTGATGTATCTAAAAATTCAGTACTGAATATAAAAAATTTTTCAACGAATTCAGAAAATGTGTATTCAAGCAAGGAAAATTATTATAAAAACACAGAAATACTCAAAAGTCATAGGAAGTATAGAACGCCATTTCATAATTTATGGCGAAAGGGCACTAATCTTTTTTCAAAATATTGTTTATATGAAAAACAAAATACCAGAGAAGAGAAAGCAAATGATTTCAATTTAGATATTATTTTTGGTAAAGGATTTTTTGCGAAAAATCCGAAAAAAGAAATCTTGTTTGAGAACATTTATAGTTGCTGTTGGAATAGTGAGCCACATTGTAGACCAACGGCAGTAGATTTAGAAAAAAGCTTAAAAGAGTTGTTAAATTAAATTTGTTTTTGTGGTATAATTATTTAAGTTATTATAATTTCCTTTTAAACAATTATTTTAATTTACTTTGATTATAAATGTTTTAATAAATGTTTTTTAATATAAAATAACTTTGAAATCTTTTTTGGATTGAAACTGCCCGATCCACAGGGGTATAACTAAGGAGTGGGACATATGAAGTAATGGTTCCAAGAACGGATTTACGTCCCAGAATCACTCGGGACACTAGCAACGATTTAATGTCATTCGACACCTCCTAAAAGGACTTTACAAGCATGTTTAGCGAGTCCAAAAAACAACAACATGTGAGGTTATGGTTCATCCTTAAAAGCATACTGGAAATAAAACCGCATTCATGAGATGTTATTCAGTCTTCCTAAATGTTATGTAACGATAACTAGGATATGAGCAATATGATTAGATAGTTGTTGTTGTTGACATAGACTCGGCCATTCTTCCAACTTTCTTCATAGATAGCTGGGGCTGGTACAATTGTTATTGTGCACACCATTCGCTCTAACACCTTGAATAACATTGGTAAGCAAATGTTCGAAAATTTTTTCGGAGTATAAGTTGAATAAGAAGGAATATAGAATCCACCTCTGCCTCACTTAATGTGAGACAGATATCCTTTCGGTCAGCATATATATTCGTATGAACAGCTATTTTCATTACAAATTGATCATAAAATCCCGATGCAACAAATTTTTTCCTCATATATCATAATATAATGAAGCATACTTGTTAGTTCATCATAGTTGACGATTTTACAATAGCCGATAAAGCATAGAAATATATATTCCTAAACAACTTCATAGTTTTTAACTAATATTCGTGTATATAGCAGAACGATATACACTTATTAAGATATAATTGGATTTGATGAAATAGCTAATATTTTAATGTAACAATGTAGTTAAGTGGAGAATTCTATTGTATAAGTTCTATTTCATAGCAATGTCAAAAAATGAGAAAAATAAAAATCAGCTAAATTAAGAGAGCACATTTTTTTGCTATTGCGTATGCTTAACAACATATTAATGGTACAAATTTTCAAGAAATGTGTCCAAAATATTTTTGGAAACTTAATCACACTTCACCTTTAAATAAATATTTAGTTCTGAAGACATTTTTGTCATTTATTTGAAAATATCTTCAAACAGGGGATACAATTAAATCTATCGGCCAGACTTCATGTTTCTAATGCCCAGAAGAAATATTAAATAACTGATAGATCCATTTTTAACAGCGAAATAAACAATGTTTAAAGTTAACTATACCTACAATATTAAAGAATATAACTATTGATTAATTTTAGATTTCCAATTTATAGTATCGTAAATAATAACTAGTATTTTAAGTAATAAGAATGCAATAAAAAAAAAGGTTTATTAACTTTTAAATAAATTAATATGGTTTTAATTTATACACATATTTGTTTACATTCCTTTTTTAAATAAATATATGCTTATTTATATACAAATCCTGTCATAAATGTTTTTATAATTATTATGATTTAATATAATTTAATTTTATTTTTATTAATAATTTTTGTACTCACTAAACTATGAAAAATACATTTGCAATTTTAGGAGATTTTTGTTATGTATATATTCGTTACCTTCTGTGTATAAGAATTTCATATGTTTTGACATATATATATATTATATATCTTTAATTGATTTTTCATATGACTTATAGTTTATTAATAATATAAATATTATTGTTAATATTTTTCAATGTTATATATACAAGTAAATAAATAATTTAAATATATATAATATATTATATGTACGTTTATATAAATATACAGAAACCATAAATCTATTTTAATCATTATTAAATTTCTTATAATCTTAAATTTTTTAAACAACTTTTAAAGTTTTTTTCAAAACTATTTCTTTTTTAATAAATGCAAGTAATTGATTAACAGCAGCAATGAAAGTGCCAGAATGTTTAACAATATTTTATTTCTCGGTATGTAAGGTGCTTCTATAACTTGTGGCACTACCTGCATTTTTTTTTATTTTATTTCTTAAACTAAAGTTTTTCATATATTTACTTTAGTTTATAAACTTAATTATAAGTCTTTCTATGTATAACAACTAACTTCTGTTCGTATTATTTTTTTTTAAATTTAAGGTATGTCAAAAACACGCAAATCAATTTACTTTTTGTTTTGTCATAAATTTGTGCGGAAGACTATTTATCTATATTGTTTATCCGTTTCTATGTAGTTGGTTGATATAATGTTCTTATATGCATATGCATATGTCATATGGTTTATGTTTCTAGTAACTTTACGAGAGAAATGTCTAGCTATAAGAGTAACTAATTAACTGTTTGAGTAATATATGATTATATAAATTTAATTAATGTTAATTAGGGTCAATGCTTATTATCGTACTGTAAAAATACATATATATTTTTTTAATTATACATCGAAATTAATAGTTTATACAAGAGAGAATTCAATTATAAGCCAAATAAAATCCCTAAAAATGTCAGATTATGAATTCGAATGATATAACTAAGAGATTATAATATATAACATGATTAAAGATGTTAATTATAGTATAGTCTAATTTATACTTTATAAATTATCTTAATTTATAAAATTAAATTAATTTCGATATATGTTTTTATATTTATATAACGCAATTTTTAAAGAATTAAACTAGTGCAGAATTTAAAATAAATTTACTATATAATATTTATATATATATATAAGAACTATAGGGATCTTCAGTATTTATAACAATTCATATTGGGTATTTAAATGGATATAAAAATTGAATGTCTTCCATTAATTAAATGGATGATAAGAACTATAGTTGTTTTCAGTATTAATAAGAAAACAATTTATATTGGATAAGAAATAATCTATAAAAAATAATTTATGACTATTTGAAAAAATTAATTTTAATTCTTTAGAATATCGAAAAAAAATTGCGTTACTTAAAATGTTTTAAACATAAAAAAGGAAAGACCAATATATAAAAATAATATTTTGCAACCAATTTATCACTCCACAATATTACGGGGGAGTGTGGTGAAAATACAATATTTTAAGAGTGATATACATAGCTATATATATATGTTTCATCGGCAGTTTTAGGCTTTAAAATTCTAAGTCTTTCTAATTCTCTTAATTTCAATATAAATTTCAATTTTACAGTTATAGGCAGTTCCGAAATTGGTGTTACTTTTACATACCTTATATAATTATATTTCATTATGAATTCTTTTTTTAATATTATTTTTAATATATCACATTTAAGTCTTTTTTTCTTAACTCTTATTATTTACTTAACTAAATATTAAGTATATAGTCGTTTATGAATTTTTATGATATTAGATCGCAAACACGATTTGAGATTATGATTCTGTTTAACTTGCATAGGAACGTCGCACGGGAACTGGTGGAGGAATTTTTGATTTTCTTATTGGTTGCATTTGTTGTTTGTAAGAACTCGGTGGTGAGGACTTACACGTTGGTATTCTAGTTGGCTGCAATTTTTGTGTTACCGTCTGTAAGGGTTTAGAGAGCTCTGTTTTTGGTTCCTAAAAGTTATTGAAAAAAAAAAATTTCCATTAAAAAGGGCACAGTTTCAATAGTTATACTAAATTACTTACAGTTTTTGGTGAAACCACTCGAGTTGGTGACTGAAGTGGTGAAGTTACTCTTTTCCAGCCATTACTCTTTCGCCATGAGTTCGCAGCCTTTTGCAATGTACGTTCTGGTAAGTTATTCGTATTTGTGTTTAGCACACTATTAGCACAAATGGATCCATTAGCACTTCCACTACGTACAACACTAGATTCAATTTCCCGTCGTTGATTATTTCTTAATATACAACCAGGTTCGTCTTCTTCTAATAAAGACTTTGATTTCATTAAGAGCGGTGGTGGCCTATGTAGTTCCTTTTTAATTATTTTCTCAATACATTGTGTTTCATTAAGATGTCGTAGTTCAGTATCCAGCTGAACATCTTCGATTTCGATATCACTTTGTTGTTCGATTTCATTAAGCTCTGTATTAGAAATGTCCTGCACCATGTTTTCCTCAATTATATCCTGTTGCATTGTACAACGAGATAATTCATCCGATTCACTAGACGAGCAACTTGTTACTTGTGCTCGACCTGCTTCACTTGGTGTAGGGCTTTGTGTTTTACCAACTTCTTTCATTGTTTGATCTCTTAAGCATACATTTACTCCTGAAAAACTTGAATCGTCGCAGTCGTCATCGTCTTCATCATCTGTTTCACCTTCAATATATGAGTACAAACTTCGAGCTGAACTTGAGCGTATGTTCACTAATTTATAGAAATCATTTGTGAATTCAGTACAGGCAACTTCTTCATCCTCAGAATAAACAATCTACGAAAAAAAATAATAAATTTTTTATATTTGTAATAATATATAATAATTTGAATTGTACCTTTTGTTGTAAAAGCTGTGAAATACCATCTGTAGAAGGATCCGGTCCTAACATTGTAGAATTGAGGAAATCAGTGGTATTCCAAATCCAGTCATGCTCGCTATTTGGTTTTGGTTGATGATTTTCTCGATTTTGTCGCTGCTGATGTTGTTCTCGTTCATCATCTAGCGTAATCACAGCTAATTCTTCTTGAGACATGCTCCAATCTTCCATCTCTGTGGAACAAGGTTCTGCCGGAAGCAACCATTGTTCTGGTTCTTCTGGAAGATCCTCAAGGTGACCATTAGATGGTTGAGGTTGACCACTACTCATAGTACAATAACCTTCGTCACGACCCTTAGCTGGACTAGCAGAAAGAGCTGCATTTTGTTCCTCTAAATCTCGTACGCGACTCTTGAGCATCACTACTTCTTCACGTAAATTATCTTCTGCCACTATTGCATCAACAACTTTACGCATTACATCATCTAAACAGTGTTCATATTGGCGTATACGTAACAGTAGCGCCCTGTTCTCTTGTTGTAGTGCATGCAGAAAATTCTCCTGTCGTGCAAAGCGGGTCTGGAATTAATGAAAAATTTATATTATAATAATTTAAAATGTTCATAATTAAAATATATTATTATTGGAATAAATTATTTTTCAAATGAGTCGTCCTATATACTACATAATAACCATATCTTAATGATAATATGAATATTTTTTCTAATTGAATATATTATGTATGTTAGTAGTATTGATCGTGCACTAGCATCGGGAAACGATTTCACCGTTGTATAATTTAAAAATTAGAAAGTGGGTGGTGGTTTATATAACAGATATAGGGTCTTTTAGAAAAGTCTATGTGAAAAGACCTTAGGTTAAAAACACTCAAATAATGTAGCAATGATTCATCCAAATAGTTTAGACCAAATGCCAACTTTTACTCAGTGAACAGTTTTTAATTTGATGTCTCTGTGCTTAAAGTAATCGGTGTTTAAATGGAACCATCTAAAATTTTTTTTTGCTGAAACTAAACAAATATACTAGGACGTATATATCTTAATAAATAAATTTTTACATTTTTTCTGAGAACCGCTGTGAATAGATCTTCTCATGCTTTATTTCTTTTATATTTTGAAAGTGTTGAGAACTCTTTTAAGTCATAGGGTTCAAGTTTTTGAGCCCTTTACACCAAATCAGTTTTAAATAGATATTGGCTTCGTATATTGTAAATCATTAAATGTATCGTTCTATTAATAGGTCACTTACAAATCCATTGTTATATAATTAGAATTATATAAGAATCATATAATTAAGAATTATTTCATTTCGGTTTATCGGGAATCACTGGAAATGTAGATATTTACTAAATTCTGTTGTCAAATTGGTAATGGCCCTATTTAATTAAAAATTGTTCTGAATATATATTATATTAAGAGTAAGCATAACATTATGTAAAGGTCAAAGTATGACTCACGTTAATGAGTGGGGAAACTATATGTTAGAAGTTGTTCTATTGCGTCAAAACTATTACGATAATCGAAAGAATGAGAATACTCGAGTTCGGAAATTTGAATCCGAAGAGTTTAAATATTTGAAGATACTTTTGTAGCGTCGACATTCATACATCGCAGTAACCACAAATTGAATTTAAAAGTATTGATATTAGAAAATATAGTTTGGAAGAAGTTATTAAGAGACATGTATCTAGTTTTCGGGTCAATAAATTGTTCGGAACATAATAAAGGAAATATTTACATAATAAATATATACAGCATTGTGCGTTTTATTCTGTTTTAGTAACAAGATAAATACAAGCCATAGAAAGTTAAAAGGAAGAAAGAAAATTATATTTGTAGTAAATATAAAAGTTATATTGCATTGCTTGCAATTATCAGAATTTCCAATAAACCAGTGATATAATATATATATATATATATATATATAATATATATAAATTAATTTGTTACTTAAAGGGTGTTGGCAAATTGAGTATAACAAGTGACCTAAGATTGTTCATATGTGAAAGTATATTGTAGTATTCATCTTTACCAGGATCTAATGTGTTAAAACTGTTTTTAAATTATATGTAGGATATAGGAGTTGGAGAATATAATACTAAAGTAAATTATGAATAAAATATTTGAAACTTCAATAAGTTTTTAGTTCGATCATAGAACTACCATAAGGACATAAAATTTTTTAGTATTGCTTCAATGGTGCGAACAGAAATGCTTTTAGAATCTGAAGCTTTGAAATTATTAGGTCGGCCAAATATATTGCTAATAATTTTGGTGGTGAAGTGTTATCATAGAACATAAAGAAGCTCTGAGAACTTGAGATTTGTAGCGTGTTCGTGCCTATAATTAACACTTTCGATTAAAACGTCGTGATTAAGTGAACTTAAATTAGGCCTTTATAAAAACTTATTATAGTTTTAGTAAGTCACATTTATATATATTTTTTCATTTTTATTTAATATAAGAAATAATCATTTATTAATTGTTATATCAAAATTTTAATTAAAACAATTTACGGTTAAGATGATGATGTTAATTAAATGAAACTTATAACTATATGGAGAAAGAATAAGAATTTTAATTAATATAGTATTTATTTAAAACAAATTAAGTTTATTATGGACTGTATATGGAAAATGTAAAGATGTTGAAAAATTAAAAATATTTCAATAAATTGAAAATTTCCGTAATGAAGGACAGTGGCGCAAAAAAGGTTCTGCTTTTTTTTAGTATAGGATTTATTGTTGTCCATTGACCTTTCTTTATGAAGTGGACTATACCTATAATGTTGTTAAAACGTAATTTTTATTTAAGAAGTATAAGAAATAAAGTTTGGACTAAAAAGGAAACTAATAGTAGAATATTTATGAGTTGCCATTTATAAGGAATATAAGATTTTAGCAGAAGTATTAATTTTCATCTGAAATATACGAATATCGAATAAACAGGCCTTTAACGGGAAAACATATATTTTTTGGTAAGAGCAGATGATAATATTTGAACAACAGTAAAAAGAAAGAATTGTTGATTATCCTTTAGGAGGTCGTATATCTTTTCTCTCGATTATTTTTATATATTAAGGTATTTATACCTTTATATATATTATATAAATCATAAGAAGAAAATGGAAGTGGATTAGTCACACACTCAGGAAAATAGTATCCTGCATAACAAAGCAAGCCTTACGCTGGAATCTACAAGGTAGCTGCCGGCCTGGAGCCCCAGCTAAGACATCGCGAAGAACCGTGAACCAGGAGCTTAAAGCACACACACTAAATTACGAGAGAAGCAGGCAACAGAGTAAGATTTAGAAGAATCGTTGAGGCCCTATGCTGCACTAGGAGAGAAGGGCAGCAGTAAGTAAGTAAGTATATATTATTATATTTATTTATTTACTGAAATATTTTATAAATTGCTAGTGTACTATACGGTTACATGTGCTTAGACTGAATCTTATTGAAAGTGCTTTCATTGCTAATCATTTCAAATGGACTTAGTGTCGATATACGTGTGTAATTAAATGTTACAATTATTTAAAGTAACATAAAAAGACTCAATAAAATTTACGAAAAAAACGAAGACTTGCCGGAAATATTGAACTGAATTTCACTAATCTACTTGTCTATTATTCAGAGGTCATAAGTGGTAGAGTACCTTTGTGATTAAGTAAGATAATCGAAATGAAAAGAAGGGCATTAAGAAGAAGTAAGAAGCGCGTTCAGTAATGTTGAAGTGTGAACAAACGTCTTCTGTTTACTTATTTGCTGATTAACAGCAATAGACCTTGGTTGGTTGTACTGAAGACAGGTCAGCTGCAATGTGAGTTCAATTTTTTAATGTAACAATTCAGTTTAAGAGATGTTGTTTGATTACAATTAGAAAAATAATGATTAGACAATTTACGACGAGAATGGAAGGGCAAGCAAGACAAATAAAAATGAAATTAAAATTTGAGTTTTTTTTTTTTAATAAATTGAATTTTGAACAAAATTCGAATTGTTTTCCAAAGAGGCCCAACTTCATTAGAGTTTTTATTAAAAAATTAAAATAAACTAAGTTATTTACTTTATGATCTTTCATAAAACCCAGAAATATTTTTTAACATAAAAATTTTGTTGCTGTTCTGCTGATTAAAAACTTAAATTGAAAAAAAAATGTAATTTTGTTTTTTTTATCGCATTTTTGAAAGAGTCTTGACATTAACACTGCTGCTTAGGACAGATACAGCACGATAGATAGACAGATAGACAAAGAAGTAGCGCATATTTAATTTAAAACAATAGAAGTGAATCTTCTAACATTGTCGATTATGCTAAGGAATCTGCACATAACCTCCAATAAATCCCCCCCGCTAGACTATAAATACACGTACAGTGGCAACAACGAATGCAGTCAGTCAAGCGGAATACTTTAACGTTCAATTCCATTTAATGTGCTCAAAAGGAAGACGAAAACTTAGCGCTAAAAAGGAAAATAACCAATTTTCAGAAACAGATAAACGCCAGAAAATATGCAAAGCAATTTATATGCGTAATAATCGTGCAGTAGGGAAACATTTTATCACAGCGTACACTGAAACCTTTTTCCCTATTTACACACGCAAAAACCCAAGAAATGGTGTAAACCCTGCAAATTGTCAACTTTTAAGGCTTAACTTAGAACTTAAAGATTTAAATCACATTTAATCTTAAAGGCATCATCATAAAAAGTCACTTAGAAGTTCAGTTAGCGAAGGCAAATTGTGAAAGTAAACAGTTTTGAACTAATTTTTAGAGGATTTACCGGATATTTTCTAGATTTTTATTTTTCTATTTAGTTGCAGAAAGAGTTTTTTTAATAAAAATACGATTTAGACGCATTTAAATTTAACTTTTAAAAGAAGCACTTGAATATTGCTAAATAAAATCAATTTATCCATTAAATTAATAATTTAATTTATAATTTGTATTTTTTTTTTTTAATTTTTGTTCTCAAATTATACTCCAAATAAGTAGATACATACGTATACATGTATATTAGATTTATGAAAATTTGGATTACAATTACTATGAGTGTTATGAATCAAATGTAATAGTAAGGCAACACGGTCTAAAAGACGAATTTATAACCGATTATTTATAAACACGGTTTGAAACGTGTTTAGTAATTATTACAGGAAGTTATTTCATTATGTTAAGGCACTATCTTCCTAGAAATATCTTCAGGATGAAATAGGGATCGTATTTAGATAATCATATAAAAAAGTTAGTTGTGATCAGCAGTTTTGATTGATGCGTTCCAGGAAGATCACATCTTCGCTAATCATGTCCTTATAATAAAAACATATATACAAAAAGGGTGATAACTACTATGATTTTTTCTTACTACAAACACACATACTGCATGGGTGTAGATAAAAACAAGCGAATATAATTACTATCAGTGGTCAAATTATTGGTGAGTAGGAATTACGATAAATATGAAAAAAAAACTAAGGAATAAAGACAAAATTATCGGATGATCAGCCATGGCTGCATATAGCAATTATATGTAACAAGGTCTTTACATACATATATTGCTATGCCTTAGGTGTCCATACTTTATATACGTAATATTAACTTTTCAATATACTACATAAGTGTGGGACTTACTTGTAAAGCTTTATGATCCCGACATGTCTGTATCTGCTTGCGATCTTTGGATTTCATCACTCGATTCATACTAAAAATATAAAATAAAATGCATTTTAATTATTTAATATTAAAAAGAGGAAAAACTAAAATTAACGAAGCATAATTATTTCGTTTTCATTGATAACAAGTTAAATGGTTTATATATATACACTTTTGTAGTTTGAAGAATTAACTCTTTTTAGAGATATTTTCTTTTTTCAATTTTTATAGGAACATTGTCTATAACATTTTATATAGATTTATCTATTTTCTTCGCATTTTTTGAACAATAACATTCAAACCTGTCATTATATCTAATATATTCATTACACATTCCTAGATCAGGAAATGATTTTTGGAAGATAAGTTTTTATGGAAGTATAGAGAAAAAACAAGTCCCACGGGACCGCTATTTTTTTTTGTCGAAGAGAGAAAAATAATTCCCACGACATCGCTATTTTTTTGGTCGAAGAGAGAAAAAAATAATTCACATAGAATTGACAATTATTTGGAAGAGGAGAACAAATAAAACTGTAGTTTATAAGGCTCGTTCTAATTTAAAGGATGGTAACTTACTTTAGTTAGTGTCATTTACAAATAAAAGTGACAAAAAGCTTGGAACTTAAGCATAGAAAGTCTGCCTTGGTTGCTTGTGGAAAAACACGATTAGTTTTTTTTTTTTATTTGACAGGTACGAGTTCTTAGTCTTGCAGCTGCAGTCTAACAAATTATATACGGATTATAAACTTATAAAATAAATATTCCAATATTTCCTAAGATCACTGATGATGAGTACTTGGCAATAATCGAAACAGCGTTGTATGGTCAGCCAAATTTCAATAAATTAAAAATAAAATGTTTGTTATTGTCTCTTCATTACTGTTCAAACCCTTCTAAATTAAAAAATTCTATTTGTAACAAAAATATTATAAAGAAATCTATAAAATGCAACTGATTTTTTGACTTTGCATTTACGGAGAGCATCAACAATTGTAGATCTCTTTCTAATGTGTTTGGGGTCAGCAGCAACATTTGGCGTTTGTGTAAAGGACTACTACTCTACAAATTCATCCATATACATTTAGAATAAAATATCTTTCCATTCTTACCATAGTATAACAGTTGGGGTTGATTGTTAGTTTTTTAATCATTTTCTTTCATCCTTTTCCATTTGTCAATTATCTTTTTCAATCTTGTAGGAAAATCTTGTTGTAGTGATTACGAAGTGACCCATGTCTTTTGTCTTTTGCCATAGACTTTTATATAACACTGATAAAAAACTGAGGTGAAATTGTTTATAACTTTTAGAATGATTATTTTTTTCTAAATCGATTACATTGACTTCAAAGTATTCCCCTGCCGATATCGTGCTTCGTCTTTTACTTGTTAAAGTCAATTTTCGGAATGCCGTTCACAGCGAAGAATAATTCGGTTTTTATTTCCACAATTGTGTCAAAATAGTCTCACTGAAACGATTTCTTGAGCTTCACGAATAATTAGAAATCTCATAGTTGTGAAATAAGCCAATATGATGGATATGCAAAAATTAAGTTAAATGAATTCAAAGAAATGGTTTGAAAAGGGAATGCGGTCTAATATGGTGCATTGATGTGGTGCTAAAATATCTTTTAAAATGGTCTGGATCAATTCAAATGAAATAACAATTTTTATTTGTCGACCGACGATTTCTGAGCTCTTAATCTGAGAATTTCGTTTGCGTGTTGTTCATCAGTTGATCTTAAGAGTTCTCCAGAGGGATTTTTTTTTTGACTTCTTCTCTGTCTTTTTGGAATTAGTTATACTATTTAAAAACATTTTCTTGTGACATAACTTGGTCACCGAAGGTTTCGACAATGTTCTCAAAATATTAGTAGGAGATATTTTACTACGTAAACAAAATTTGCTCACAAAACATATGCGTAACTATTGGACGAATACAGATATTAACATGAAATTTGAAACAGCTGTCAGTGACAACACTATAAACCTAGAAAAAAACAAGAGTTATGGCAATCGAAAGGGCCAATGAAATCTTAAATTGTATATTATTTTTTAATCACAATAACATATTAGCAGCTGAGTAATCAAGAATACACGATAAATAAAAAATTTCAGTGGAAAATCTTTCCACATATAAAATGTTGAAATGTTTTAATAATAATGAAGTGCAAGCTAACTGCACTAAAAAAGTACAAAATAAAGAAGAGAACAAATTTGTGTAGAATATCGCTGTATAAACATTTTAAATGTTATTAAATATCATTTTTATAATTAAATATGTGAATATCACTATGCAATGAGTGAAAATCTGGAATTATGGAATATCCTTCAGATGGTATAAAATTGTTTTAATTAATATAAGCAATAGACATAATGCTGTTTCATAGCTCACAAATGGGGTGTATATTTCACTCTAAATCTAACTGTGTAAGGTCTATAATTTTACAGTCTTAACAAATGTATAAGATCTCAAAAATTTCTAAATATTTGAAGTACAGTACGCATAATTATATTCTTTGTACATTTGCTGTGTTCACTTTTTAGCTAAAAAAAAATTCGGTTTTTGCCGGTGATTAGGTTCAGGCATTTCCTCCTCGAAATGTGTTGGTAATTTGACTGACCAAAAGGAAAGCCATAAAATTCAAATTACGGTAATTACGAATTTTCATTGCTTCGTTGGGATGGGTAAGGAGCATGATTGATGAAACTTATGCGCCATTAAGAAGAGGAAGAAAATGAAAAACTGTTCCTTACATTGAAACTCTTTCTAATATTTTTTACTGTATTTTGTTCTATAAATTGTTGTACTCGTATTTGGATTTGTGTTTTGCTAGGAGGAAGTATTTATTACAGTAGTTAGTATTTGCGTATAAAGTGTTTGGTAACGAAACTCATACAAAATCATAATGGAAACTCAACTTGCACTCATTTTTAGTGGTCTACTTTACAAAAAATGCATTCGGATTCTGCAAGCTCTGCATTTTCCACAGTGAGCCAGTTAGCTAGTTTATAGAAATATTCAATAGTCAAATAAAATTTAGTCTGAAGTGCAAATGCAGTCCAAGTCACGATGTGCAATCAGGTATATTTATGTTCACCAACGGCCAAAATGTAATTTAGCCAATAATGCTAAATTTATGAATTACTGTTATTTTTGGACTTTATGTTTCATTTTATTTGGAACTGGTACAATTGTAATTTATCGAACAGAATTGCTTAAGTGCTTTATTAAAATATGTGCAATCTCCGCAAAGTTCAGCTATAAGAAATATTGTAAACATACAAATATAGTTTAAGTATAGATAAAGTAAGTTATTAACACAGATGTTTAAAATGTATGAAATATATTTCTAATGCATTATATTGTATTTGATATAAAAATAATTAAATTTAACTATAATCACATTTCACATATTAACTGTTAAATGTATTTGTATATAACTGTGGTTTATGTGTTTGTTTTAAAAATTGACGCAACAAGTGATTCAAGTACGAGGTTGGTTCAGGAGCCTAAAACGTGAGTCTGGTTCAAGTTCAACCTTTGTGGCTTATAGTTTTAAAATTGTATGGGAACTATAAAATGTAAGAAATATTTCTAAAGACTGTAGATAATATATATTGGACAATATTCGAAATAGCTGAATGGTGAGTAATAAGTTTAATACTCAATTAAAATTAATATTCTGTCGTTATAATTATTATTCTTGACTGTTATAATAAATTAATAATTGTTGTCATTTTTAGTAATGTATGTCACCTCCATTCATATATGACTACGTGCTAAGCATGACAAGAAAAACAGATAGAAGTCATTCAGACGGTTCCTAAAATATGGTGAACGATTTGCTTTATTTTTCGGAAAGGAAGTATATTCAATGGCTGGCTTGATGGGTAGCTCAACAAATGAAAAGAACACTGAGGTTTTTTTCTCCTTATAGTTTGAGCAACAAAACTAAATAAAAGGATGTTTCGTTAAATCAAATATCGAAATCAGTAACCTAAAAAAAGTACAGATTCAGATTTTACGGATATTATGATTCGAAAACGGGCAAATTTCAACTATCAAGTCCAATATTTTGATATCGTAGCTATATGGAGATACAGAAAATGACCAAAACCGGTTGTCAAATCGTAGTACCCAAGAAAAAAAGAATAGTTCTACAATATCAAATCATTTTTCATATTTTAGTTCATACTTCAGCTTTTGGTTAAAAGGAATATTTCAGATTTTTAGACTAAACTTAAAGTATTTTGAATAGTAATCAACTTATAATAATGTAGAGGTTTCAATGTATATTATTAAGTTGTTTAATTCAAAGGCACTGCCCAAATTTAATTGTCTATGTATTAGCTTTCATTAAAAAGATATATAAAAAGTCTTTCAATCAAGCTTAACATTTTTATGGAACAAGAGATGGAATAATATGCATATTTAAAATAAATTATGGCATATTAATTAAGAACAATGTTCGTCATTGTATAGATGTATCTTATAAAGAATTGGTTTTTTTTATATAAAAAAAAATCTATATATCCATAGCGGTAAATATAAAATGTAAAATATAGAACTTTTCTAAAAAGTCTCAAGTAAAGTTATGAAATAGTAGCTATTTCACAAAATCAGAATTGCGAGTATTTTATACAAGTTGATATTGGTAATATCCATTCCAAAACAAACATATGTTATTTTGAAATTAACAACAGATACGAAATCTATTAAATGTAGTAGTAGTAGTTGTAGTATTTTAGTTTTATTTTACTTCACTTTAAATATGTATTACATAGAAATTTATAACAATTTTACCTATTATATATAAATACAGTATTATACCGAATTTCTTGTATCTACACAGATCATCCAAAATACGTAGATCTAAGTCGAATTGATTGCAGAAGATTGATAAAAGTATATATAATCTCTTCTATATGCAAAAAGAATTTTTAATGTGTTTTAGTGGCTGATTAGCGATATATAAAAACTCTACTACAGCTTTGATATTAATTAAAAACTAGAACGGTACATCGTTTCTGTAATAAATATGGATAATCCAACATATGTGATTTTTACCAGATATGTAATATAACTCACAATGTATTTTTCGATATTTTTAAAGAATTATGTAACACAATCGGTTAATAAAATTAGTACAAAAACATTGCATGAGTCTCTATTTATATGCACAACCTCTTAACATCGAGGAAGAAGATTAAAGAGGGATATTGCCGCTTATTACTTCAAGGGTATAATAGCAACGTTAGTTAAATTTATATGCCTAAGCCTGTGTTAGACTTTTTAAAGCAGTTAACAAACTAAGTGAAAACATATAAATAAAAGATAAAAAATGATCGAAATTTCTATAATAATAGATCATTTAGACCTGTCAGAGTTTTTGATTCTTTTAAGAAATATTTATTTTTCAACCGATAACCTTTTTGCTTTTGAATCCATTGCTTTTTATTTATTACTTATATGGATGTTAAGTAGCTCTTGAGTTAGATAGTAAAGAGCTAACAAAATAATTCACTGGCATAAGTATTTTATTAATATATACTACGATTGTTACTGGATACTGTGTACAGTCTAACTTTAACCATCAATAACTATCAATAACCATTAAAATAAGAGAAGACGGAAGCATTGAAAAAGAATAAATTATTATTCATTAATCTTTATTTAGCTACTGGCTTAAGTAACTATCAACTTTCTTCGCTTTCATTGGTACTTATAAAATACATATATAAAAAAATTCACATTTTTATATCGTGATTAGGAGTGTACATATAATAATAATTGACATTATTTAAAAATTTCAGTTGAATTCTTTATATCAATCAAAACCAATTTCTTTAAATACTTAAATACTCACTTTTCAAGTTGTTCTCGCAGTTCTTTTTCGAATGTTGGCGACCCGTTTTGACTCTGTAAAGTTAAAAAAAAAGAAGAAATTTATAAATAAATTTATTCAAATGTAATGATCTACATTTTATAAATGCAATTTGTTTATATCAATCAAAATTTACATGAGCTGTCACATTGACAATTGCCCGGCTTAACAATGAAGTTAATTAAATCTTTAAATTGTCCATAATGAATAATTTCAATTAGTCGTGCTTTGCAGCGATGATAGTGCAAATAGTATTAAAATATATATATCTGAGCACGAACCGTAACAAAAGAAAACGTTCTTTTTATTCCCAGTTTTTAATCTAGTAATAAAAATATTACGAGTATTTGTATGGAAAAATCTTTTGAAAATCATTAACTCAGCTCAGAGTAGAATTTTTGCTGCATGGTTGCTTTCATTGTTGGTTGCCCCCCTCTGAAAATATAATAAAATTCATAGACACAGGGAGAAATAAAATGCATTCATTTCAAAATAGTGAGAAAAAAAAGAAGCAAATGCGATACATTAACTGAGCTTCGTATACAATTTCAAAGCAATTGAACGAGTACAGTGTTGGGTGTGAGTACGAGTAGAGTATGTAGAGTATGGGCATGGGTTTGGATATCACCCGGAAAGATAAAAGTTATGCGCATAAAACTTACTTCAGTAACAGCTGCAGACACTTGCAGCAAATTGTGCGAATGTTGCAGACAATAAATCACATGTCATCAACTATAATGTCAACACTCTTGATAGTGTTGGAGTGTAATCGATAAAAAATATAAGCATATATATCTCTTGAACACAGCCGCAGATGGATAAGCACAAAGGCATAGACAGACATCGAGACACCACATAAATTGCTCAAATACTTGTAAGTGAAAGTGTCAAACGGTTGGGATGAAGTTCAGCTCTAAAGTGTAAAATGCTCATGGCTAAGTGGAATTGTATTTACAAATTGTGGAACTACGTCTTTAAATATAAATAAATAAACTATTATTTTTTATATCTACTTAAACACAGATGCGTCATTTAGTTTAAATGCCACTGTAGAGTATGAATTAAAACGATTCAGAGGGGATCTTGGAATTATTAATGGAATTGAAGGATTCGGCTATTTGGTTTGAAATTCCATAGCGATATATCATGAGTGTATTCAAGTGAATGTTGCATTTCAGTTCTGTTGTATATCTTTATCAATAATAAACTCCTTGTCAACTTGTTGCAAAATTATGAAAAATAAAATTTTATAGAAATAGTAATAAAAACGTCGGTTAGTATACTTTTTAGCATACTGACTGATATATTTCTTGCTAACTTATTGGGAAATTATGATATATAAATAAAAGTATTTTAAAATAGTAATAAAATACCAAATAAATCCTGAAAAGCGCCTACTAAAATAGAATACCAAGCACTAACTACAGTTTTTTTTTATAATTTTTTAAAGCTGTTCTCAGAAAAATTATATTAAAAATGATTTTGGTTCACAGCAAAAGTGCGAGACATTTACTCGCACTCATACTATTGTATATATGTAAACAAATGATAACAGTAGAAACAATAACAACTACAACATTAACAGAATTTCGGACCAATATTTATGGAAACGAAATCCTAAATTGGATAAAAGTCTTAGGACAACTGAAACGGCAATGACAGTGACAGAGTAGATGCCAGGAATTTACCTATTATCTATTACCCATTATCCATTTCATATAAATGAGTTGAAAGCAGTTATATCTCACTAAAAGTTATACTACTCTCTGAGGCATGTTCAGTGGTTGCGAAAATACCAATCGCTTGGCTGTTACCAAATATGTTCCAGCTATTATTCTATTGAGACGATCTCATTAAATAATACGATGGATGGCAACAACTACTATCTAGTAGTCATATGATTATATAGTTGGAGAGGTTGAGTTTTTCGAAGAATAATATTCCACCTACGTTTTTAATATTCAAGTATAAAGGTGTATGTGTATGTTTCGAAGCCGCCATTTGGTATTACATTGCTTTTATAACAGGATTTCCTTGTGCGGATGTGAATACAAAAATTATGTTTAAGAAGGTGAAACTGTAGTCGATATTGGAAGAGATTGTCGGATCGTAGTTAACGGAAGTATCCTATGTCCATTCTAAACCACTTACTATATCTAATAAGATTGCTGTAATTCGTTATATGTATATACTTTTGTGTATTGCAGCTATGTTTATTATTATAGTAATCTTGTAGTATTTTGATATTTGTATGGACTTATGTATATTTTGTCTATGTTTACTACTAGTACGCGTATTGTAAGATTTTGCGTGCTTACAGCTTAGCTTTTAATAAGAACCATACTTTTGTTTTTCAAGAGCTTAACAAATTATAGAAGCATGGGGCAGTCGTTCCAAATGTTGAACAAAATATATAGGTGATATATTTTTTTGTCACCGGTGTTCTTTATCCTACACCATGATGCTACAAAATTAAGTGTATGGCAACTCTAAGGTAGAGATTTATATGATATTTTTCTTGCTAGATAGTACGAGATTAATTAGTTTTAAAATGAAGACGTTTCCAGTTGCAAAAATTTCATGTCATCTATATTTTACAATATGTCTTGTTTCTGTTTCTGGAATGATTTTTAATATTAAATTATGTATCAAATGTTACGAAATGTATCTGTTGAAGTGATTAATGGAATGAATTGTAGTTTAAGACGAAATGTTAACAATTCCTTATTTATTTTCATCGAAATATTGTATGAGAAATGTACTTTTTGGTTTGGCGTATGCACGAAATTGATTAATGGAATTTTGATGCAATGATTTGTTACACATAATAAAAGTTGATGAAAAATTTGATACATTCGGCGCCAAAAATGAAAACAAAACACATTTTGGAAGCGTGTTAGGGAAAATAAAAAATTCATGACAATACAAAGTAGTATTAATACAAAAATATAGAACAAAAAAGAACGGAAGTGAAAGAATAAAGATAACTGAAAACAAGCTAGAAAAAGGGGCAAACATCAGGTCGTTTGTTTATTCATCAGACTGGCTGCCGTCAGACGTAGTATTATGTACTATGTTTAAGTGAGAATTATTGGTAGTTGGGGGAACAATAGGCGCCACTTGCGCTTTTTATGGTAAGTGCGTGACATGAGGGCATTGTTCGACAACTTGGATTAAACAATAAGCAAATTTTTTATTTCCTACTAGGATTTTGATGGATTGATAAGAACGTATTTTAATATAATGGCAGTGTAGTTTTAAATATTCTTATCAAAAGTAATAAAATCCTAGTTGCCTTGAATTGAAAGTATTTAGTTTTTTCAATGGAATCAATATAAATTAAATACTTTGTTAGTGAACTTGACCAAAGTTTTTCAGTATTTTATCTACTCCTTAAAGTCGTGGCCATTACATTAAAACAAATGGCAGATTATTTTCTCTGATTTAAAATAATTTATATTATGAATATCCTTTTTGCTGTAAATTATGAATTCAATTGTGAAATTTTATTAACAAAAACATTGAAATCCACTCAGTACGCGTGCAAGGGAATCAAAAATATGTATTAATGAATAGCTAGAGTCTGGGGTTTGGCTTAAACAATGTTCTTTGGCTGTGGGGTTGACAAAAGGACTTAAGGGTGTGTTTTTTAACAATAACAAAATTAACCAAACAAATCCTGGCAACATGTTGCATTTGACCGGATATAATACGTTGTTTGAGCAAACCCCAAAAAAGTTAAATTCAAACGAGTCCCTTTGATGAATTCGAAACTACATCAAATTTAAACCATTTGCACCCGCAACTCACTCCATGAATTGCAGCTGCTGACTAGGATTTAGCGTGGCATTCGTACCAACTGCAACAGGGGGAATTATAAACGCACAGCCACTTCAAAATGTTCAATCATAATTTTGGCTTGAGAAGGAATTTAAATAAAAAAAAAAATTTGAACATTCGTAATATTTAATTAACATTAAGGATTTAACAGTGGGTGTCTAGTTGCTGTATTTCAAGGAAGTTATGAAAATTGGGTTTGAAATTAAGTTAACGAGATATTTAATTTCACTACTCGTAGAGAACTGATGTTAGATGCTTAAATTTGACTAAAAAGTTATGTTAAAGAAAAATTATATATTAAAGAGTAAATAAAATTATTTATCAAGTTCCTACTTTAATAAATAATTGCAATAATATTTTAATATTTTTTGAGATGGTTTTAGGTAAAATAAATAAAGTAATACCATATAGAATTTCTGATACCATATAGAAGTAGAATTTCTGATAACTTCTGATTTCATATTTAAAGAACGACATAAAGAACGATATTTATATATATTTATTTATATATTTAGACACATAGACTTTGAGTAACCACAAAATTGGTTAAAATTGGTTTTATAAAATTTCAATATAAATGACAGAGATTGATACTTTACTATCTATAATTCAATTCAAACTGTATTATATAATCCTCATTTCTCAACTACTTATATATCCGAGAGTTTAACATAATTTTTGATTTGAAATTTATATTACTGGTCTGCAATTGCAGTAATACTTTATTATTCCTATATGCTCTGCTGCGTCTGTTTGCAGCAGAGCATATACATAAGTATATGTTCTGATGTTTCTTGATTCTTATGACATAGTCTACAGCATTATGTTAATCGCCATCAAACCTAGTTCTAGGATGTTATATATTTATTTCAGTATATCAACATTAGAAAAAAAAATTACTTTTCTCGAAGTCAGTTTGTCTAGCTAATATCATTATATTAATATCAAAATATTTTATTTATTGTATTATAACTTTTTAAATAACTATTTGAAATATGTATTAGTGAAAAATTAAAATGAAAATTTTTTTTCTTAGGTGATAAAAACAAAAAGTAAATTTAAGATATAAATTTAATTTAAGATATTTTCTATGTATTTGAATCTTTTACAGACATGTTCTAACAACTCAGTTTAGTTATCATGAATTGAATACACCAAAAAAAGGAGTAATTTTGTTGTTGTCCACGGGATATAGAGGACCTACAACAACAAAGCAAACTGGCAACAGAAGAACTGATTGTTTCTATGAATGAGAAGCATAACAAATCTATCCCCCCAGATCGGTAAATCTACTACTGCTCTTTTTAGGCATTCAGAAATAGGCTTCTTACGTTACGCATAAAGGATATGAACATTTTCATCGGTTTTCTGATAGAACACTGCAGACAAAAGTAATATTAGCCTTTCAGACATCACAATTTGTTGGGAAAATGCATGACTGAGGACATTTTATGTGAATCCCCTAAATTGAACAGAAGTAGATTTACCGATCTGGGGGACAGATTTGTTGCCCTTTTTACTATATAGAATTATAGAAAACATAAAAACAACGTGTTTATTAAAAATCAAATGTTCGGTTAAATTAACTGGGATTACCTGACCAACGTATACATAATCCAAAGATATTAAAAATATCTTAACTATTGGGTACGTAATTAAAAAAAAATTCAAAACTTAAATGTCGGAAAAAGGTATGTATATCTATACATATAAGTTTACATTTCGGTTAGCTTACCGGAAGTTAGGTTAAGGATTATACATATATTTAAAATTTATGAATTTAACAGTTCTTAATATTATTTTGGTATTATAAAAAATTAAAATTATTTTAGAAAATGTAATGAAAAATTTTATATTGTAATGTTTATATTGAAGTTTAATAATAACATTGTCTTATAAAATATTAATAATTTTAATCATTTGACTAATTTAATATTAAATTTTATTTTAATGTCAATTATGACGGTTTTTTTTCTTAATAGAAACTATTGCGTTTAATAGAGGGGTTTCGACCAGTAGTGAATTGTAACAACAAAATTTTTATTTATTTTTAATTAATTGAATTTTGGACGTGAATTGTCAAATATTTATCAATAGTGTTGTTACAATTCACTATTGTTCGAAACCTCTCTGTGAATAATTAAATAAATTTCTCACCATTTTTCGAAAAATAGTATGCATGCAAAACGAAGTATTTTAAAATCTTAATACTCGTTTTAATAATATTTTGAATTTAAGTTCTGTGATATATCACACCTGCCGACACTATCTGCAACAAATGGGACTTCTTTTCTTTTCCAAACTCCACAAACTTTTTCAACTTTCTAAACGATTCAATGATTAAATTAAGTTGGAAATTTACACTTAGAAGAGGAAATTAAATGAAACCGAATTAATTTAATTATATTTTTTTGTTGTGTATTAATTTCGTTGACAAAAACACAAACATTTAGTCAACCAATTTAAACTCCCGAAAAACATTTCACTCCATACACGATTAAGAACCGGCAAAACACTAAACAATGAAAACATCCCTCGGCTATGAGAACACTTTCAGGCACGAAATGCCATGCCGGAAGCAGAAGGCAATTCGTGCATTAGAGCAATCCATGGAGTAGGGAAAGGAACACTGAATTGAGATGGAAATTATAAGCAATTTGAAGGCAACATTTTGAGGGTTAGAATTTTAAGAGATTTTCAAAGAGAATTCTGCATGGCATAGAACTATATATAACATATACCACTGCTGCTGAGAAAAGAATAAGGACGTGTTTCTCTGAACATGGAGTAGTGCTGTTTTGGTTACGTATTGTTGATTTATCAGATGTTTCTGAGGGATTAAAAGTGCCAGAGGATGGATGTGTAGTGTAAAATACAGAGAATAACAATAACTGCAGCTGATAGTTCTCGATACTTGCACAATGTGTATTTTTACAACAGTTGGAGAAATGCATCACTGTCAGGTGTTAAATTTACTATGAAAACGGATAAGGAAGTGGTAAAGGTGTACAATTTTAATTATTGTGAGAATTATTTTACTTTCAATTTTAAAATACATTCGAGTATTAATGATGCAATATAAGTGTTACTTAAAGTTTCTAGTGTAGAAAGTAATTTTTTTATATATTTTTATCGTGATTGTTAAATAAATAACATATAAAATATTTATAAATCAAATATATAAATATATTTAAAATTGTGTAAAATTTTAAATTTATAAAATAAGCCAACAGTAATAATTTTTAGAATGCTTTTACTTAATACATAATTTGCAATATTTTTTTTACTTCCATTAAGTCTGGTATTTTATATATCACAACGTCAATATTTTCTAACAGTAACAATTTTCTGATATATTACATCTACTATAATTTTTATTATATAGTAATAACAACTGTATTAATTACAAGAAAATGTATGAGATTTCTACAAAAAAATTAGTATTGAAATTTAACAATGAAAAAGAACTATAATTAATAACTAATTTATTAATTAATTTAATTACTCAATAGTGGTTTATAATTTCGTTCTAATATATAAGAGCAATTAATTTGTTAATTATCTTTCACTGCAAATCAACAAAACTCCAAGTTCGAACATATAAGTCAAGTGTGGCTTTAGGCCAGTTGTATAATTAACACTGACTCTGAGTTTTAAATTTGACAGGGCACGAGTTCAACCCTTGGTACTTGTAGTCTTAAAAAATTATTTACAAATAATCAAATATAGGAATTATTTCCTTTAAAAATAAATTCATAATAATAGATTTAATTTGCTCTAAATAATAACATATCATGCTAAAATAACATATAATTTTTCATGCTAAAACAAATCAGCTTGCTCTTGATAAGGTACAAAAAATGTATTTAAAGGTTAGTATATCTTAATTACGAAAGAACTCAACAAATAGCTGATCACTACTTTTCCCATAACTTAAGCAAATATCTAATAATTTTTATAGGTTTAAATGAAACTAATACAACGTGATTATAACTGAAATATCACAATTAACTCTGCTCTTAAAGATATCCTTACAATTATCCACTTAGTAATTTAAATAAACCTTAATTTATAAGTTACATATTAAATTATTTAAAACTCCATAGACAAATGCAGTAAACTTAAGTTTACTTGATTTTCCCTTAAAAATATTGCGTTGCAGTTATTTTAACTCAAATATTTTTTATAAAGAATTTTTATGGAAAATATATAGTAAAGCTTATACATAAACTGTGTTAGGGTTGTACTTCTCTGCCCTGTAGACTTATTTTATTACTTGGTACGGGTTCTCATCTTGACGGATGAGGGTAGGTCAATTAAACGAAACATGTGCTCTTTCATAAACATTTCAGCATTAATAAAATCACAAATTTTTCGCGACTAAAAAACTACTTGGATAATAATTCTTTTATGATAATGCCTTATGTTTCATCAAAAGGGGAACTTTTCAGGGTAGTTTTTTCTTAAAATAAATGGAATGGTCAATTAGTGAATCATCGCATAATATATAAAGGGGTTTATATAAATTGTTTGTCTTTAAAATTTACATATATCCATAGAAACCATTGCTAAATATACTATAAATTTTAATAGAGACATAAAGTGTGAGTTAAAAACGTATTCACGTCCTATGGTTCTTTCGATATGAAAAAACTTTAAAATGCCAAACTATTTCTTTTTATTATTATAGTATCGTCTAAGATATAAGATACTTGTAATTATCACAATATATGTATCTTTTAATTTTTATCAGCTACATGAAATATTGTTATTATTATTGTTACCTTTCCCTTTTGATAAGTTGGAGAGCGTTACCTAAGTTAGTCCAAAAATTGAATGCTATTGACCAATCGATATTTCTGGGTCCCAGATCTAATTCGGTTTAATGAACACCATATAAAGGTACTGAGTTTTTATCCTGGCAATAGCAGTGCACGAGCAGTTTGTTTTACCTACACTTAGAAGCATGTCGAGTTAAAAATCAGTTATTAATTTGAATTGAAATCTGTTTGGACAAACAAACCTCTCGATATTTCTGTTATGAACTCTTTGGATTGCCTTAAGCTTTCAGATTGGGTAAAACTTTTTCAAACAGTTAGACGAAACGCATCGATTTAGTGATGTGTTTGAATTTCTTTCGAAAGATAATCATTAGCTCATAATTATAAATAGAACACATAAAAATTAATTTAATATTCAATTATCCTCACTATATATTTGTATGTAAGAGGATGAAAAGGAAAATATCACTTTTCTAATTTGCTACTGGTTGGTTCTTAGCAGAAACCATATTTGAACTTTAAAATATACGTTCTTAAAGTTTTTATCAATATTTAATTTTTTGAATTAGATATTATGTATATCTGAAATTTCATCATGTGATGATTTGTTAGTAACTTCAAAAAAATTTTCTATAGGCAACAAATGAAATCCAATACTATATCTACTCGTATTATAGCAAAGAGTAAGTTTGAATCAATTCTATTTTATTGAATACATTATAACCGCAACAGGGAGATTTAAATTATATATGTAGATATATAATTGTAGATCGGAATAATTGCTTAACTAAGTATTGCGGAAGAGCCACCTCTTTTAATTATATTTCTTTATAAATAAAAAAAAATTGTATATGGTGTGGGAGGAGAACATTTCAGATTGCGATCTTCTTGGATAGTGGAATTACAATGCTCGTTCTAATCATCTTTAATACACAATGAAAGTTCATTAAGCAGTACAACTGATATCACTGTGCAATCAGTGCTTAATCTTCCTGAATTCAGTCCCACGACACTGTGGAATACAAAGAAATGAAATTATGGAGTAACTAGTTAGGCTTCCTTGTGGTTGAAATCGAACAAATCATATTAAAAGGTGCTGAAAAACATATTCGAAACCATTTTCTAAGATTCGTAGAGCATCAAGACCACGATAGGAAAGTCTAAGTCTACATCACTAATCCATCTAAGAATAAAAATCCTTTTTATTAAGCTTAAACATGTGGCGATTATGATACTTTATATTTTATCTTTAGCTCTTTATCTATATTTAGATAGACTTGAATCCAAGCGATTTAAAAACTCAATTAAGCTGCGGTATATTGCTTAAGAGTATGTCCAAACATAACTTATTGCACTTTATATGGGTATTGGGGCATAAAAATATTAAAAAAAAATTGTAAAGGCCGAAATATCATTAGAGGTTAATCTAGCCCTCAGAATCTTGTATGTCAATAGAGTTTCTACGAGTAACATAACATGCATTATATCTCATTATATTAATGTTGATTCGATTCGACAAAAGAAGTAACCTATTATTAAATATAGTCTGATATTTGATAAAGATATTCTATAAGTCGGTTCTGTAGGAGTTTTCGTGACTAAAAAGTTAATCGGTTGTAAACCTTTTGTGACTTTGCTATGTGCTCAGTTTAGAAGGATCCTATAAGTCTAGGATCGTAATATATAGGAGGCCTGTGTAGAACTATTAAATTGAATAACAAGTGTGTTTCAGTTTTTTAAGATAATTATCTTATTGGAATGTAAATACAGTTGAGTTGGTGAGGAGTCTTTATTAAGGATTATATGCTATCACATTGTGGTTATGGCCATTACAACCTAAGCTAGGTTACGTTTTAATTTTAATAAACTAGATTTTACGTAATTATGTTTTTCACTATAATATATTTATTTTTTTAGAAAGTTAATAAAAACTATTTTTGTGGTTTTTTTTTTTCCATTAAAAACACAATTCGGTGAACTTGTCATTGTACTCAATTTTAATTGCTGTGGCTCCTTTGTGATTTACCGAAGTTTATATTCATTTCCATTAGCAAATTAGTTGCTTTGCTATTCTCTTCAAATCGCTTAATGAGCCGGAAAAAATAATTATTTAAATACGAATGCCATGAGCTTTGTTCAGTTCGATTCTTGTAATGAAATATCCATAAAGGCATGGTTGATTAAATACTAAACTATACAAGATTACAAAAGAGCGACCAATTTTTTGGGGACCGTAAAAAATTTTAAAACAAATAAAATTTCCATTGTCGAAGATTCCCCTTGGCAGCGTTGTTTGGTAATTTTAATTTTATTATCTGTCGACTTTGTTGGTGGTTCTGTGACAAAAGAAAGTGAAGTATGAAGAAAATTGAATTGAAGTATTTAAATTTTTTATGAATTAACTTCGTTAAACTTGAACAGATACAAATTTTTTCTTTTCGCAACTTGGAATTCGGTTGACAAAACTTAGTCAAAGTTTAGTAATAAATTTAATGAGTTTAAACAAAGGGACACAATGTGTAGCTATAAAAAAAGGAAATTTGTTCAATGTTTTGTTTGATATTGTTTTCCTGTCCCTTTTGGCTATGATAAGGTTTATTGCTTTATCCACATACATCATTAGGACAACGGACCAGCGCAGCGCATAAACTGTATTAATTTGCCTTTATTTAGGGAGAAGTCGTTCTAAAACGCACTCACCTGAGCCCTTAAACATTTTAACGGTTTTCGTTTTACAAAACCTTTGCATTTTATCACATAATTTACATGAAATTTAATGTAGTTATATACAAATACTTGTAAGCATACATAAGTATATAAATATATTTCAATATAAATGTATATCTGTCTGTGGGTGTATTGCATGCTGAAACCAACGGCAATAATATTTTTGGGTTCGGCCCAAAGTTTTATGGATACGGGTTGGTTTATTTCCAACATTTTTTTCTATAAAATAAATTAAACTAAATGCTTAGAGTAGATAAAAGTTAGATATTCACAAAGTCCGCAATTTATTACTATGTATGTAGACTTAAGTAGATTTTAATTAATTAGAATGTGTTGAAGAAATAAAAAAAGAACCTTATTCAGAAAAATCTCTGAAATTATAGCTACATGTTTATCATTCAACAAATATATTCATATTTAAATCTTTAGTGACTTTGATTTCTATAAATTTTAAAAAAATATAGTAAAAAGTTAATTTTGGATCAAAGCAGATATTAATAACAAAGTGTATTTAAATCTAACGTCATAATTAATTTTGTCCCCTTTATAGTATATCAATTATTAAAATCAATTATTATACAACTATGCCATTGCATGAGCCAGTTCTCCATATATTTTTCGAAAGCTGATTAAGATATAGACTGTAACTTCTTTTGCGGTTTTTCTTTTATCTGTAATCAGTTCGAAACACCTTTTTCGAAATGGTAATATTACTTTCGGGGAAAAATACGTATCTTCTATATTCACTTATCTTCTTTCTACTTATAATGAAAATTACATTCATCTAGTAAATAAAGACCAATTTTTTTTCACAATTAGGAAATTAAGAACAATAAATAATTAAATAATAGGGTCTGTTTAGGGTGGTCCAACAAATCTGCTGACACTTAAGTTGTGATGAAGACTTAAAGCTTAATTAACTTAACTATGTTAAGCTGAACTTAACTAGCGTTTAGTAAGGTTTTTTAAAATACAGTCAAACTTCCATAACTCGAAGTTCAAATTTGCAAAGAAAAGATTCGACTTATGGAGACTTCGAGTTAGAGAATTTTTTTTTTGTTTTTTGAAGAACCTAGAATTACATTTTAAGATATTTATATATTTGCAATCAAATAGAACACAGAAGTTATAGTGAAGTAAAATATTCAGATATTAGGGTTTTGGACTTTAATTTTTTTTTGTTGGTTTTAGTAAAAAATGATTCTACTTTATTCGTACTCTTATCATTATCAGTTGTAGTATCATTCGTTTGCAAATATAAATTCGGAATTTTGAATGAGTCTTCTACTTCATTCTTGGAAGGCTGATAAACAATTACATCCACCGAACCCACCGCTATAGTGCTTAATAATATCGTTATCGGTAGGAAAGCTTGATGTACAAATTTCATTATCAATCTCAATATACCATAATCCTTAAAAGAAGCATTGGAAGTTATTTTATTTACTTTAAACCACGCTGCCAGCGATTGGCATTTGCACAAAGAAGCAATATAAGAAAGAAAAAATTAAACATTTGATTTGGAAAAAGGGACCTCCCCTAACAGCAAAATGTATTTATACTTAAAACAAATTTTCGACTTATAGAATGCATATTCCTATCGGCACGGAACAAAATCTTTGTTCGAGATATAGAGAAATTCGAGTTATGGAAGCAGAATTGTATGTAATTTGCTTTCTAAAACCAATGTGAACTGTTTTTGGTTCGAGTTATAGAAGTTTGACTGTATATTCATCCGAAAATTTCCGAATATTTTGTGCACTTAATATTTGTATAAGTCGTGCAAAATAATAATAATAATCACCTTAGCTCTTTGATTACTTTCGAATTGGTGGAAAGAGTGCGTCTATTGGTCACCTACGGCATCTTATATCAGTTGTTTTGATAGATTTTTTCCGTGATGCATTGTAACAGTGTCTTAACACTATATTTGAGCGAAAGCCATGAAAGACTATTGTGTAACTATTGTTCGGAAAAGAGCTGCTTCGACAATAAAAGTCGTTCGAAAAACTTCGATTTTTCATTTATAAAGAAAAATAAATGTCTGCTCATTCGAACATATAAAAATCAACTATATAACAAATACCCACAAAGAAATTTAAAGTGAATTTTATAATGTCTTACTTAACAAATGGTTCATCAGCGACGTCAAATATTACGTTATCTGATAGTGTGATGATAAGAGACATTATGACGGTCTGAGTAATATTTACAAAAGGTGCTTAAAAGCACTTTTCAATAAGTTTCTGTATCGTCACAGAAAACATTCAACTCTTCAGGGGAGGCTAAAAGATAATGAACTACACTTTATTTCGATTTAAAAAGTCTTCGCGGGTTCTTAGCTTCTAAAATTTTGCATTTTATAGATCAAGGTCAATACTTTAATATATCAGAGTGTTATTGAGCTGAGAAAAGCATCCATTTTCGTGAACGGATGAAAATTTCACAATTTCAGATACATGCAGTGTCCAACTTGTTTGACGATTGAATTAGAGAAATAGTTAGCGTAAATGGTAGTCGAGTATCGAAAATTCGAAATAAATTCAAAATATTTTGTCTTCTTTTTTCTTAATCAATAATATTTAATTTCAAATATAAAATACAGTTCTGAAAAGCTGCAGTTAAATATTAGTCGCATAAGCGACTTTTTGTCGTTTGATCTATAAACTTTTAAAATAAATAAAAATAATTATAAAGTATATTGTAATTTACATTCTTATACAAGAATCTAAGAATGAAAGTAACTTGTACGCTAACATAGTGTACTATGTTACTATGTCCAAAACACATCAATAAATGTTTAATGTTTGGTTCACGAACGCAAACATAAACACAAACAGGACACTAAAAATGTAAACGATATATACGAAGCACTAAAATAGTGTAAGATGTCGTTATTTAAAATTTTTAGTGTTTTTGTTAGTCTTGTTTTCGTCCATTACGAACGTAATGAATCTTATAACGATCTTTTTACGAATGTAGTGAACTTTTTACTGTTCACTAATCAGTATAATATTTTAATGTATTTTAGTTTTCGTCGAATAAATGATTTTAGAAAGGTTTTTGTTGTTGCGTGTACGTAAGTAGAAAAAAAGTGTTAATATGTGTAATGCATATAATTTGGTCTATATTCTTATAATTTATATAGGCATTTTTTGATACTGAATTAAGTTATATATTACAAATAATACACATTATTTATTACACATTATTTGACTTTTTTTGAAAATCTTTTATAGTATTGTTCGTATAGTGTTTTTTAAATAAAAATACTTGCAATTTCAAAAAAAAAAAAAAATTAAAATTAAATAAGTATAATATTTCTACAATATATCACTTTCAATATATCAGCCGAAAATTCAATTAATTAAAAATAATACAATTTTGTTGTTGCAATTCAATACTATTCGAAAAAATTTTTCTACTTAAATAATAGTTATTTTTATCATAACTGACTTTAAAAATCAAATTTAATATAAAAGTATGAAGAAGTATACTATATATTGATCGGTCACTGTAGATTGCATAATCACCGAAATTAGAAGTTAGGAATTTAATCCAACTCAGACTGCAGATACTGTAAAGAAGACAGAGAAAATGCATATTATGTGCTTGGGGAGTGTCCGGAACTGATGCACAAGCGGAACAAACACCTATGCGGGTATTTCATGGATCATAAGGACCCAAGACTCTATACTGTCTTTCATTAAAGAAATCGGACTACTACACTCTAACACTCTAATCCGACTAAGGGGCACAATAGTCCTTTAGGTCGCAGTGCACTATTCCTTTTTTTCAATAATAACAATACTATATACATTCTGTACGATATAGTATTGCCGTTCACTGATAATAATAATGAACTTAAATTTCGATATTTTAGTTGAAAATATTTAAATAATGTTTATAATGAATTTCAATATTGAAATACGTAGTTTACATATATTCTTTTCCTAATCCTGCTGTGATATTAAAGTTCTAGTACTAATTTTTTATGTGTACTATAGTAAATAAAATTTGCTTTAAAATTACAGTTGTGATACGCATTTTCTCTGGGCAATATTGAGTAATATAACTGATAACTCAATTTTAAAATACCATTTATAGCATAACCTTACTTTCTTTTGAAGAAAAATTAACTTTTCAAATAGTTCCCAACGAAACGTATTGCATTTAATGGTTTATTTAAGTTCTTAAATAAAACAACCTTAACAATTGACAATGTTTTAATGACCATAACCACAGAACTACCATTAGACATCATACATCCCAACACTTCACCCCACAAAAAGTGGGAGGAAGCACACATCTGTACATAATTTAGCTGGATTAATGTCTTGTGTTTCTTAAGCTCCTCGGGGCACACCCACCACACTTTGACTTCCATTCCGTTCACAGTCGCATTTCTGCAAAATATTTTCGCAGTGAAATATCTATGGAATTTTCATGTTTGGAAGAAGGGTGGCTGCTTTATGTTCCCCATTGCATTGTTAGGACAGTTGCGTGTTGAATTACATGCCGATTTTGCACAAAATATGTTACTTTATTTTCAACCCAACTTGTAGTTGCAGCAGTGAGGTAAATCGACATTTCATATAGATTAACTGAACATTAGTGAATATCTATCCATTGAAGTATCTGTGTCGATACAAATGTTTGTTTGCAAATGTTTATTGTTTACTGGTATGTATGTTGTGCTTGTATTGGAAGTTTGTTTGGTTCATAGAATTACAAATATTTAGCAAATATTGTAGGTAAATGCACATATACATGTGGTATTTGTACAAAGGAAATTTATTTACGAAAACATATCTAAACATTCTCATTTTGTAAAAAAAAGAACGGTTTAAACGGGTTTTATTTGTTTGTTGTTTGTGTTTGTTTGGCGTTTCCATTGCTACATTTTATACTCACGTTGTTAACTTTATCCTGCAATCGTAGCAGTGCTTCTTCAAGTTCAACAATCCGACCTTCCAGAATCTCCTGTGGAGAAATTGCAAAAAGCACGAAATGGATAAAAAAAAATCAATTAAATAAAAAAAGATTTTAAATAAAATTTAAATGTGAACTACAATGCATAAAGCGAATACTAAAGTGCCATCTGATGCAAAACCAATTTAATTACGAGGGTAAACACTTAGATTCTGTTGATTAACACATATTCTCGATGCTGTCAAAGGCGATTTAAGCTTTGCAAATGTTAATATATACAAAAATCGTAATTAAAGATACTTTAACGTGTACGCTTTTCACCTTAGTCATACAACAGAACTTAAGTTAGTACCCTCGTACGCTGAAATAGTTAGGGAATAAATGAATAATATGGGTATGCAGTTTACTGAAAATGATGTAGAATAATGTGCAGTATTAATAGTTTATATCTTATTTACAAAAAGCGTATTTACAAATATATAATTGATCAATACTTAAAGCAAAATATGAGTTAAATGGTTTAGATACCATTTTTAAAGTTTAAGAAAATGATTAATTTGAAGCAAAAATTTCTTGTACGGAAAACTGAATAATTTGTAAGCGTAAAATAAATTAATTTTTAGCGTTTTTTGTTGGCTTTTTTTCTGTTGTAAGTGAATTAAAAATCTATTAATCTCCAAAAAAAAATTACTTAGCGTAACTGGGACGCCTGCAGCGGGCTTGCATTGTATTAACACGAATAGAAGTCATTAATCTTGTTGAAGTTGAACGTGGAAAAAATTAAAATTGCATAAATATATCGGACGCTACGGTACAGGTGGATACCAAAAATACAGGCAACTTACTAGCAAAATTTTATGCACATCAGTACCTGTTTTTTGATTTATGATTTTTTTTATGAAGTAGTATGCTTAATGAAACTATGATTTTATAATGCAGTCCATTACTACATAAGTAATGTATTGCCCTCTTTTTCTGCTTTAGGAAACCACACAAATTAGCATTTACTTCTAGTTTACAGTTATATAAATATATAAATAATATTAGTTGTATTGTTACAGAATTACTTTTAAGCTTTTACCTTAGTTTGAATCTAAATTAAAATTAAATATGAAATTTATATAAAAAAGAATCATTAAGAGTTACCAGTAAAAGTAAAAGTTTATTAATCATTTTTGAAAAGGATTTGTGAATTACTACTTAAACCTGCTACTTAAGCTTAGAACTGAGGCCCTATGCTCCAAAGGGAGATATAGGAATTGGTGATGATGATGAAAGACTTGTTTAACTGGAAAGTTTTATAAATATATAGGGGTACATATATAACTTCTACCGTCTTAATGTCAACCTCTATCATTCCTATTGTGTAGCTTGATTCTACTAATGAAGCTGTGACAACTGTGATTCGATAGTTGTAGAGATCGTAGAGATCGATATTTAATTTTTCGTCAAATGTAACATAACGCGTCTTTCATATATATAACTGTGTTGTTTAGTTAATCGCAGGAAGATTTGATAGTGTATATGCTAATTTTAAATTAAAGCATTTTAAAGCAATAAGTAATATTCGAAATATAAATGATAGTTATAATTAAGCAATGTCTAAAAAAAAATTGATAAGTATATCTTATAGAACATAAGTACCATATGTCTTTCAACGCAAAATTTTTATAATTTTTACAAATTTTATTTTTTAATGAATAAGTGTCTCAATTAACTCAAATGAACTATATTTAAATCTACTTAAAGTAAAATACATATATATAAAAAAGCTTCATCAGCTTAACAGAAAGAGAATGAAGAAATAAACTTTAAGCTAGATTAGGGACGTAGGAGCGGGTTCCGCTTTGGATTTTTTTAAACTGAAGAAATCGTTTTGTTCTTTTTCGATCATCAAAATGAGATAACCAAAAAATAATGAGTTATGTTAAGTACTCGATAGTATTTCAATTGAATATTCAAATATATCATCTGACTCGTTTTAAAGGATAAAAGCATTCTTATCAACTATTTTAATATATTTCCAACCTATAGATTATATAAATTTAAACACAATTATTGAAATGATAGCAAAATGTTGGTTAAATAGTTTCAATAACCAATATTATCTTAAGTTTGTTATTGTGGTTATTGACTGATCAGATGCACGCTGCATGTGTACTATACTACGGCTTACTTTTCATGGTTCAAGTCCCACGGCTAAAAAAACACGTTCTAAAAAATACGTGGCTTTAACTCAGAAGTAGAAGCTCAAGCATTTGTTGAATTCATAAAAGTATGTACTACAATATCTGCATAGAATTTCAGCACTAGCTGTTATGCCCAGGTACCAATAGGTTCACTGTACAAAAGGTTAGATAAGGTTTAAGATTAACCTTCTATTATGTTAATCTGTATTTTATCTACCCTATGTGGTCTTCAATATTGCATACTTAGAGAGTATATATTCAAAGATCTTATAAAAAGAAAATAGTTTCTTCAGATAATTTTGAATGAAATGTGTTGACCACTATAGAAATTATTTGCGCGTAAACATTGAGGGATATTAGTATAAAATTTGTAACCTAGGTTTCAAATAAATAGTGATGCATATATCTATCATCATTGAAAATTCTATGCCTTACTGGCACAATCATAAATGATAATAACGATGTCAGTCAAAAAATCTAAGGAATAATTGCTATTATCAATATGGCTCAGTAGATAGTTAAAATCCAGAGCTTTTAGTTGTCCAATAAAGTTTATACATCGTGTATAATATTTATTCTATATTTTATTCTATATTATTTTATAAAAAGTTAAAGTAAAATGAAAAATAGGAGAAATAGAAATCAGCACTGGTAAGTGTATTCAAGAAAAATTCTTAGCTATTATATACCATTCAGATCTTTAAGGATTGGCGTTAATAATTACATATAAATGATCATATGCTTTGTGAGTTTTAGCACGATATTGACATTGCTTGGTGAATTGATATTCAATGACTTCAGTAACATATGTGTAATATGTATAATATATAATATTATTCTGGTAGAAAACATAATTGGTGATTTAGAGATAATTATTTAAAGGGTGTATGGGTCGGTCAGTAAATCCAGTATATTCTTATGGGTCATGTTAATGAAATTGTTAGATATTTTTTTCAATTAAGATGGGCTTCCTGGCGTGTAGATGTCTCTATATGATCAATACAATGAAAAGTGAATAATAGTTGCCAATTAATAGAGTTATGTCGCTTATTTAGAGATAATGATTTAAATGGTGTATGGGTCAGTAAAACCTATACCTATATTCTTATGAGTCATGTTAGTGAAATTGTTAGATATTTTTTTCAATTAAGATGGGCTTCCTGGGGTGTAGATGTCTCTATATGGTCGACACAATGAAAAGTGAATCATAGTTGCCAATTAATAGAGGTATGTCGCTTATTCTTTATTTCGGTCTTATTATAACATAGGACATATTTTGAATGAGTAGTAGATCTGAGTGATAACCTGTAGTTGTATTGTAAGTTTATACTACCCATCTTGTTTTTGCGGAACTCTTTTAATTTGTAGTGCTCCAATAACTAGGTCATTAATAAGTGTAAAGTTGTCAACTTTTTTGTGATAATTAAAGTCTTATGTATACATTTTATTTTGTTTATTGAAAGTTCCGTAGTTACTTTTTACTATATTACTGCTAGGCATTTTAATTTCCTGTGAACAGTTTTGAACTTTTTTTTAACACATAATAATGTAAACCTTAAATATTGATTTTTTATTCAAATCGTATGTAAGTTGTGGTTGCCATTACATCCCATCAACACATATAAAACACGGAGAGAAAATCGCACAAATAAACAGACATTGTTTCATACTCACTACGAAAATAAAAACTATATGAAACTACATTAAAATAATAAATAAAATTTATTGTTAATTCTTTTTTTCAGTTTGCATATCGAAGTTTGTTGCACATATGTGAGCTAAAAAACTGCAAATGTTGCAAATTAAAAAGTAAATAAATTATTCGACGTTCATTGAACTTTTTTTACAATCATGATGTGAGACCGCAACTGCGGCAACCACGCAATTGAACGTGAAGAACGTGATTGCATTCTGGGTATACGGATGCAGTTTAGCTGCGCTATTATTGACTAAGCTCCACAAGCTCTATTGGGATGTGCTAGCAGCAGTGCATTGTGCTGTTTGACATTCCAATTTCAGTGGCATTCAGCATATACGGTTGATAATTATGGTAACAATACCAACTTTAATCTTAATAGACTCACATATGTGTACAGGTTTCCGTTTGCCATGGAGACTGTAGAGGTGTCTGTATTCGTCATAGTCGTCATGACGACTATGTGCATATGAGTTTCTTAGGACTTATGAGTTTCGATGTATGGTATATATATGATTGATGTTCAAAAATTACATTACATAGTAAATTTCAAAAATCGAATTTATAGTCATGTCATCATTCGACTGTGTTAGAATACTTGTAACTCTAATTGTATTGTCCTAATGTGTAGGCCATTACTCCTAGGTACGTGTTTTTATGTACACTGACTTTAAGTTAGAAAATAAAATTGAATAATAAATTAAAAAATCCGTTAGTATTGATGTTCCTGTGGTTTAAAAAGACATCACTCCATGATTTCTGATTACATTCAACCGGTTAAGGTAAGCCATAAATGTCACAAATGTACTCAAACAAGATATGTTTAGCGCTTGCAAATAGAATTTATTGAAGAAAATAGCTAAAAAATCAGATAAACGTAGTCTCTTAACGGCATAATCACAACAGCACAGCGGAGCTGTGCTGCAGTTGGTGACATTAGCGACTATGTACTTGAAATTCAACGTTTCAATTGAAATATTGTTACATATACAGCAGTTGTATTGACAACAAGAACCACTTACTAACATAGAAATGGTTTCAATGTAAGATCATAATTCACCGTAAACACCGTAAACACCGTAAACACCGTATATGTTATGAAAGCTGGTATCAACTGAGATACACAAGAAAATCAATTGTATTAAGTTTAAAATAAAAATAAATAAATAACTATTTGAAGGTTGGATTAGTATTTACTGGTTTGCATAACATTACTCTCTAAGTTCAAAATTGTCGTTTGTTTCGGATATAACCTCAATGTTGGAGCATGTTTTGAAGATCTGCGAGTAGATAGTAGTTCTTGGGGTAAAATTTGTTAAATAAAATGGGTAAGGAAACGAATCAAAGTATAATACAACCAATTTAGTGGTACGTTTCCAATTTTTGGGGCACTGAGATAAGTTATTATTCTGACCACCTTTTTACATTATGCTAAATAGCGATATCACTGAATTCTTGAACTATTATGTTTAAAATTTTTGTATATATTAAATGTAAACAGTAGATGTGGTAGTTGTAGCTAGATAGTGTGGATAGTTTTTTTTTTGTTAGTACCTATATTTAATGTGAAAATTGTACAACTTTAATATTCAATATATCACGAACTAGGTTAGTAAATGAAATTACTCAGAGTATTGACATTTTCAAATTCCGAATATCGGAAATCACTATAGCCGGAGAAATTCGTTACTTTCATTTTGCTAATTATAGCCAATGACTTTTATCTGAGTGCTTCTTCTTTACTCCTTAGAGAAATAGTATATTTAAGCCTCAAATATCGTGTAACATTTTATTAAATAGTTACTTATTAGTTTTTGGTTAAAGTTTCATTTTTGGAAATACTTTTTTTTTATGTCGTTATTTTGATTAGATTTTAATTTAATAATTTAAAGCAATAAAACAATATTTTTTATTAAACACAAAAATTTAAATATAGAAAAATTAATGATGGTAGAGTTTTTATGGTGTTTAATATAGAATTAAGTAATTTTTTGTCTAGATAAAATTAAGAAGAAATATATTAATGCAAATGTCCATTTAAGTCATTTTATTGACTGAAAGCTCTTGCTGCCTATTATTCTGTGTTATATAGATAAATAAATAAATTTCATTTTAGTAGGAAGCAGTATTAGTACTGAAAGAAGCAATAGTAACTAGTAACCTTTGAAATCTATACTACTCGTTGTGTGATGTCGGTCGAAACAGGTCATCGTAAGTTTTCACACTATGTCAAGTTTTTAAAAATTGCTATAATTTCAAAACATTGATTGAAAAAAAATTAATTCCGAAAAAGATTTTTTATCCACACTTGTCATAACGTAATACTTATTAACATCTTAAGTATTATATATGTGATAGCAAAAAAAAACATCCCAAACTGCGTTAAAAGTGCGATATAGGTCTGTCGGCACTTGGATGTTATAAAAACAGATAAATCAAATACTAGTTAACATCTTAAGTATTATATATGTGTTAGCAAAAATGTTTCTAAAAACATTCTAAACTATGTTAATAAGGATCATATAGGCCGACAGACCTATAAGGATGTTATAAAAACAACAGATGAAACAAATAAAGTACTAAGCAGTTGAGCTATAGCTTAGAATAAATCATTTTAAAACTAAATATTCGTTGTAGAAAATATCTTCAACGCTTTGAAACGTTGAAGGAATTTAAAATATCTTGAAATGTTGATGAAAACACATCAAGGCAATATATGAACGAATGAAGGCAGTTATTGCAAATTTCAAACTTTTCTTGTCTAAAATTATATTATATATTATAAAATACACATGTACAAAACTCATCTTTACTTAAAGATGAGAATTCTGGGAAGTGATAACGGCGCGCATCTGGTAAAATACAAAATCTACGGCATTCTATAAGAGGCTGGTGGGTTATTTTAAGGTCAGAACAACGCCAAAAGATATATGAATACCATTCCATAAGATGTTCCGGACACATAGTAAGTAAGTATGCGAGTCAAAAAAGCAAAGGAAAAAAATTTGGTTGAAAGTAATATTTACAGATTTAAGAACGCTGGGTATATAGAAGAAGAGGACGTTGTTAAATAAGTTTCTTTAGAGAAAAGTGATTGAGGAAGCACTGATATATTTTGACTATTATGTCTAAGGAGAAAATATATTATTTTTATTGGCGAAGAGATAGAACAAGAAATTTTAAACTTAGATTAAAGCTTGATAGAAATTTAAACTTTGTAGTAAAAACGGAAATTTTTAAAGACTATTATATATGTTTTTAAAAGGGAATTTATATTATATAGACAAATGGTATATAAAATAATAGTACAATTGAAATTCAGATAAGTTGGTAATTAAATTTAGAAGTTGAAATTTGTCTAGCATGGTAAACTAATAAAATATAACCAATTAGATATATTTTTAAAATATTATATATAATCCTACATATGTAATATATTTATTAAAAATGGATATAAACTATATGGAAATTTAAAGCAGTGAATGTTTTATGTAGGAAAGATTTAAGCTATATAAGATTATATAAAATGATATACTATGTATATTTGGATTAAATTGTAGCAATGAAATGTATATGAAATGATATTATATATAAACTGAAAGCATAAATGATGTTATATAGTACTATTAACTACACTTAAAATACATAATTTTATATGTATATCAGGAAATGTTTCCAGGTACCTTTTATGTCTAAGTAAGAGCACTACTACATTGCGCTACTTTATACGTATGTATTATTTACTCCATAACCGTTATAATTATAAAAACTCCATTACTTTTATTATTTTTTATACATTTTTATATAAACACTTACTTTATCCTTTTTCGTTTGCGCATCGTTGGCTTCGCTTTCTAAAGATGTTGGCTGGTGCACAAGCTGGATTTTGCCTTGGGAAATTTTTATGTAATTTGTTGGCGGTGTGAACGTGTGAACATCGTCTTTGTCGTCGTCTTCGCATTCCTTGATGTCGAGGTGTCTGCAATGAGTAAATAAAACAAATTGTCTCTAAATTAATAATTCATGTGCCATAAAAAATAGGAAAAGTGAAATATTTGATGTTTAATTTGATGGAAAATTTAGTGATTTACATACATACAGTAGTTGTCATATTGTGAATTCTAGATAAATCAAAAAAAATTGAAATATGGCTAAAGAAAGTTTATAAAATGCAACTAATAATATATAACGTTGGTCATCGTTATAACAATTTTATTACACGAAAGTTTTTTAATTTTAAATATAAATGAGATACTAATGATGTAGATTAATTACTCATAACTAAATTAACTCCTAACAAGCTCATACTCTCAATACGTCAGACATTATATATCTTTCACATTAATATTATTTTGTTCCTGTAGCATTAAAGCTTGTGTAACATATAACTTTTTTTTTTAAACCGTGAAAGAGAATTAATGAGCGCTGTTCGCGGACGTTCAAGACGAGCGGTTCTATGATGTGGATCCCGATGCTTCAATAACCTGACTTACTCATTTATTGCCAATTGTTTTGCATTGTTCTTATAATTTCTGAAGCTGAGCAAGGAACTCTAAGGGACATTTTCTTATCAAGTCCGATTAGTTTCAGGAAGTCAAAGTTCCATGTTCAAAACCATCTAAATATTATGAAACTCAAATCTTTTTATTCATTAATATATATATATATATATTTAAGTGTGAGTTTTGAGTGTATATGATCATATTACTCATAATTCCAAAAAATCGTCTTAACACTACTGATCAGTGAACTATTAAAGTAAGAAACACTACTGATCAGTGAACTATTAAAGTAAGAAACGATATGAACTTCAGGTAAGTTTGAAGTTTTAATAGTTGCACATACAGTGAACTTCTATATGAACTCCTAATCTGTGTGTAAGTATTTGGTTAAAGCAATATAAATCGGAATGTGTTCTCGAATAGACATCACAAAAGTATAGTACTTATTTGGTTTGCAGGTTATAGTAATATGATTGGAAATAGTTTTTTAGGATGGGTGCCGATTTGAAAAATTCAATACGATCTTATTTATGTTCTTAGCTCATAATGAACATTAATGAATTAAACATTCATATACAAGGTGAGATGAAAAAACTGCAACAAAGTAAAACGCCATAATTTTTTCATTTTTTTTAAATTTTATTGAATGAAAGCAAAAAATGTCGGAAATAACATCAAATTTGAGAATCGGTTTAGATTTGTTCGAATTGGCCACCTTTGGCACGAACTATGGCCTTCAAACGGCCAATGAAACCATCACACGCTGCCCGAAAGTGGCTCTGCGGTATTTTGTCCCATTCTCGGCGAAGCGCTTGCTTGAGATGATCGACACTTTGGTATTTTTTAGTTCCAACCTTGCTTTCCAAAATACCCCAGGCACAATAGTCCAACGGATTGGCATCCGGAGATTTTGGTGGCCATTGTGCGGTGGAAATGAAGCGAGGAACCTCATTTCTTAACCATTCTTGGATGGCGCGTGCTGAGTGCGATGGTGCTGAGTCCTGTTGGAATGTCCAAGGTCTGCGGCCGAAATGTTTGCGTGCCCAGGGCTTCAGAACTCCCTCCAAAATATTTTCGCGATAGATTTGCGCATTTAATTTGACACCACGGTCGATGAATACGAGCGGCGAGCGACCATCGGCTGTTATGGCGGCCCACACCATCACCATGGCCGGCTTTTGAGTTGTGATGGCCAACCGAAGTTGCAAATTTTCAGCTGACCTCTCTGGCAAGTAAACACGATCATTTTGTTTGTTTACAAACTGCTGGATAACGAATGGTTTCTCATCGGAGAAAACCAAATTCGGCAGTTCACCACTTTCGGCCAAGCGAAACAACTCTTTAGCTTTTTCGAGTCTAACTTTTTTTTGCGCATCAGTAAGATCTTGCACTTTTTGGAACTTGAATGGCTTTAGTCCAAGCTCATTTTTCAATATTTGCCGAATGGCATATTGCGATATGTTCAGCTCACGAGCCATTTTTCGTCCACTGCGACGCGGATTTCGTTCAATTCGCTTTTTCACTTTTCGAACCATTTCTGCCGATGTTGCTGTTTTTTTTCGTCCACTTCCTTGACGTCGGGCTACGCTACCAGTATCATGGTAACGAGCGATGGTACGAGACACAAAACATTTATTCACTTCTAAATGCTGGAGGGCTCTAACGATAGCCACTTGTGGTTTTCCAGCCAAATGCAAAGCAATCACACTATCACGCTTGAATTCCATCACAAATAACTTTTTTTTTGAAAAATTCCCACCAAAATGCTTTTGTGCGCTTGTAAACAATATAATGAGCTGTCACTAGAATAAATCTGACAGCTGTGGGACGAGCGGTTTAGAAATGACAGCAGTCTGAAGTTGGTTGCAGTTTTTTCATCTCACCTTGTATATAGCTGAAGGCTATATAACTTTAGATGAAGGCAATATGCTGTCATCTAACGGTTATTTACCTTTAGCATCGTTTAAATAGCAATTAAGCAAATAACTCAAAGTCAGGAAAAAGAATAACTTTGCAAAGTTGCCAGATTCATTTGACCGCGATTGGAATAAAAATGCTTCATCAATTTTAAGTATGGCTTCCGCTTCAGTATGGTCTCGAGTATAGAATGATATCTAAAAGTTGTAACTAAGCATTTTAAACTGTTTAATGACGGCAAGGACATAAATAACTATGTGCCTGTGTCGTTTTTATATTCTTAGGATTTAACAATCTTCATCACATGTGGATTTACATTCAAAAATTGTGAGTTTTTGGAAAATGCAAGTAATCGAAGACGCTTTGTGAATAGCGAGTAAATAAGTATTTTATGAGTAATCAAAGAAATTTAAATGCGATTTAAATATCTACAATAACAACTAAAAATAATTATTGTTTTGTTTATTACTCTCCTTGCAATTATTCTATGGGTTATGCCATCTATAACTAAATGGTTGTTTGAGTTCTAAGCAAAATATTGTATTTAAATATGCAGGAAACGAATAGATTTCGAATACATAGAAATCTATTCGAATACTTGTGTCAAAAAAGAAGTGATCGGAATCATGTTGTATGTAGCTTTTACGCTTGCATAAATTCGTTTGTGGTATTTTCATGTATCATATTTGTGACAACTTAAATTAGAATTTGTTAAGTTCTAGAAACATTTTTTTTGCAGTAATATTTTAATTATCTATTCTTTCTAATGAATTGTTGCTACTTTATTAAAACAATTGCTCTATATTAGCTTACATTATTATCATTCCTTTTTTAAAACTGTAACATTATCAATAAAAAATAATACAAGCTATGTTGGTTCACACGCTTGACTCACTATCTCAGAGGAAGTCGTTTTGACATCCCCACATAATTTAAAGAAAAATCTCTAATCGTATAGCAGTACCCACCCAATTTAAGACAATAACATCGATCTGATTTAAACATATGAAAATTTAAAAACTTGAAAATAATAAAAGAGTTAAAATCGATTGGATTTACCTATGAAAATATTGCACTTCAAACAACAAAAAGAGGGGGAATATCAGCCGAAAATATGTAATTCGACAACACGATATCTTTTGAATTGCAGTCGAGGCGTAGCTTTTAAATTAAATTTTCGGAATTATCGTAAGTGCAAATAATTTAATAAATTGCCTTTTGGAGAGACACCTGAGTGGGCATACGAGCCAGCTTGGCTCTTAAAATTAAAGTGGTTGGTTGTGTCTGCCAACAAATCTTGTTTGTCAAAAATCTCATCCTAATCGCAAATGTTACACGCTTGTTTCTTAATGGTTTGAGTGTTGACACTTGGTAAGTGGGTTTCTATATCTACGAAAATTGAATAGATATGCACACAAAACATTTGCTCTTTTTTTGTTTTTTTGTTATTTTCTATCTTTTTCAAATATTTTGAACAATTTTTAGACATTGTGGCAATGTACCGAAATTGTAAATTAAATTGTATTAAAAAATAAAAAAAAAAATATTAGGTTACATTTGTTCAAAGTTAAAACGTACAAAATTATATAAATATTTGCGATTTTTATTTTATTATTTTATTTTTCTTTAAAACGTGTTTTTGCGTTAGAATGTTTATTTGTTTTTTTTTTTCTGGGTAGCAAATACTAAGTTAGAGCTTTAATACGTGCTCGAGATAATGTTACTTCAAGACAGGTTTGGTTACAAAAAATTCTATTAAAAAAAGATGTTGAGAACTGAAAATTGAAAAATTTTAAACAAAATCGTGTCATTTTAGAGTTATTGTTTTTGACAAGAACTATCACAGTGGATGGAACGACACATGGGTGTTCCATTAAAAATTTTGCATAAATGGTTAATGGTAAGTCACTGGAAGTCATTGAAAACATATTCTCAGAAAAGAGCTTTGACTGTTTTTAATTGTTTACTAATAGTGTAAGATAATTTCAATCTAAAACTAAACATTATATGTTATTTACTACAAAGGCAAGGATGTATATTGCATGGTAATATTATTGGGTAATATAAGAAGTACTCGTTTTTGATGACGTTGGTACCCAAATATTTAGGAACACTAATCCGATTTTCCGATTACAAGAATAAATGTTCAAAAGGTGATACGAGTATTTTAAACTACATTTTTATAGTTGGGTATTCGCTCTTGCGAAACGTAACATATGTATATTGATTGGAAAATAAGTGCTAGTATTTAGTACTTTACTTTACTTTACTTTAAATACTTTATATTATTATAAAATAGAGGAAACTGATTTGAAATCATTACAATGTAAGTAAATATCCCATCCTGCAGTAGTTTGACAGCTTCTGTTCCGAAAATTTCGATGTCAAAATGCATCTCGCTATGGTTAGTCAGCCACTAAAAAGCTAATGAAATTTTACAATTGGTGAAGTAAGAACAATGCAAGTTATCAGGAGGTAGTGGAGGCACTAAACATCAGCCACATTAAAGTTTGGAATTATTTAAAATAAGCAGGCTACGCAAAGATCCAACAAAATCGAACCATTTTTACAGCGAATCATATTTAATGAACTGAAATGGAAATTTGGCCACAACTTATAATTATTGTCTATTATATAAATTATTCAAAATTTGGATTGATTAAATGAACTATTTGTTAAAATATATACAAAGAAAACGCTACTTATTAGATGCTTCAAATAGGTTCCAATTGTTAATGCACAAGTGACTCATTTAATTGTGAGGTCTCTTAATTAAAAGATGTCACCGCGTGTGGTGCCAGTGACTGAAAGTCAAAGGCTATAGCAAATCTAAATTAGCAACGCCAATAAAGTCTTGCCGTAATTGAAAATGGAAATAGACATATTGTCTGTGTTAGAGATCAACTAGCAATGAATCATGAAATCAAGTTGCTTTACGCGGAATACTTTACAAAAATCTTAGGCAGCAATCTTAAATTAATGTCTAATTAAATAAAGATTTGAAATTTAAATAATTTTTTAATAAATTATGTTAGTATGGGTGAGGAAAGTTCAATTATGCTGCTATTGTTCCTTCATTATTGTAAAATCTACTGAATATGTTTTAAGACACAATATTACAGTTTAGATAGAGGTACGAATTTGGGAGTGAAGGGTGTCTTGGAGATTTGTATTTTGGCAATATTAGAAATACAGAATGCTGTGTATGGTAAAATAATAATGATTGGTTAAAAAGTATGTTTTACCTTTTTTTTGTTTTTGAAAATAAGTACAGATCAAAAAATTATGGAGAATATTGAATTGCGGTGACTGTAACTGAATCATATTGTTATTTCACACCTACATATATTATAGTATTGAAGGTACATTACGGAGTTTTATGTTTTCATTCGATATGAGATGTCCATCTACATAGATATTTCTTTAGTTAATGCATATATGTATCAACAATAAAAAGGAAATGATTGTTTTTTATAATACATAATTTAAAACAAAAAATTATAATATTATTAGATTACTATTCGATATACAATATAGATAGAGTATTCAATACCACTATCATAACATTTTTGTTTAGACACGCTTTTCGAAAAAAGCCTTTTTTGTATATAAAAACAATAAACTTCTGATTTACCAAAAGAGCTCAACATATCTACCTGTGTTTGTCCATAATTGGTACCAATCCATCTTATGACATCAAATTGAGCCTTAAGTATTCACAATAAATAATTTTAATAGTTAGGGTAACTATTAAGAGTTAAATAGTAAAATAGTAATAGTTACATATCTTTAAATATTTCAGTAGCCCTAGTCATTAACTCCGCATTATTCTAATAAATTTTGGATTGTGTATTTAAAACAAAATCCAAGTAAAGGAAATATCCTTTACTAAAAACATATTTTGTTCCTGGATCGCAGTTGGCCGGATATTTGGCAGTTGTTGCTATAAATAGAGCAATAAATCTGGAACTATAAATCGTCAAGATTTATTTCTGGTGTAATATGTTGGAGTTGTCAGAGAAAAGTTTTGAATTTTATTTTGCTAAAATAAGGTAGAAATTTTTTGAACATCAACCACTTAAAGCAGAAACAAAAAAAAAACTGGGATATGTATCAGGCCTATCATAATCAAATTCGTTCATAGGGACTTTGAACTTAAAACGATGTAAGGATCGTATACAACTAAGCAGAAGTAAATTAGGAATTTACACAGAAATTCTGACAGGGCACGGTAGATTAAAATATGAACTTACTTTTATGAAGTTTCAGCACATATTTCTATAACAAGTTTGCCCGGTTGTGTTACATAAACGAACGAAGTCTCTAAATGTATATCTAATATCGAATAAATAAATAAACCTCTGTAACGTGTTCTTAATAGTACAATTTATAGAGAAAGTTAAACTTGAAGAAATACTTTGGCTCTATAAGGCGGGCTTAATAGATCTCTAGGCTTCACCGCAAATATCACAAGCTAATATTGTTGCAGTTTACTTATTTTGTCGAACTCTTTGGACTGGATGAGAAATCGTCTATTATATGACACATGGGGACACAAAAGATTGTTATTCTTTTCCATTCAACTTAATATGATTGAGGTTCTAGCTATTAAATCAAGTTTTTTTATGAGTAGAACTTAAATATGTGTTGCTATTCTAAGCTTTTTTAGTGAATTAAGATTTTTTGTGGTTTTGAGAATTTTTCTTTTCTGTTTATTTCAACATTATTTATTATTTATTTATAAACTGTTGCCACTATTTTGTTGTTTGTTGACATTGGAAAAACTTGTTAAAAATGAGAAAATCAACTTTAGAGAATGAATTACCTGGAAAAATTGTACTTTTTAAATGTTTGTGTTATTGTAATTAATTCAAAAACGTTCTAATGCTATACATAAACTTCATTTACATGCTGCACCCTGTAAAATTCCAAATAAATTATGTCAACTTATTTTACAAGTTCAAACATTTTGAAGTTTTTTTTTTTTTTTTTCAAAAACGTCTACGTCTACTTACGCTCCAGTTAAAAACAATATCAAGTAGCTTACAAGAATCATTCCGGGCTTAAGTGGAAAAGGCAATTTCAATTTAAATACATGAGCATACATACGGGCTGGAAAACATAATTACGTGTATTTAGTAAAATGTTCTGCACTAAGTGCTAAGCTAAGTAAACGTGTAGCAAGATGAAAACATAAAAATTATTTAAAATATATATATAGAGTATATCCAAGAAGGCATATATATGTGTATAAACTCTTATATAAATTAAGTACGTACATGTAAACAAAAAAATAGTAATTAAGGCATGTGAAAAGTCAGAGAACATTACTAATAAATATAAAACAGAGCAGGCTTTGTACTGCCAACTACGGCAACTAAATTGTGCAGTTCGCTCGCATTTTGCTTTCGAAATTCTACTATCTTTTCTAAATTCGTGCTGTAAAGTGTTTTCAACAACAGCAGAAAACAAAGAATTCTTTACATTCTGGTAATTGGACGGATAAACATAATGAGTTGTATCCAAGTGCACAAAGATCATTGTTGACACAAGAGTCATTGTTTGCTGGAGTGCAATGTTTGCGCTTATTTTTTTTTCATTTGCATGATGAGTGCACAGCACAAAAGCAAACTAAAATAAAACAAAACAGAACCATGTCATGGCCCAGTGAAAAATTTGGGCCTGAGCGATGTGATAAGCCCAAAACTAAAGCACGTTACATTTGTTGTTACAATTGTAACATTTAAAACGTTAAACGAGACCTGAACGGAGTGGGTGTGACGGAGTGACTGAATGTCGAAAATAGTGGTTTTACTCCAAACAAACACACACCTTTGTCATATGAGCTTTACTGCTTAATAGTGATCGATTTAGTCTGTAAGCCCATTTTTTGGAACTTTCTTTTGTTTACGTCTTAATGATTCTTTTTTGTCCAACCCACATAAGTGTTAAATTTGCATAATGCAGCCCACAATTTTTCAAAACTCAACTCATTGATAAAAACCTAAGCACGAATTTATGATAAGATAAGATTAATGATTTCGGAAAATTAATATTCAGAAAATAAGCAATTAAAGAATTAAATATGTTTTACAGCGAAATTAAATTACCTTAGGAAGCTTAGGCCAGACATATTTAACATATTTTTATGTTAACTTAGTGATTTCTGTTCGCTTGCAGCTGAAGACCACTGGGTCCATTATAATTAAACACCCAAACTTTCTTTGGAGATTGTGAATGTAATACGAGATTTTGAATTATTTTAAGTAAAGTTAAAAATTTTAAATATTTTTTTTAAAGTTGATTATTAGATTATAATCTACACAATAAAGTGTATAAAATACTTTCCCGAAAACATAAAATGTTAAATTGCTAGTTTTTGATATTAGGAGTATAATAAAAGTAATGCTAATGTAATATCTTACAAAAAAAATATTTACATATAATTATACATGTATCACAGAAAGTGACCCAATATAATCAACTTTGAACTGTTATAAGTTTCGAACTGCTCACAAAAGTAGGTTCATAATTTGGTTAAGGACAGCTGATTTTATTGCTTACAATCCTGCAAATGTATTTGCGTTTTAAGATTTTTGGAAAAAGAATTCGTGATGGAAATATACAATATGATACTATATATCAAACTGTACAAAAGTTTTCGTTATGTAGTAAGTTAAAAGAAAATTGGCATTTACTTCAGGAGCAACTCGCTATAATGGTTGGAAAACCTGTTTTTGAAGCAGAAATTGATTAGGAAGATATGGATTAAATTAAATCATTCTTTCCAGTTGTGAAAAGCAAAATCACTATATATACTGCTATGATGGTCGGAAAAACTATTTCTGGAACAGAAATTGATCAGAGAGATATGGGCTAAATTGTATGAAGTTTTTGCATATTGAAAGCAGCTATATAAGAAATATTTAAAAGTGAGATCAAATTCTAGAGTAAATAGGGTGAAGGTACTGTTGCGCTTCCAACACAGTCAATTGTCAAATATTAATTTTTCTAATGTGAAACATAACACAATTTAGCAATTTGTGAATAAGTAAATTGATGGAGTTTAATTAACAGAGAGGTCTGAAGAGAGAAAATTGAAAATTGAATATTCAAAAAGTCAAGCGCCACCGTTTATGTTAGTTTGGATGTACGTGACAGTAAACGGTCTCCTTTGATGTTTTTAAATTGTAACGTCAATGTTAATGCAATCACTCAAAAATCGTAGACTATAAATGATTTCAGATAGAGAAAGTGAGAAAGAAACAGCGAGAGAGAGAGAGAGAAAAAGACAAGAGAGAGAGAGAAAAAGACAAGAGAGAGAGAGAAAAAGACAAGAGAGAGAGAGAAAAAGACAAGAGAGAGAAAGAAAAAGACAAGAGAGAGAAAGAAATTGAGAGAGAGTGAGAGAGAGAAAAAGACAAGAGAGAGAAAGAAATTGAGAGAGAGAGAGAGAGAAAAAAAGACAAGAGAGAGAAAGAAATTGAGAGAGAGAGAGAGAGAGAGAGAGAAAAAGACAAGAGAAAGAAAGAAATTGAGAGAGAGAGAAAAAGACAAGAGAAAGAAAGAAATTGAGAGAGAGAGAGAAAAAGACAAGAGAGAGAAAGAAATTGAGAGAGAGAGAGAGAGAGAAAAAGACAAGAGAAAGAAAGAAATTGAGAGAGAGAGAAAAAGACAAGAGAAAGAAAGAAATTGAGAGAGAGAGAGAAAAAGACAAGAGAAAGAAAGAAATTGAGAGAGAGAGAGAAAAAGACAAGAGAGAGAAAGAAATTGAGAGAATATAGATGTTTTAAAAAGATTCTGCAACATCACACAAAGCACGTATTAACTAACCATAATTGAAAACAGATAAACGTTCATTTTAAAATTATACATTTATATAGAAAGGCCTCTACAGTTACTATATTTCTCGTAATAACACACTGTATACTTTAAGGTCAGGATAAAATAATATCAAGCTCTGGATCAGATCAAATAAATCATTTTCTTCGTAAATAGAGATTTCACAGGTTCACATATCTGCAGTAATAACTATTTAACCGATTGACTATGTATTCTGAGCTATCGTGTTGAAAGCGTCTATACTGACATATCAAGTTCTATATAAATCTGCTGTAAGTTTTCAAAATGGTTATCATTAAAAAAAGTATTGTCATGTTGTGCAGGTAGTTATATGGCAAATGGCTATTGCTCATAACCATGAAAGCAGGTTATGCAGACAGCCAATTTACAATTGTCAATTTCGTACTGTTACTACTATTTTGACACTTTTTTGTTGTTTAAAATTAAAAATTTGCCTTAAAAAAAAATCAGATCATCGGTATTCTCATACTTTGATTTCTTTGTTATCGTAGTAGAATTCGTTTAGTGTTGTATAGCTGAAAACTTAATTTTATTATGAAGTTGAGTGCTCGATCTATTATGTATTGTTTAATTACCAGAACTTCTAACTCTTAATGTAAATCTGTAATTCTTACATACAATGAGGCTCGGTAATTTTTAAATGTGGTGTTCTGTACATTTTTAAATCATTTTTATTGCTGACTTTGATGCTTATTTCATGACTGAATTTTTACGTATTACGTAAAATTAATTAAGTATATCGTTTTCTGCAATAAAGGAGAAATTGAACTGGCTACAGTGAATCTGCAAGGGTCAATTTACACTTTCGGAGCACTATAATAAATAAATAATTGTTTTCAATATACATTCTACGGATGGTTGTATATAAAAAAGTTTTTTAAAATTAATGCGGTATATGCTATGTCAATAATAAAAACCTCACCATATAAAAAGGAAAGCGATTATAAATCCGAGAGTGCTTAGTTCAACATATTTTTTTACTGAATAAAAAGTTCTGACAAATAATGGCAAACTTCACAAATTACTTCACATAAAAAACCGCAACCGGAAGCTCAAAATGCATCACATTGCATTTGCGGCTATTCTTTTTACTAAAACTGCATTGTTTTGCTGGACACGTAAATATTTTTGCATTTTTTTTTGATTTTTTAATTTTTATTGTGCACAGAACTCATTGAAAAGGAAGCCATCAAGGTGCATTTTAATTGCTGAATTGCCGGCAGATCACTGACTTATTTATGCATTTGAACTTTTCTGCAGTTGCAATAAATAAGCAAAGCCTTTAAAAGTAACTAAATTGCTTAACTCCAGAGGCAGCAAATGAATTCATGACGAGGTAGGTCCGTGCTTTCATGTTGCTGAGGCAGACTTCACTGAAGTTAACAAGTGTCCCCTATTGCAGTTGCTGCACTTTACTAGAGAATTTATGCTGTGAAATTAGATATGTGTAGATTAGTTTCTTGATTGCATCTTTCTAAAGATATTAAAGTACCAAACACATAAATTTTATGACAGAAAAAGCTAAGTTTCTTAGTATCAGTTTTTTTTATCTAACAATCCTAAGCTCTTAAGTACAATTTCAAAATACACAGAAGAACTCGACCAGTATTTATTAGGTTTTTTTATTTTACACTCTTATAGTATTAATGAGCTTATTGCATGTCTGTGTATGTGCTTTCGTTCTTGAGCAATATTTTTCCTCAAAATATTGTGATTTAATGCAGTCTCTTTTAGGAAACCGTCAAGTAAATGCATTAAATGCATTCGTGAGAATTTTAAGTGTTCATTTGCTAAGTACTTTTTCCTTCAAATCTTTCATATTTCATAATTCGTTGTTCTAAAAAGCATAATTTTTTCTATGAATGTTTTTGTTTATCTTGAATAAAGTACCAAGCATTCTTGCTTTATTGTTTTATTTTAGATAGCATTATTTCCTCTCAGAATGCAGGTCATATCTTTTTATTTCTATAAGCAATATGGATTTTGTACAACGAAAATATAAAAACTAAAATCATTAAATCATTTTTAAAAACTGTGCTATAATTTATAGGTTTTAGACTACTGGCGCGGCAAAACTATTTAGCGACCTATAAATTGTACTCGTAAATATAATGTAGATAAAACGTTTACCATGTACTTTTATTTTATTTTTAATTTATTATATTTATAAGTACGTACTTATATTTTTATCATAAATATAAACACAAAAAAAAAATCTAAAGATGACGATAATATATTTAATATATTTATTAGATACAATTTTATAATTACAAATAATTGCTAATTGTACTCATAATTATTTAATTATTGTATTATCAATAAAGTGATATATAAAAGTTAAAATAGAAAAAAATGAATAAAAAAATGTTTGTTGCATAAATATTCAAAGGTTATAGATATTAAATAATTTTAAATAATTAACTGTTAATAACACCAGAGTAAGTAATAAATTTTTTTTCCATAATATTTACTAATGACAAAAAAAAATTTTATTAGTTTTAAAAAAATTGAATGGGAAAACTTTTTCAAGTAATTGAAAAGAAAAAAACACTTCATTAAAACACTTCCATTGCAATTTACACTACTCACGTTAAATAAATTATAAGTGCAGTATTGTAGCACAAATAATTGCAAATATAAGTAATATACGATAAATATTACTAATAGTACTAGTACTATTAGATCTTAACTCATATTCACACATTACATTACACATTACTATTATCAATAATAATGGTAATGTATAATGTAGTAATATTAGCGACTCCTAATTAAGAACATGTGCTGTGGGCTCAACAAATCATATGTGTCGTATTTTGACATTGTACTTTTCTTGGTGTTGTTAAGTAATAATTAGAAAAAAATCTATATACAAAAAGAAAATAGTGTTAAGATTATACAGGTTGCATATGGAGAAAAAAACGTGAACCGGATGTAATATGTACATTTTCAAATTTTAACTTTGTTGGTGATTTAATCAGTCTATGTCTATCCTAGACATCATCGATTGCAATGAACTAAAAGCAATTATGAAGTTTGTTATGTCCACCCTGCTATGAGAAAGTAGATTTTGTTGTTTTATAGGATAGAATTGAAAAGAATGTTTGAACAAGAAGATTGGTAGTGGCAAATACATATCATATAAGAGAAGTACTACTTACTTTAATAAATCTTTCCTTAGTTCTCTATTTGCTATTTTTTTAAGATTATATGTAAGAATAAAAATATATTAATTTATTAACCTTTGGTTTGAGCCAACAGTTAGAGTAACAAAATTCTTTTCTAGATCAGAGGCTAGATACAGACTAAAAGTATCTCTTTCTTATATAAGTAATATAAACGTATTATTTTAAAATAACTTCGCTGTTTTGTTTTAGCGCTTTTTTTAAAGGAGAGATATATATGTTTCAAAAGCACCTTATCACTTCACCCATTTTCCACCTCATTTCTTGACCAAAAATGTCTCTATAATTCACAGTCTAATAGTCTAGACTGTAAATAGATGTGTTTTTTACCACAGTTAGGAATAATTTTTGCATGCTGATAAAAAGTGTAGTGGTATTATTACAATCGTTAGCCATTGACCATTGACCATTAGAATCGTTAGCCATAGCTTACGTTTAGATCATTAAAACGATGTTAAAGACATCTTAAAAACTATTTGTTGAACTTAGCTTTTAGTCTGTGATATCTAACATGAAGTATATGATATTATATTAATATAATATGAAATATTTGATAATTTGTTAATGGTTTTACACATAACTAGGGTGTAAAATCATAAATAATCACTTTAAATTTAAAAGATATAGAAACCCAATTTCTAAAAAATTTGACTGAAAAAATTTTTTTTTTTGGCTTTAACAGTTGTAGTTGTAATTGTTAATGATTATTATATTTTATATACCATATTTATTATAGAAGTAGTTTCTATAGATATTTGATGGGTTAAAATATAGGAAGTCAAAAGTAATGTAGCATATATAAAAATAAAAACAATTTGAGCTATATTTCGAGATCCTATATCATGCGAAACCTAATTAGATATTTGAGATCAACTGTCCAAAATAGATTATCACTTTATAAATTGATGATCTGCTTAACATAGTATCATAGATTTAATTAATACAGGATCCATATATATCGCAAATAAAAGCATTAATTTTGATTTTCAGAGTCAATTATGACGAGACAAAAAAGCTTGTTATTTGTAGTCCAAAAATAAGTAAATACCGGAAATATGTATTTTCAAAAAATATCACTTCTGATGGGAATTTCGCAGTATTCAAAACAGCTGTGTGGTCGGCCAAAAATTCAATTAAGAGAAACCACAATTTTGTTGTTTCTTACTATTCAAAAACTTATCTGTTAAAAATGTTAATATTTGTAAAAAGCTTTCATTTATGTTGTAAACTAACCGCAGGTATAAGTAGGGAATGTATAAGTAATAAGTAGTATAAGTAGGGTGCCAAGCAACTCAGCTATTTATCTATGCAAGTTACAATTGACATCACGAATGGGTAATGTGTTAACCATAAGCCTTTAAAATATACTATAGTATTTTGCTTTTCGATTATAAAATCTTCATGATATCTGATACTTAATTCATGTTTCATATCCTTAAAAACTTTGAACAGTTTTTAAGTTCCTCTAAGAAATCAATTTGGTTTTAATAGAAAGCACAGAGGATACTAAAAATGTCATTAATACACCAATTTCTATATAAATCAACAAGTTTAAATTTTAATACAAACTAGCTTAAATCTTAAAAAACCTTTTAAATAATAAATTATTTTCTGTATTTTTACATTTATTTTTAATATTTATCTGCTTTTAAAAGTGCATTAGAGTGTTATTAAAAAAAGTTTTTGGAATATTGTTTTTGTTTAAGAAAATAAAATGTTTTAATGGGTTCCAAGATGTCCATCTCAATAATATTTTATTAAGCACAATATTTGTTGAAGTATCTTGGACAGCTTTAAACATTATTTGGAGGTTAATTGGCTTTTAAAACTTTATTGTTCAATGCTCCTAATTGGCATTATTTCAAACCACATTAAAATTGAGAAAATCGTCATAAAATTGCAAAGTAACAGCACTAAATTAATTTAACTTTGGTAATTATTCGAATAATCAAATGGGTTTACGATTACTTCCTACAAGCTTTGCAAACTGGTTTACGCTAAATCTTAAATAAATACATTAAAAAATTTTCGGACAAACATAATTATAACATTATTTCTTAATTAACTTATTATAAGATTATTTGCCAAAAAAGTGTTGAAGTGTAGATACTTAACCAGTTTAATAAAATCCAAGCAAAGTTGACGGTCAAACATTTTTTTTAAGAAAGCTAGATATAAAGTAATTTAAATTTCAATGGACATATTTATATTGAAGTCGTATATTTTAAAAACATGCATTTTATATATAATTTAATTTAAAATTTGCCATATATACGATTTGCGGTATTTGTATAAGTTTAAATTAGATTTAAAAAATTTAACTGGTTTAACTGTATTATAAGTTGAAATTAAAAATAAGTGGTAAGGTAATTTGCAAATAAAACTTTAAAAATCATTTTAAAATTCAATATTTTGCACAAAAAGAAATGGAATTTATTTTAATTCAATAAATAAATAATTTTAATTTCTAATGAATAAATAATAATTTTTATATTGCATACAAATAATCTCAATGCTGTAGAGTTTTAAAATTAAAACTGAATAAGTGCTTATGAATATTTACTAAAGTAATTAAATCAGACATTGAAAATATTCTTATTGAAAAGTGAAATTATTTATTTGTAGATATTTCTATATTTCAATGAAATATAATTTTAAAAAATTATTTACGAATTTAGCAGAAATGCAGAAATTCATCAAAATATGATAGAAACAAAGTGCCACTATACTGCACTAAAAAACTGAGACAAGATAATAATAAATAAATATTGATAGTTTAAGTAAATGGTAAAGTCTAGGACAGCTATTGCTAATGCTACAAAGTGTATTGCAACAGCTGTCACTTGGACTAAATGCTATTATGCTGTTTTTTTTGCAATTCTTAAGGTGAATTAATGTAATATTTTTAATATTATTGCTTATAAACATATAATTACCATCACTTCATTATAAGAATGTTTTTAATGTCTAACAGTGATTTAATAATTTCGTAGAATAGATAAGACTAGAAGAACAACAAAAAAATAGACCAGAACATATTAACAAAAAAAACTATAACTAACTTGAGAGAGCACTCAAAAAATGGATAAATTGTCTTTTGTAGAGCAGTTCTTCAAATCGGGCAAACTCTGTAGATTCGCCTTCTAACCCAAGAATAACTCAACAGTCTAAAAATTTGAATGGATGTCTCAACCTCTTATAAATGATTAATTTAAAAAATTATATCTAGAATTCATTGTTTAGTAAGTTCTACCAATTTTGTATGTATATTGGATGATTGTGAATAAATAATGTGAATATAAATAATTCTAGAGATATATATATTCTTTGATTATAATCTTAAAATATTTTCAGTGTAGTATTTGCTCCTGTGTTCATTTTATCAAATAGCTTTATGATTTTGATTTTAATATAAACTTGACCGATACCACTTGCAGATTTTTTGTCTATTTTGTACACGAGGGCGGTTTGATAAGTCAGTGACTTTTTGAATAAAACAAATATTTTTCGGCAAATAAACATTTTATTTTTCTACATTATCACCTTTTAGCTCGATATATTTAGTCTAGCGTTTTTCTAATTTTCTTTTTCCCTCCAAATAATAGGACTTATTTTCTCAAACCTCTCAAAATACACATTTGTTTCGGTAACGACTTCTTCATTCGACTCAAATCTCTTACCGCTCAGCCATTTCTTTAGGTTTGGAAACAGAAAATAGTCGCAGGGGGCTAAATCTGAAGAATATGCTGGATAGGGTAGTAGTTCGTATCCCAATTCGAGTATTTGGGATCGTAATGCTTAATTAGCACACGAAATTCAGTTTTTTCCATTTTCGTAAAAATTCACGAGGTTGTCTGCTTTGAAAGGCTATTAAACACCAACTGAATGACGTAGCTTGCTCAAAATTAAAAAGTTGCCCACTGGTAGATTACAGCTGACGGCAGCACTGATGCATTTGGAGTAACTGCGCTGGAAATTTAAAAATCCACTGATTTATCAAACCGTCCTCATAGTTTAAGTATTTAGGGTCGCATAAATCAGTGTTGGAGTTCAAAGTTCTGATTAAAAATATTTTAAATTTCCCTAACAATCTCCTAACGTCTTACTGATATATAATTAGCTTAAAGATGTCCATTATTTTCTGAACACAAAAATTTATGGATTAATTATTCTTTTTATAAAAAATTATTCACTTTTTTTGTCATTTTTGTTAAGTTTAACTTTTATATCCGAATTTAAAATAAAATTACGAGTTTCAATAATAAATAATAATTATTAACTATAATTTCTTCACTTTCATATATCATAAAATCATTTTCATTGTTGTTGTAGTGACAAAAAAGTAGTTTCCGAATGCCTTAAGTAAACATCACAGTAAGCGGTGTGTGCCATTAGTTTCAAAGTTACTAAATTGCATAATTGATTACTGCTAATACGCCAAGCAATTATGCATACTACCAACGTACTTTATGTACAGCTTGTATCTTTGTGTATCTTGTATCTTTGTATCTATTTGTTTTTGGTAGTTGCTATTTTTTGTAATTAAAAGCCGTTTTGATTTGTTTACAACATGCATGATTGCCCAATTTGAATTTATATTAAATTAGCGCCTCTTTAATTGCTCGTCGATGTCGATGTCGATGTTCTGCGGATGTAGGAAACGTCAGTGAAGTGAATTATTTATTATTTGACCGTCTGATATAGATAGAAGTGAGTTTTTATTTGGAAAAATATGGCAACAACATGCAAATTGAAAACCTTTTAACAAATTTCGAAACGAAACAATACAAAGTAAATAAAAAATTGTTTGTCTTAGGTTTTTAGCATTTGTTTATGACATTTAATGTGTTTTTATGAATATTTATGCGATAAACTATTCAAAAAAAAAAAAATGTTAAGTTTTCAGTAAAATGTGAATAAATCACTTACCTTCGCACTAAACGTTTTCTTATGTTTCTTATATTGGCTAACATTTTGACGTGCTCTCTTTCGATTGAGTTAAGTGTCGGCGAAAATTGGTGGATTCAGCACCCAGTAAGTAGCGTCAAAAAAACACTTTCAGTTAATTAAGTTTCCCGTGTCGTAATCACAGTATCAAAACTAAAAAAACGAATTTGGTTCTTCATTTAGGCGCAACCAAATTTCACTGATGAAAGGCAAAAAAAAAATTATAATTATTTTCACTTTTATGTGTCGTTTTTTCGACTTAGAGAGGCTTAAATTTTCAAGTGACACTTTTCATGGAATCTCTTTGATATTCGTTAATTTCGTAAGATACTTTGTAACTACACAATTAAAAAGTTGATGTTGCATAGAGCTTAATTTTTCTTTTCAAATTTATTTTTGTAATTTCTTTTTATTTGTTTACTGATTTTCAATGAATAAATCATTTATATTTGTTTAAGATTTACTTAAACTTCATAAACTTCAACAAATTTTATTGCACAACTTGGCGCCTTTCTTTCTTTCCATTACTTGCTGAATAATCATTTTCTCTTCATCTCTTCATCTCTTCATCTTTTCATATCTTCATGCACTTAATGCTTTCCTCAGAATTAAACTCAAATATTGTATTTTCGCACGTTGCCGCGGGTTTCATTGATATTTTTTAAGTCTCACATTATAAATTTTTTATATGTTTTTATAATTTTTAATTAAGTTTATTGCTATGCTTTCTCAAATGCTACGCATTGTGTGCCTTGGTTTTTTTTTTTTTTTGGTTTTTTGGTTCAAAAAATGTGACAACTTTTCGTTATGGGAAATGTCAATCCGGGCATACGCGATCTGAAGTTTATCTTTGGAGTAGCACTACAGTTGCAGCATGTGTTGCCTCAAAATCTGAAACGAAAAAGATTTCACACATTATTACACAAAAATTTATTTGATAATTAAATTAAATTTGTATATGGGATGAAACTAGTTTAACGCCTGCTATATTGACGAATTTATTGTGGGAAATGGAGAAAATGGAATATTTTCACGTCTATGAATTCACTGGAAATATCAGAGATGTTTGTCTGGATAAAACTATATTAAATTGCGTTTAGGTAATTTATTAATAAAACAATTTTTTTTGTATATAAAATTATGAAGAATTTTAGTTGACTACAAAAGAAAAAAAAATTTAAGAAAAAGTAATCGCTTTTTATAGTAATTTATACTGCAAGTACTGTAGTAATAAATATTTTCATTTCTTGAAAAATATATAACGCTTTTTAGTGAAAATACATTTCTTTTGAAATAATTTATCGACTTTAGCCATTTATCGACTAGAAATATTGTGTTGTTATAATAAAATGGCGAGATGTGAAGTTTGAGGTCTTGAGTCTGGGATTTTTACAGTCCTCTTTTAAAGCAATAAGTGAGTATAGTGGAAATCAGTTTAAATGTAATATGTTTGGAGCATAGATTACATCAAACCTTTTTGACGAAATCTGTAAAGTTTTATTATAGTACCAAAGATGTGTATGGTATAGCGCTGTCTTAGCGGGTATTACACGACGTCACTAGGTATTACACATCATGCACTGCCGACATTATTCTGAACACTCCTCAGCAAAAAAATACAACAAGTATACAAAATAAAATGATTACGTGCGTGCATTTAAACGATTTTTTTGCTTCTATGACTTAAAACATAATGAAATTTGCATGGAAGCCGACAAAAAGCCGATAGTACCTGTATACGAAAAAAAACGAGCAATACTGAGGAAAAATCAAAATGTAGTTAAACTTCCAGAACTCAAACTTCATTAACTCGAATTTTCTATAACTCGAACCAAAAGGAGTGCACCAAGGTTTTAGAGAGCAAATTACCTGCAATTCCGCTTCCATAACTCAATCTTCTATAACTCGAATTTCGCTCTAACTCGAACAAAAAATTTTTCCCGTAACGATCGAAATATAAGGAAAGTGCATTCTATAAGTCGAATTTTTGTGTTAAGTATGAATCCATTTTGCTGTTAGGGGAAGTCCCTTTTTCCGAACCAAATGTTTAATTTTTTCTTTTTTATTTTGCTTCTTTGTGCAAATGTCAGTTGCTGGCAGCGTGGTTTAAAGTAAATAAAATAACTTCTAATGAGCTTGACTTGATAACTTATATTGAGCTTGACAATGAAATTTGGAAAGTAATGAAGAGGTGGATGAAATTGTTCATTAGCTTTCGAAGAATGGAGTAGAAAACGCATTCAAAATTTTGAATTACTATTTACAAACGAATGATACTCTACTCTAACTGATGATCACTATAAGGCTTGGAATAAATTGGAATCTTTTTTTACTGAAAATACGAAAAAGAATTAACATTCCAAACCCTGATTTTTGAATATTTTACTTTACTATAACTTTTGTGCTGTATTTGATTGCAAATAAATTTTAGTTTCTTTCAAAAATAAAAAAAAAATAAAAAAATTCTCTAACTCGAAGTCGAACCTTTTCTTTGCAAAACGGTACTTTGAGTTATGGAAGTTGGACTGTATTATGATTTCCATTGCTCCGCTTGTCAATCCTGTTAATGTTGCTAATACACATAAGACTTAGCATAAATTTCGCATTTTAACGCACCCGGTGAACAGTCAGGTATCATATGTAATACACTCTTTAATACAGTAATCAATACTTTCCTCCTAATCAAAACCGATCCTGGTATTATATTCAATATTTTGCTTTTACTATCTGTAGACAGTGTTGACTGTAGTTTATTTCACATTATCGCATATCATCAAATTCTGCGAAAGAAAGAATTACCAGGTGCAACTAACCGTTTCGAAGTTATGACACTTCAATATTTTTCCCCCAAGCTAATTATATACGTATATTACTATTAAATACGATTCAAAATGATATACCATAAAATGCCTAAAACCATAATCATAGAAAGATATGCAATATATATCTATGTTTTTGTTTGAGATTATTTAAAAGAGAGTCGGTATTTTTTGTACTCTATGTAATTATTCACATCTACTTGAGTACTTTCAACAGTTTCATTTAGCGGTTTAATTGTAGCCTATCTTTGAATTGTTATATTTTTAAGTACCTCATTATGTCAAATCACTAAAAATCTATCTTTTAAAGAAATACGAGAACAATATAATATTTAATGAATTAACAAGTAAAGTGTAGTTTGAAAACAAAAAAATTTACTGAAAATAGTATTTAACAAAAATCTTTGTTGAGTTTTTTAAGTACAAATTTTAAGTTAAAATGTAAAAAATTCTTAACATTCATTGTAGTTCGCATAAATAGAAGAAGAAGAAGATGAAGAAGAAGAAATTTTATATATGCAGATATGGACGTATCCGTGCTGAATGCACTTGGCTTGAAAACATAATTTCGTTTGCATTCTACCATAACAATGCGCACGCCATGCGAGCGAGTCTATCTATCGGATTGTAGTACGTTTTATGAATATTCTTCTTCTTTATATTGTTTTCCATTTTTTGTTCCGCATTTGGTTTTAGAGTTATTTTAGGTCGTTTCTCCCATATTTAACGGAAACCCACAACAACATTTGATATGCCCCACCGCGCATGCAATTACAATTCCAAACAGCGTCAGAGTGAAAATATTGTAGACATATTCATACTTTCTGGTGCACGAGTACAGATGTTTTTGAAATATTCACAATTTATGTTGAAAATGTTGTTATCGAAAGAAGGGAAAAATTCATCTTAATTGTAAAAAAATGCATTTAAAATATAATGAAACAATTTTAAGGTAAAATGCAGACAATTATGCTTTGAGATATGAGAGTGTAAAGATACAAATTTTTTTTTACCACTTTCGTGAGAAGTTGTTACAAATATAATATGAAGATGTTCTTTTTCAAGTTCCCCACAGCATAGCATAAGCTTATTAACTTATTAACTTAATAACTTAAGCATTAAAATATTATTAGTTAAAATTTATTCAACTATAAAACCACAATTAGAAATTCTATCTCAATGTTGGCTAGGAAGAATTGCATTTTACAATAGGTAGCCATAGTTCAGTAGACAATATCGACGACCTAATTCCGATTGAATTACATAAGTTTTTGGTTACAGAAACAATGCACCAATAACATAAATTGATGTTGTCTATAACCTACAAAGTATTAAAATAATAATATAAAATATCTTAACCTAATTTACTAATTATAATAACATATATTGCATGTTTACATATATACTATTGTATATAATAAAGTATTTAATTAAAACACTGAAGATGTCTACAATTTCAAATAAATAAAGAAATTTCTTTGTCTTGTGCTAATAAAAACTTATTTTTAAATAAGTAAATTTTTGAATCATACAGTAAGTTCGAATAAACAAAGATAAATTTTAATTCGAACATTAGGCGTCGAAAGAACTGCATTCTAGACATTCAATTTTTTACCATTTTTAAACCATTTTTTGAAACATGGCCTCAATGTTTCACAAACATTGTCTTACAACTACAAGTATCTCACAGAAAGCATTTCATCACACAGTTTTGGTGGTCAAGTAACTAATCTGTTTCTGGAGATAATAAAGACAACGTTGTTATCAAATTCATTCTTTACTTAGTTAATTGTTGTTCTAAAAGTATGGCATGTGTATAACTCTGTTGAAGGGTAAAATTTATCAGTTCTGATACTTTTAAAAATAAGAAAAGATTTAACGTAGCTATTTGTATTATCGGGCCCTTCGAGGTGATGCCACTACGAATTAATCACATTTACATTGGCCTCAAATGGCACATTTTGGTCAAAAATCGAAAATGAGAAGCAAATGAATTTTTGAATATAAAATCTCAAGCGCAAATTAGATCCATTGCATCGCATTCTGTAGAAATGAGTTCCAACGAGGTTAGAATGAGTTCCAAATATGTTTCAAATGCAAATGAATACATTGAACATACCATAAATAAAAGCTTTTCAAGGTATTTTGACAGTTTGAGAAAGCTGTTTTGGACATATTTACAAAAAAAGGTAAACAAATGTTTGGTGGTTACATTTCCTTAAAATCGATGCACCTCTTTTTAGAACTTCTACCTTCCAAAAAAAAAAGAACTTCTACCTTAATCGAAGTTAAAAATATGTTTTCAGTTTATATTGTAAGGTTTGAAGGTATATTTAACCATCATGCAGCATTTTTTTGTCACAGGCCAAAAATTAAATAATCAGGCAAGTTGAAAAATCAGCTGTTTGAAATGAGAACAAATGAATTACAACGAATGTAAACACTTTCAAATGGCTCATTCGAAATGAGCCAACATAATTTTGTTGCCCAATCAAATATTTCTAGAGAAATTCAACATTTTTTGTAGAAGTGCAAAACAGCTAATAAGTTCAAGATAATCTTGCTACTCTTGCAAGATATTTGCAGTGTTATAAATTAATCTCAAATGTTATACATTTTGCTCGAGATTTACCAATCGAAAATAAAAATTGCACTGAAAGTGAATCTCGGTTAAAAAAGTTACCTCAGACTTACCAATCGAAAGAAAGCAGCATATGTAAGTACGGTGTAACCTAATCAATCAATTTTTTGAGGGTTAACACATCAATAAAACGGTAAAATATAGATATCTTAATTGGACTTCCAGAATTTGTTAATATTATTCAAACGAGCAACAAAAACCGAAATTTTATTCGGTTGGTATTACAAATCTTTCATACATTTTTATAAATTGTAAAATATTTTGTCTGCATGAGTAAGTCAATAGGCCAATAATTTGATTAAAACCATAATAAAATTATTAAGTTAGAAATATTTTGCTGAGTTGTTTTGTTCTACATAATCCACTTAAAATTACATTAAAAGAATATGTATAGGAGTAGATGCTAGTTTGTTCTATATGCAAAATTTTAAACAGTGTTAAGATGAAATATGTTAAATGTAATCAGATAATTTTTTATAGAGAACATCAATTGCTTATGGCTAAAAAACTTAAAAGCATTGAATTAATAAAGATGAAAATATAACTTTAAAATTGATTAATTCGAAAACAAATCAAATTTCTAATTATAAATGATGACTGTAAAATTTTGAAATTTTTTCACTGCAAAACCTTGTAATGAAAATGGATAAAAAACATTTGAGAAATATTTGTACATAATTTGATAGACGTTGTCTGCTCATTTTTTGTAAAATTTTATTGGATTTAATTTATCTAAATTTATTTTAGACTTTTTCTTAGTCTACTTTAAAAATTCGATCGCTTTCTATAAATGTGTTATTCGTAAATGTATTTGAAATTGAAAGACTTATTAATATTTAATAAAATCAAAAAAATATTTTGAATATTTTTATTTAAATAAACTGAGTAGATATGTTAACTTATTAAATTAGTAGAAACTCTATATTTCTGTTAAATTAATGCAATAAAAAAATAAGCAAATAGAAATTTGTGCAGTTAGATAGATGAGTATAAAAGATGAAAGAAAAAAATTCAAATATAATTTCCGAAAGTATTTAAATCTGACATAAAAAATAGGATCAAGTTCAAATAAATATTTCAAACTAAGCTCAACTAAAATAAAAAAACCTGATTAAGAATCATTGTTAGCATTAGAATATCTTTACTGTTAAAATTTTTCTATATGCTTAATAAAAAAAAAATTTGTCAATAATCGCAAAAATTACAACAATAATAGTAAAACCAACAGCAATAAGTTTTTTTATTTTTCAGCTCTAGAGACAGATCTGTTTTCTATACCCTCAACGTAGCTATTAGAATCAGAGATAAGTTATATTAACTGACCTGCTACGACGGCTTAATGTGGAGGTACTCTAAACACTCAGATCGATAGAGTAATGCGCTCATCATGTAATAAAGCCATCCACGTGAACATGACTCCACTGCGTGTGGCTCACATAAAGCCTCTTTCTGTCTATGAGTCATAGCACCCAGTTGAAAATGCAACTCCATATTTAATAAAAGCTCAAATACTAACACTTTACTCCCGCAAATTTATGCATCAATCACAATAATAACGATACTCTCCGAAAAATCTAACAAAAATGTCCAAGACATTAAATTGTGAGCACTTGGAACTTGTTGTGTCAGATTTATATTACCGGTCAAGTATTACAGGGAACACACACACATATATAATAGCCTATAAACCCAGTATTCATATAATTGATTTAAGTCTCATTTTACTATAAGCATGCGTAATTGTGGCAACATTATAATCCTTTAATTTGAAATAATGAAATGATTATTTTTTAAAACTCACTATCAGATCAAAATCCTTTTAGTCGAACTATTAGCTAAAATATATATGTAGCGGTTCTTAAAATTTTACATAAACTGTTTAAAGCTTCAAGTATTTTGTTGTTTCAACTAATTAACTAATTGCTCGGATATTTGTTATAGAGATTTGTATTAAAACAAAATGAAAATATAACAGATTATTCGATATAGTAACTTAAATTTCTTTGAGCATTTAGAACATTTTGAAGTACCTCATACATCTTTTTAGCGTTTTGTACATCTTCAAGTATTTCAAACATCTTCGAGAACACCTTTGAGTACCTCAAACACCTTTAGGCACAATGAATATTTTCTAACAATTCGAATAAATTTAAATAACTCGAACATACTGAATATCTTCGAGCAACTGGAACATCTTTTAACACTTCACATATCTTTGAGCTTCTTGAACATTTTCGAGCATCTCAAACATCTTCCCGAATATCTTAAAGCAATTCGATATCTTTGTGTATCTCAAACATCTTTGAGCATAATAACTATTTTTAACACTTTGAATATCTTGAACTTTTTGAATATTTTCAAGGATCCCAAACATCTTTGAGCACTCCGAATATTCGAGCATCTCGAAGATCGTAGAACAACAAGAACATTTTTGAGTATCTTAAACATTTTCGAGGATCTTTTAATATTTAGACTATCTTAAGCTTCTACCTTTCGAGCATTTCAAACATCTTCGAGCATCACAAACATTTTCCAGGATCTCGAACATCTTTGGGCATATCGAACATCTTAGAACAACTTGAACATCTCTGAGTATCTTAAACATTTTCGAGCATCAAGAATATCTTTTAACACTTAGACTATCTTAAGCTTCTTGAACATTTTCAAGTATTTTAAACATCTTTGACCAGCTCGAACATATTCGAGCATCTTAAACATTTTCGAGCATATCGAACATCTTCGGGCATCTTGCGAATATATGCGCCCCTCGAATTTTCAATTTCTTCAAATTTTTTAAATGTTCGATCGAAACGTTCGAATGTGAAAATACCTAACCTGCTCTAACACTTTGAAGTACTAATGTAATGTGTTTTGATTTAAAAGATTATTTGACATCACAGATACAACATATACGTATATAATTAACATCCGGATTTGTGAAAAATAAATAAATAATATTTAAAGAATCTACAAGCATAAATATATTTTCAAAACATAAAAAAATTACACTTTTTTAATTAAAAAATTTCACACATCACTTAAAGTGAAATAAAATATAAATTCAAAGAAATTTTTTAATTAAATTGCATATTTTGAAAAAATTTTGTATATTTTAAAAGTTAATTCAATGAAAGAAAGTGAATGAATTCGAAATGCTCCTATGTGTGGCGAAAAAGGCAAATAAATAAGTTTTGTGTAGGTGAAGTCAAACTGCACTGCATTGCACTGCATTGCACTTCTGCCACAGCACAGCCACATCCATAGCCACTTTACTTGTGCCGCAATTTATAATTAAATATCCGTGTAGTCGCTCACAAGTAGGAGCTCGGCTGGCTCCCTACACTTTTACCATAAATTCGTTTTGTGCACTAAATATTTTATGAATATTTTTTTAATATGGTTTTATTTTTGCTGTCAACGCGCTTTGATATTTCGCATATTACAGTTTAAAAATACTCGAAAATCGACAACTAAATTTAAATGTCACAAGCTCCACTTGCACATTCAGCAATAATAAACAAACCATAAATCTTCGAAATGCTTGATCTACTTGACCACCCAGTTTCTGTGTGCGCACGTATTTCGTGCTCAAGAATGAAACCGCAGCGGTTTTAGACACAATTTTCTTTTTTTTTTTATATATATTAATTTAATACTATTTTTGTTTACTTCTAGAGCCGAGCTGAAATAATAAAGGTAAATTATACTCATTAAATTACAGTTATTTATTTTTTTTTGTTTTGTGAAATAAATTAGATTTATTCATACACTAGAATGTATGAATTATTAGAAACTATTCATAGATAATATTGGAGTCGATGGCAATGCATCTGCGAATAATCGGAACAGTTATAGTTCTGTTGACTCAAGCCTTACTGTGGAATAAGTTGGATGATAACTAAGTTTATGATAGGAAATTGAATAGCTATTACGTCTTTACTCACTAAAGCAAAGGTGAGCCCGCTAGTAGGTTATCTGACGGATCACTATGGGCTGCTTACTATATGAACAATAAGGAACTGTTTGAATAAACTAAAATCTCTAATAAAATATCTCATAAAATCAGATAAGAACAACGTTCACATATTCTGTGACTGTTCGACTCTGAGCTGGATCAAGTGTTGAGTACAGTAATGGAACCGGTTGTCTCCGTTTAACGTTAGGATGTCATCAACAAAGGAACATTCTGACGCTAATATGAAGGACTATAATAGGACTTGCTGTCTCCGTTTAACGTTAGGATGTCCTCAACAAAGGAACATTCTGACGCTAATATGAAGGACTATAAAAATTCTTGTTGGTTAAGACATAAAATTTTATTATGGTCACTCTGTTTCGCTTCAATATGAGGCCAGAAGTCTTTTTAAAGCTAAATATATATCTAGTAGTATTTATAATTAATACGTAAGAAATTGTGCAGGATGTCAAACAGGTTTCATAATGTAATTTTAAGAGAAATTAACAGCTGCAAAGGATAGTAACGATGGTAGATAAGGTAATAGTCTCAAATATCAGATTAATAGACAATTAAATAAGGTCTATAAGAACATTATATAATATTATCTTTAATGTTAAACAACTAGACATTTTTAATTGAATAGATTATGTGTCATTCTCTCGTAAATGTGTTTCTCGTAAATGTTTATGTGTAAAAAAATTACCAAATCATTTACTGAAGTATTTATATAATAAAAGTAGATATAAAATGTTGTCTTTGCTAAGTTGCTTAACTTACTAGTTTATATATATTTGCATAAATATTCATTTTGCATATCAAAAGAAAGCCTTTTACCAATTATTAATAGTTGAATTGCAATCAAATATGACTAAAATTATTAATTCTCAATAAAAAATTAGTTACCACTAAAATAACTAGTAGAAATATGATACCATGCTCTCTAAGGGGCAATGGATTGAACAAAGATTAATAGTTCTAATATATGTATATGTACATTAAAACAGTAGTGCAAATCTTTGCATTGTCATGATGCTCAGCAATTCTTCATTACGATAATTCAACAAACGGATATTTTTTATTCCGAAATACGCGTCTTATCAATTCTTGTAAGACGAGAGCGAATCATCAATTTCCCAGAATTGAGTCTGGCTAATCATATGTAAAATATGATAAAAGGATTTAAGATCGCATTATTACTAAATTAATCTATTTCTAAACTGATGATTTCTAAACGACAATATATAACGAACAGCAATAGATCAATGGGTTCTAACATCGGCACTTCTCTCAATGGAGGAAATCAATTAATTGTCTATTAAGGTAAGCCAATTTGAAATTGAACTTTTATTCTTTTAACTTTGTAGTCAGTTTGTAGTCCTGGTTAAACCAGGGTACTCCCATTTTTGATATATTATTTGAAGCAAAGGTTTTGGAAAGAGTAAACAAAAAGAGCACACTTCTTTACCCTAGAGTTCTTGTTTAAAAGTGCCATCGCTCCAAATGAATTTTTTTTCTATCTAAAGTAAAAAGTATCTACAACGTAAAAAGCATACCACAAAAAATGTTGTAGAAAAATGCTATATACAGTAGTACCAAAGTATTAACGTTCTAAAAAAAAATACTACAAAGCAAAAAATTTAATTTTTTTGACATGTGGCATTAGCGCTGATATTTATTTTATAATTTCTAATAAAATACAATAATAAAAATAAATTACAAAAGTTAACAAATCGGATTAATCAGTTTAAACTTAAATCTTAAAATAAACCAAAAAAAATGTAAAAATTCTGGATTTTTTATCTAAAGTGTGAAAAAATATGTGTAGTATTCCAGATATGTCAATAAAAATGATTCACTTTGATCGACATATGTCAAAAGAGTTTTTGGAAGAGAAGCTCGTGATTTTGTGTGATCGGATTAGAAACGATCTATGCATTATTAGCACATACAAATCAGTAAGATAACTGTAAGTTATTTTTAAAATAAAGTAAATAAAATATGCTGTTGAGGTAAAAATACGGGCATCATGGCTAGAACAAAATCTAAGTAAGTAGCTTTTATTAATAAAAACTAAAATTTGTTTAAGAAGAAGGTATGAGCATTTTTGAGCTGGCTTTTGAAAATTGACATATAAACATTATTAAGAATATAAATGTCAAGCCATTTAATTTTTCCTATGGGAACAAGGCTCATTCCAACAAAGAGTCGAATTTATCTTATGTGCCGCAATAAAATAAATGAAACTAATATTGAAATCGAGCTGTGATGCTATTTAGTGATGATGTTATTCTTTTTATTGCAAAAGTGTGTTTTACATGCTAATTTAAAATTCAAATATTTTGTATCTTAAATTAGTAAAATGATGCCATTTCAAACAAGTTTACAACAGCCATTTAGCAATATTTGCAAGTTCATGTTATTTATACGGCAATAAATAAAACGTATATAATAGGCCAAAACGTGCTAGTATGAGACCCGTCGTCTCTGTTTAAACTTCGGAACAAATTAGCAATAAAAATAATCGCATTGTCAATACTGCTTAGTATTGTATCTAAATTGTAAAAATTAATAAAAATAAGCACTAAATCAAATGGAATTCTAATGGCGTAAGCTACGACACGGAAATGTTTCGCTTACCATTGTCGCAAACTGTCCATTTTGAAGTCATCTTGAACGAGTTTGGTCGGTTTTTGAAATGTGTGTAAAGCTATATGTATGTACATAAATATAAATAAATACACATATACATATATATATATGTGAAATACTTTTTGCAATAATATTAATTTGGCTTTAACCAGTTTCTGTTCCAATCTTTTTAAGTCGAAATTAGAATAAATTCAATTAATATTTTTGGGGTCTTTGGCTTTGACTGTTGCGAAATGAGGTAAGACACGTGAAGTATAAATTTGTTTACCAGATAATTTACTTTAAAAGCTTGAAATTAGCTAATGACTTTTGATTGCATAAAAAATTCAATGAATATTGTTATTAAGATACAAGACTTCTACATTCTACTCCAAGCTATCTGCTATTCCATACTATATTTAGAAACCAATGACGACTATGTCATATGTATGTACGTATGATATGATTGTATGCTAATCACAGGAGTGCAGAATACAAAAGAATTTTCGTTGGCGCAGTGGAAAAGGAGGTTGAATTGTAGTTTTGCATGAAACGAAATTAGTTTGCGTGCAGAGGAACATCATCAGCAGATGTAATTCATTTCTGAAATATAAGTTAATTTTAAAATATGTCTATTACATACGAAAGTATGTAGGAAAACAACTCTGTTTTCATACAGAAAAAATAACAATAAAATTATGACAACGTCCCAAACAGCAGAGACGCTCCACGGCAACACTTAAAATTTACGACCTTTTCGCATTTGCGTATGAATGGTTATGATGATAATGATCCATGCGTGCGTGTATGGTTAATCGCGGCAGCAGGAAATCTAATTTATTTTTCTGAGACACGAGTTGTTGGCTGCTTAAGTCGGTTCTGCTTATATTGGGTGATATGCGAGCTATACGAGCATACGTAGAAATCGTATCGCAGAATAGCGACCGAATGGCGTACAATGAATGAAATTCTACAAAATGTGAAAATTTTACGATGTTCCTAGTAGGCCTTGATTAGGTTTATTACTTCCCGCTTGGGGTAGAGTATGTCAACCGTCCTTTCAACATGGCACAAGCACAAGTACCGATGAAGTTTGTTTGTTACTTTTGTTTATGAACTTGCGGTTCTAGATATGCGGTTGCCAATTGACATACATATACATCCAAATAACCACATATTCGTACGTGCTGATAAGCTCTTGATATGAACTTCTTTTGTGTCAGCATTTAATTTGTTTAATTTTATTATGTAGTTTTACTTTTGTATTTTTATTGTTGTTATTAAGATATAATCAGCAATACATTCTAATATTAAGTTGGATACTTTGATGTTTAGCTCTTACAAGCATAGATAATAAATTATTTACTCGCTAATATATGTTCGCTACTTGTTTTCGCTGCTGCGCCACAACAAACTTTTTCATTTTGTTTATGAGAATTTTTTATGTGCTTTAGTTTTGACTGTAAATAACTCAAGTCAAAACAAAAAAATTGCTAAAAACTTGCAAGTACAGAAAATTTGATTTTTTTTATTAAAGAAAAAATAGTTTTCAAACTTAACTCTGAATATTTAACTTTACTCTTATACAAATACAACTAATTTGCTTAGATTGATTGTAACATAACATTCTATTTTATAAAGTATATGTATCTTTTAGATACAGTAACGTAAATAAATTGCCCTATTTCAGAGGTTAGACTTTCAAAGTGAAATAATTGTGATATACATTGATAGCAGTGTCCATAAAACTGATTTTATTAAAAAGATAAATGGATGCCCTAAATGTTACAATATGACTTTGGTACCAATCAAACGAAATCTGAAAGTCCAATTTTCGAATAGCTAAGACCGTATTACTTTACGAATTGTAAATTGAATTTGAATTGTACTTCTAAGTGGTACAATGTCTCTAGTTTATTCCAGTAGATCAGCGACAT